>NW_006297661.1:503140-525199 GCF_000327345.1 Myotis davidii
ACTGAAAAGTGTGAGGGCATCTTCAAAGAACAGCTTATATTTCCATCTGGCTAGAATGAAATTTTTTCTAGGGCAGGAAAGAAGAAGTCTGAAAAGAAAAGGAGACCAGAATATTGGACCTTGAGTGTCAGGCTAACACACTTGGGACATCACACTAGAATTTTATATCCAATGAATTTATCCTGCAAAAGTGAGGAGAAACAAAGACTTTCTCTAACAAACAAAAACTGAGGGAATTTGACATCTGTATACCTTCCTTACAAGAAATGTTAAAAGAAGTTCTTCAAAGAGAAGGTAAATCACATAGGTCAAAACCTCAGATCAAACTAATTGATACGGTAAACGAGGAAATAAGAACAGACACTGACCTCTCAGAAAATGTGTACTTAGGACAAGGAGGCACATACTTTTGCCTTTCATACTTGCTTTATCTTTATTTATTTTAATTCAGTAAAAACAAGCCAAACCTGCCTCTTTTTTTTTCTTCAGAAAAATTTAAGAATGTTATCAGTTAAGTGATAAAGGTGAGGAAAATTCGTTTACCTCTCCCAATTCATAAAAACCTGTAGAAACAAGCAACAGTTTTTCATCAAAGTATTTATAAAATGTCTGAGTATTGTATAAGATTTTATACAAAGTTAATTATTTCTTTTAAAAATCATGCATGTATGAATGCCTGTTCTTTGGCAGGTATTGCACTAGATACTTTCACATGGATAGGTCACCTAATTTTGTTCTCATATTACCTCCATGGGATTTTTTTCTCATCGTTTTAGAGTTGAGGAGATTAGTCCTTAAATGGATATTTTTGTCAAGGTCATGCAGAGTGATGCCAGATCTAAAATCTGAATCTATTTCTTCAAAGTCCAACCCAGAATCTTCCCATCTACACCACATTCGGCATTGTTGACACATTAGAGTGGACAGTTCTTTGCTGTGGGGTCTGTCCTCCACTTTCAGGATGTTTACTGGTATCTCAGTCCTCTCCCACGAATTGCTAGCAGCATCCCCACCACCATTTGTGACTAACAAAAATGTCTCCTAGGGAAATAGTTAGGACCACAGACATGAGGGAAAAGATCTGCAGACACTGAAATGATTGGATCCAATGCGGCAGGCAGCACAGGAAATGGTGTGCTGTCTCATTTGCTGTGGATTAGAACTATGATAACATGAAAGTACTAAGCAAAAACAGTTTTAAAGTCTTACTTTCTATTCTAAAGTCAAAAATTAAATTTATAAAGAATCACATAATTTTAAAACTGGAAGAGTTAATTGAAACTTTATGATATTACCTCATTACTTTCATAAAAATCAGGTAGTTATCATCCTATGGCAGTTTTTGTGAGCCATGCTGTTGGTTACATGCTTTGAAAATTCTGAGAGGATTAATGGCTATTCTGTCATTGTTTTATCATGATTCTTACAATAACTTAAAATATTCCCCGTACAATGTCATCTAAGTGCCAATAAATTAAATGCTATTATGCAGAAAACGCATCCGATGATCAACAACTTTGACAAGAAGTTAAATGTGAGTTACTCTGTGAGAAAAAACTAAACAATGTGGCCCTGTTGTCAGTTTAGGAAAGAGAACTCTGAGGGGGAAAACAGCACTAAAACAAAAACGTGCTTCAAAGACTATCTTCTATATAATATAAAAGGCTATTATGCTAAGTGTCCTCTGACCAGTAGCTATGACTCACACTGACCACCAGGGAGCAGACGCTCAATGCAGGAGCTGCCGAGCTGCAGTGACTTGGCAGCCGTGGTTCTTGAGTGACACACCCCAAAACCAGAAAGGAGGGAGCCCGATTCCTTACGGGCTGTATGATTCCACCTTCGGCCGTGGGTTATGTTGTTGCTGGGGCACTGTCACCCCGAATCTGGTTTACTGCACACTTGCATTTGCGTCCCACATCCTGTACGACAGCAACTTTGCAGAGTGCCCTCTAGCACTCCGGGACCCCTCTGTGGATGTAGGAGAGCCAGTTTTGGCCTGATCCCCACAGGCCAGGCTGAGGGACCCCACCTGCTGGAGGGACCTCGCTCACTCCGCAGATGCCCTTCGAGCCACCTTGCCACCCCAGGTACAGCCGGCAGGTGAGAGACTGAGGGAGGTTGGCTCCAGGGCATCTCCGGCCCTTCTCGCCCAGCCCCGCCCTGCTGGCCACACCTTCTAATTAATTTCCTTTCAATGTGCACAAATCTGTGCACCGGGTCACTAGTAGATTTATATGCTGAGAATGTAGCTCCTGTACTTCACCTTGTTCCTATAAGAAAATTATACACATTTTGATTTTTTTGAAGTTCTTAAGGCACAAGTTTTTTCCATAAAATAAAATTGCTCTGTGTAAATGGAGCATTAATATGTTGGAATTGGGAAGTAAACCACAAGCTGAAACTGAAAAAAAACTACAAATTGTTTTAAGTTCTAAGAAGGAAAGATTAGGGCTAATGAGATCATAACAAAGAAGGAACATAGGAGTTTAGATGGAAGAGTCATAAAAAAGGTTTAGCTGAGAAAGCAGGATTTGTGCTGAGACCTGGTTTGTCAGGTAGAGGAAGCAAAGGCACTCTGTACAAATGCCTCAAGAGGGAAAAGCGTGGTGTACTTCAGAAGGTAATGTCGGGCAAAAGGTGAGGAGGTACAAGTGCTTCCGGGCCGTGTAGCTCATGGCAAGTAGCGAGGAGTGGTCCTGCCCAGGGTTAAAGGCTGTGGGTTCAGATTCTAGCTCTGCTAGGCGTGTGAGGTTAATTAAATTACTTGCCTCTGTTTCAACTTACTGTCAGTAAAAAAAAATAATTTGGACAGGACTACTCATAGGTTATGAGGTTTAGCAAGTTAAAATAGTAATTGTTTTCATTTTTTGAGATTTATCCTGAATGCAATATGATGCTATTGCTGAATTTTAAGTGGCATTATTTAATTTATCTCTTAAAAGCTTACACAAATAGAAGCAACTGTTTCTATTTGTTAAAGTCTGGATGGGAATTTAAAGATTTCCAAGGAATTTTAAATGATGAGTAGCTTTTTGAGCATTAAAGTCACAGGTTCATCTGAGAGCAAAATCAGATATAAATTTGCCAAAAAAAGAAAAGAAAAGAAAGATTAAATGATAGAAGACTAGGAGGTGATGAATAATTAGGGAATTAAGTTGGGACACCATGATCTTAATGATGAGATTTTGAAAACTGAATTATGGATTCTTAATATTTAATTGGGTAGAGTATATTGAATAATGATTTAGATACCATACACAAATGCAGAATTCCCTAAGACAGCCCACTGTGAGCTCTAAGTGAGATTATGTATGTGATATCAAAATATAAAGGAATGGGGTAGGCTAAGGTTTTTTAAGTAGGACACAAGAAGCACTGCCAGTAAAGAAACAATTATAAATTGGACTTCAGTAAATTAAGAATTTACTTTCATTGAAAGACAACATGAAGAGAATGGAATGTCATTGTAGCCCTATTAGAATGGCTGAGGTTGAAAGGACTGCAATGCCACGCTAAGGGAGCATGTTTGAACAACTGGAACTTCTGCTTCGCTGGGAAGAGTGTAAATTGCTACGACCACTTTGGGAAACTGTATGCAGCATCTACTAAATATAAACGTACTACACACCCTATGGATAGATTCTTTTCCAGAAATAAGTACTGATATCAGTTATAGCTCAATAAAGCTGGGGGCGGGGGAGAGAAATGAGTGCATAGGTCCATCAAAAGACATGTACATGAATGTTAATAGCAACAATAGTGAAATCATTAAGTAAATTGTTGGATATTTATAGAACAGAATAATTTATAGCAGTAAAAAATAAACTATATTCAACTACAGGAGGAATCTCAGTAAACCTGTGTTAAGCCAAAAAAAAAAAAAAAAGACAGACAGACAAAAAGTTCAGAAACAGGCAATACTAATCTTAATAGAGGTTGGACTGGTGATTACATTGGGGGAGGGGAATCTGCTGGGAGGGAACACTGGGAGCCAACCTTCTTGTGTTTTGTTCTGTGTTTTGTTCTTTACATTTTGTCAAGCTGAATACTTTAAATTTGTACACTTCATGTAATTTAAAATATAATTAACAATTAAAATATAAGTGATAATGTTTTAAACGTTAAAAACGTAAACAGACTTGTCTTTTTAAAGATTTTTGTTTTGTTTGTTTTTAGTGTCTTTCTATCTTGGGTCTTTCAAATAGACAAAGGCGGTGGGCTGACAGAAATTGAAGCCGGAATAGGAAGGATGCAGAAAGTGTGAAAGGGCATAGAACAGGAAAATGGACAGGAGACTGGTGTCTTTAGACATGTGGGATGATAGAACTGAGAAGAAGTGAAATAAGGTGAAATCTATAAAGATCGTTCTTTACACTTACCATTGTTATTTTATATGTAGTAATCAGTTGCCCACAGTTTAGCAGCAGTCCTTCCTCTTAAGAACTAATTTGAATCCTGAAATGATTTCTTTTAGATGCTAACTGTCCCTGTTTCAAGTCCTCTGACACCTTCTCCAAAGTGAGCCTGCTGGAAAGGCTTGTAAGGTTACTTAAACGAAAGGAAGAAGTTTATAATTACTTTAGTTTGAACAGTTGTCAACAAAGTATCAGAAGAGGTATTCTGCCAGTGCCAAAAGTTCCCTGACTAGCTTTTTGCAGCTGCAAGAATTATATTACTTTCTTTCACATTATCGATCTGTAATATATAGTTAGGTTGTTTTACTTTAAGTCTCCCATTGACATTTCCTTTATATACATATAATGAAATGATTTTATTTCATAAAAAAGAACATCTCCTGTGTGGATTTTAAATTTTCCTTATTAAATATTTATATTTTCAAAATGTCCTTATTTAATTGAGTGAGGTGCTTGGTGCCATTTCAAAATAACCTCAGGTGGTAGGTGTAATGACATATCAAAAATTTGACCTTTAGCATTTTAGGATTCTATTTTTATCTGCATTTTCTTTTTCATTCAGTCTTAATTTATATGCTATTTCTCTGTAACTTAATGAATGGATATAGTTGACATAAGATTCATTAACAAAAAGAAAATGTATCGGGATACATATTATTTCTGTGCAGTCTGACTAATGATTTTAACTTCATTCATATCTCAGCTAAGACAAGTAGAAAATTCTTTGTATGAGGCTGATTGGTATTTGTATAAACCTCATTCACTCTCAGTAAGTGCTCAGCCCAATCGACCCTGGATCTACTAAACTGAGGATGCCCACTCTCTCACTTCTCACTGATTTGCAGTCAGATTATTATACTATTTTATTAACCTAGAGATTCTTTATTTTTTAATTTTCTGCTTTTCCTTTTAAAGAAAATTGAATGTCATATTTACAGGGATACAATTCAGTTAACATCTTGCAGCATCTTTTTGTATGCCGTGGTAGCATAGATAATTATTTGTCCGGGTAGCTTTCAGCCTAGATGCAGAGAAATAGAATAATTATCATGTATAATATTCTAATATAAAAATTATTTTCATTTACTCATCTAAGTTCGTCTTTATTGATTTTTAGAAATGTATATTTCTAACTAGGGATTTTTGTTAGACGGCTTATTGGTCAGTCAGCCTACGTATTTATGTTTAAATTATCTATTTTTGTATTTTCTCAGTTTACACAAATCTTTATCCCAAGAAGAAAATCTGAAGGATCAGTTTAACCACACCCTTACTACCTATGAAGAAGCTTTAAAGAATAGAGAGAACATTGTTTCCATCACTCAGCAACAAAATGAGGAACTGGCTGCCCAACTGCAGCACGCCCTGGCCAACCGCGTGAACCTGGAGTCAGAGCTGCGGCTTGCCGTGGAGGCCTCCCGGGCGGCCGATGACAAGGTTCAAAAGTGAGTAAAATGACCTCGCACTATTTCGAAAGCATGAAACAAAACAAAAACACTCCTTTTTAGCAACTAAATGATATATTATTTATTACTCAGGCTATTAATACTTTAAGACAAAAGTTTATTGAGCCAAATAAACTCTTTTCGACTGTCTGTCATATCCACGTTTGGGATCAAAAACCATTTACTTGGGAATCATGGTTACTGTTTAGGGCAAACCATTTTTATTTGATATCTGATCCTCATCAGTTCATGGAGGCCATACTATTAAAATCATTTCATAGATAATAAAGTTATTAGCAAGGGGAAGAGGCAGTCAAATTTCCAACTTGACTCATTTAGCTTCAAGATAATCCTGCTTGAATCCAGATCATCTGTGACCTAGTAATCTGAGACCTCTAGTCACACAGGATAAGGTACAGCGTAATTAATTTTCAGTATTGTTCTTCTGAAGTATTCAGTACAGCTTTTCACAGTGCATAATTCTATTTGTTTCTTTTCAATGATCTTTGCATTTTTTATTAAAATTTAAATAAAGCTGCATAATAAGTCAGTCCTTATTATAGCCCACAAAACGTTAATAAATAATTTACCAGACAAGGAAGTCGCTTGTCAACCTATGGGACTTGAACATTGTAGCAGAGTTTCCTAAGGTAGCTTTAATGTAATGGAAATGTCATTTTAACTGAACCCTTCTTTATGGATTGTTAACATTACATCATTCACATACCTAATCACCTTCAATTTCTAATAAATACATTTTTCCATAACAACTTTATTTGTTTTAGTTTCACAGTATGAAGAATTAATGCTAATTTCAAAGTTTCTTATTTCTCACCACTTTTTATTTGAAAATAAGTCATCTCAACCATTTCCCCAACACTCCTGAAATTATGTTTTAAGTACTAGCCCAAGGTCAGGTAAATCTGTAGTCAAGACCATTTTAAAACAGATTAGGCATTATGCATGTTAATCTGTACTATCAGTGTGCCTTAAACTTGTGATTTATAGTATTCTATCTTTCATAGATTTAAAGATTAGATTTATATTCAGTCAGAAACTGTACCAGTTATTCACAATGTACAATACCATTCTAAGAATACCAAGATATATAGGTAGATCTTACTTCATTGTAAAATATAAATCAGTAACTTTTGACAGGACCTGGTTTAGCTCTGTTTGTTTAAAATCTACAAATAATTACAAATTTCAAGGGTAGTTATTTTTACATTTTTATGTAATTCTTTATATTTAATCTTTTAATTTCTATAGATAGCTAAAATTCCCTACAAGTGTTTCCCAGAAAACAATTAGATTTCCCAAAAATAAAAATAAAAATCTTTGGAAATGTTACCATACCAACCTTTTATTTCTTAGATCTCATCAACTATTGTAATTTTTTGAAGAAATAACTTTGTACAACAAGAACTAGAAATAACATCATCTCAGATAATGCTTTCAATTGAATAAATTTAATCTTTTGAAAACGTATTGCCCTTATTCCTCACATTTAACCTCAATAGATTAAAACTTTTTAGTGGAATGGTGTCAATTCATTAAAGGAGTTTAAGTGCAACAATTATGTCATTTGTAAGAATTAAATGTTAAATTCTAATTTAAATGTTTAAACTTTTATTCCGATTTCCAGCAATAAGACCTAGATGAAATTTTGTCAGGTTTCCCTTTTCGTATTCAATCCATTTTATTTCACTTTTAATTTCCCTCAATTGGGCAGTGTATCTTCCCTGCACTTAATGTGAACATCAGTCTATTTTATTGGATTTAAGAGGATAACCTTCCAGGAAACCAATTTATATGAGTTTGTTAGATGGTATTAGTATTCTCTATCCAATCTTAAATTTATATTATTAGAAATTATTTATGAATGTCCTTTGTAAACATGCCAGTATTCCAGGCAACAATTACAATGTAAACTAAGATGTTCTTGTTTCCACCTTCTCCCATCAAAACCAAATTTCTTGAATAACTAATCTATATTCACTACCTTGAATTTTTTAATTCCCATTTATTCCTCTGCTACTCAATGCACGATGGCTAATTCCTCTACTGGAATTGTTGTTCTTAAGATCATCAAACTAGTAATTTCCTAACTGCTAAATGCAATGGGCCTCTTCTAATTATATTTTTATTATAAAACAAATATATGATCATGGTAAAAAATAAGAAAAGATGGTCATATATCTTCAGCAATATCACATAGTGGTTTAAAGGCTCTGGTTCCGATTCAGAATGCATAAGTATGTGAACTTTTACATTTTATTTTAAAACACTATTCTGATGTGGACATTAATAGTCCTACCTCATAATAAATGGTGATAAGTGGAGATTTGACTTCGGGTGGTGGACACACAATACAGTATACAGATGATGTGTGTAAAATTGTGCATCTGAAACCTGCAAAATTTTGTTAACTAGTGTCACCACAATAAATTCAATAAAAAGGGAAATATAATAATAATTATGAAATGAGAAAAACATTGATAAGAACATTCCTGTAATGCTTTTAGAACAACGCTTGTTACATAGACCCTCCTTCTCTTACCATCTTACTCCACAACGCACTCTCTCCTTCTGCAGGAGGGCTCTGCCTTCTCAAGACTGAATGCCGTTGTACGTGTCGGTCCCTCTGCTTGGAGCCTTTTGCTCTTTTCCCCCATGAGAAACTTACTCATCCTATGAGATTCAGTGCAACATAGAGGATAGCGACAGGCTTTGCAGTCTAGTCAGACAGACCTGCGTTTGAATCCCTGCTTTTCTACTTATTTCCTGGGAGATTGGGGGCAATAACCCTAGAAGCAAAAGTTCCTCAGTTAAAAGATTCCGACCAGTAATACTGGCCTCGCAGGCAGGATTAATGTGAGGAATAAACTGGATAGCATGTAAAATGCCCAGTTCAGTACCCGTTATTTTATTATAAACATTCTATAAGTTACATTATTAGTATCATCATATTCATCAAACTAGCAAGACTAGTTCAGTTTCCTCTTCTCTACAAAGTCACTCTCTTCTTTGTGCTTTCCTAGTATTTTTGTTGAAAATTACTCCCTAGAAAATCAAGCTCCCCCCTGTATCTCCTGCCTCAGATAATGATTTTCAGCAATTTCAGCGCTGTCCTTGTTCCCTCACTCTTTCTTACCATTTGCATTCACTTTGCCATCAATCTCTGTTTTGTCTTTTGTATTTTTTTTCCAAGCTCTGTTTTATCTACTGCTTAAGCATCTCCTGATTCCCTTCACCCCATCCTCACACATTAATTGCATTAATTTAGGCCCTCATTATCACTCATCCAGACTATCATAAAACTAGTTTTGCCCTGGCTGGTTTGGCTCAGTGGATAGAGCGTCAGCCTTCAGACTGAAGGGTCCCGGGTTCGATTCTGGTCAAGGGCACATACCTGGGTTGTGGGCTTGATCTCCAGTGGGTGGCATGCAGGAGGCAGCCAATCAATGATACTCTCTCATCATTGATGTTTCTATCTCTCTCTCCCTCTCCCTTCCTCTCTGAAATCAATAAAACTAGTTTACCTGCCTGTAATTCTCTCAAGTTTATCTTCCTCACTGCCACCAAAGTTGATTTTTCTAAAACATTAACCAGGTTATATTACTTTCTTATTTAAGACTAGAGGCCTGTTGCATGAAATTCATGCAGTAGTAGGCCTTCCTTGACCTGGCTGCCGGCACCGGCTTCCCTCCAGCACCTGGGACTCGGGCTTCCCTCGCAGCCCGGCTTCATCTGGAAGATCATCTGGAAGGACATTCAGTCTAATTAGCATATTACACTTTTATTATTATAGACTAGAGACCCGGTACACAAAATTCATGCATGGGGGGTAGAGGGTGTCCCTCAGCCCAGCCTGCACCCTCTCCAATCTGGGACCCCTAGAGGGATGTCCAACTGCCCGTTTAGGCCTGATTCCAGTGAGATCAGGCCTAAACAGGCAGTCGGACATCCCTCACCCCCAACTGCCCTCCCCTGCAGGCCTGGTTGCCCCTAACTGCCCTCCCCTGCTGGCCTGATCACCCACAGCTGCCCTCCCCTGCCAGCCACCTTGTGTCCACATGGGGGCAGCCATCTTGTGTGTTGGAGTGATGGTCAATTTGCATATTACCTCTTTATTATATAGGCTTTTCAGGGGCTCTTTCTCCCCTACAAATTAAAGTATAAACAACATAGTATGACATATGAGGCCTATCAGTATCCTTCTCCCATTTGTCTAGTATAATTTCCTCCCACGACCACTACCACAATATCTTTGCATGTACTATTTCTTCTTAGAACATGTTCCAACTTTTAGTACCTAGCCAAGTTTTTGTTACTCATTGAAGTCCAGTCTAAATGTTACCCCTAAAATGTTTCTTTAGATTTTCATTCTTTGTTGTGGTCATAGTACTTAGTCCATACCTCTATTCCAGGTCTTAGTCATCTATGTGTAATAATCATTTTGTATATCTATTTCCTCTCTGTTTCACTCCCTGCAAATTTACCCATTGTCGAGCATTCCCAAGACATGGATAGTGTCCTATTCATCTTTTTATTCCAGTTTCCTCCAAATACTCACACAGATGCCTGCTGTAAAGTAAGCACTTATAAACAAACAAATTAGAACAATTTAATAAAGTGCTAGAATGATGGAGCAAAATAAAAGCAGGTTGGGTCAGGAATACATATGAAAATTTCAGATATCGTATGATCTGCTTTAAGCCCTAGCTTAAACTATTTTATTCCAACCCAGGACCCAATTTCAATGAGCTTACCAATTTCATTGAAAACTATGACCCTCGCCCTAACCGGTTTGGCTTAGTGGATAGAGCGACGGCCTGCAGACTCAAGGGTCCTGGGTTCGATTCTGATCAAGGGCATGTACCTTGGTTGCAGGCACATCCCCAGTAGGGAGTTTGCAGGAGGCAGCTGATTGATGTTTCTCTCTCATCAATGTTTCTAACTCTCTATCCCTCTCCTTTCCTCTCTGTAAAAAAATCAATAAAATATATTTTAAAAAAAGAAAGAGAAGAAAACTATGTCCCTTTATGTCTACCTCCCTCCCCTCAGTGGCACCTCCATTCCTTACACTCTCCTCAGAGTTGGGATGTCTTACTTCCTAGTGATCAGCTTCTATTCTAACCACTGACTTCCATTAAGTTTAATTACATTTAAAAAGACCTGAAATCTTCAGTAATAGTGGAGAGAGACTATCTACTATCTCTAATAATAATAGAATTTTAAGTTTATATTTTATTTTCTTTCAGAGTCATTTTTTTTTAATTTATCAACCTATGAGAGTATTCCTGGAAAGGAAAATTGTGCACAATTAGTATCCATAAGTCAACCAATATTTATAAACAGTCACTTACAGAGTAAAATATTATGAACGCCAGACTTCATTGTCCAAAAATAGCTTCTTGGCCCAGGTGTCATGATGCCTAATGTTTCACCAACAAAAATACATCCCCTTGGTTTATTCTCCTTATGTATGTCTCTTTTAAAAAATGTATATGCTTATGGAAGAAGAGCACATTGTGATTACGCTTTAGATTGCTCTTTTGCTGATCCTGGATGCCCTGGGTTTGGGAGAATTATGTGGAGGCAAGGGAACTAAAGAGTTTGTTGAGAGCACAGGAACTTTGTAAGAAAAGCTCTTAGTTTTTCCAGGGATCACATCCTCATTTATTAAAGAGGACACGGACACACCAATTCATTAATTGATGTTTTTATCATCACAAGAGATTTAAAACTCTATGGTTCATTATCATTATACTGTACTTTGTTTTCTTACTGTGCTTCCATCTACAGATAGGCTCCTTATGGCCTACAACAGAAGTTTTCTAAAGGGTTTTTAAAATATATTTTACTATACTTAACATGCCTAGGCTACACATAGTTATGCAAGATAATAGTATTTACAGCGAGGCTTATAAGGTCAGAATATCTACCAAAGATCTAGGTTTTACAATAAAATATTTTTTTCTCACATATCATCTTTACTGTGGGCCAAATTTACACTGATACGATTAAAATTCTCTCATAAATTGTAACTGCATAATGAATATATAGGACAAAAATATGTAGGAAAAAATCGTACACTTTTAAACAAATTTTCAAGAAAAAAATATATCCACTCTTTAATTTTTCTTTCAATTTTTTCTTTTAAAAAATTTGTTACTTAAGATTTGCATGTATTCTGTTAATTTTTAACTGCATAATGAAAACATCAAAGACATTTCATTTTAAAACTTGTGGCATACTGTGTCTTTTGAGTGGTGTTGATAGAAAAAAAAATGAACATGTAAAGCTAACAAGTCTTTCCTGTCTTTTGGCCAAATACTTGGTTTCTATGAAGAAGTTGAGGTTACAAAGAAATTGTGAATTCTCAGTCTGGTTTCCCTGCTGATGAGCAAGAACTGTCTGTAGTTCTCTTTGAGGTGTCAGGGGAGTCACCATAGTGTCACACAAGGGTTCTTAGCACCGAGCAAACATACTTTCCACAAACTCAGCTGCTTAATCTGTTTGCAGGTTGAATTATAGAACAGCGTAGATGACTCCGGGTGCAGGGAAGGGAACAGAATATTTCCACAGTTTCTTGATTTATAAAAGAAAAACAAAGCCTGCTATTCTTATTTTTAAAAAAGAAAAGCCTACAATTGTCATCGAGAGACTTCACCAAAATCTTTTTAGTTTTGTTGCTGGTTCCTGAATCTGATTTTAACCATGATTAAAAAATAATTGTGCTAAAGATTCTTACAAAGTTTAATATGAAAGCTATCAGTGAATTTTTATAATTGCATTGTCTTTTCATTAAAATTATTCTGCTTCTTGCCAACTTTACCTGTGATATATTTCCTATAAATTCTTGGTTGGACTATAAGTTGCAAGGCAATATTAGACATGTCTGAACATTTCGTAAATACTTGTTGATTGATTCAAAGAATAAGTTTCATAAATTATCAACTCAGCAGAAGGTTTAAATCACTATTTAATATAATGTTGAAAGTTGATTTTGAGTTATTAATATTACTAATAAATTGGAGGATTTAAAACTCTTATTAAATTGCTCTTCAAAAAATTATTGTGTTTGAGATTAAAAGCTCTGAAATATGAAATATACATCAGCAAATAATAAGTCAAATAGTTCATTTATTTTTGGAAATTTATGTACAATTGTGCATCCCAATCAACTTTAAAAGACACATTCTAAATCTCTATCTAATTAGATTCAGCTTTATTATCATTTATATATGGAAGATAGACTCAGATGACTCTTAAGCAATCATTTTAAGATGTACAACATCTAATATGTTTAATTTTTATTCTTGAACAATGATATCCTTTTAAGATTCTAATATTCTAGATTTGTAAATCATAACACATCTTTAAATTAAATACATATTTAACTTAGGAAATATAAGTCTTGTACTCCAGCAAATTAGTATGTATTTTATTAAAAATTTAATTCCATTACATATTTGTATAGTGGATCACATTTCTCATCCATTGAGTATATAAAGTGGGTCTCTAGAGCTACTTTTATTATATATTTGATAGATATATAATTATAGTCATGTCTTTATAAAAACTAAAGAATTTGGGCTTATACCTTCAGGAAATATCTCACTTCCTAGCTCATTCCTTTTACCAAGGAAGGATTAATGTGCGATTACTAAAATTGGAACCTAACCCAGAATTTGAGAAATTGCAATGCAGTGGAAAGTGAAGGATCCAGGTTACAGAAGAAAAGGGATTCTCCCTAAGAATCAGCACTTTCCCTGACAACTTCCCTCTTGTAGCTAACTTTATGGAATGAATCACAAATAGCATGAACGTAGGGACTAAATGTTAAATTAGCACAGGGCTTCTCACATTAACCTGCTTCTTCATCAGAAACTTCCGGTGGATGATCTGGAGTTGGGCTAGTATATGTGTCTGCCTGCTAATGTCGATGAAACATGTTTCAG
Organism: Myotis davidii; assembly: GCF_000327345.1. NCBI lineage: Eukaryota > Metazoa > Chordata > Mammalia > Chiroptera > Vespertilionidae > Myotis > Myotis davidii. The sequence goes on from NW_006297661.1 coordinate 516,971, forward strand.
ATGAGCATCATGGAGAGGAATAGAGAAAAACAACAAAAGACTCAATTAGGAGAGAGATCCATACTGGTTAGGTTTAAAACTAAATAAAATGCAGGAATTTTTGTCGCTTTTTTGATCCCAGTGTTACAGTAATTATAAGTCAGAAATGGAATTCCTATTATTTTAGGGATATTATAGGACCCACCTAATGATGGTCATGTACATTTTAACTAGAACTTGACAGGCTAAAAAAAAAAAAAAATACAACAGGAGTTCTTATACCTCAGAGATGTGATTTTCACACACATATAGGAAATGTAAGTTTCTTAGAGTGGCTATATAACCTAACAAGTATCCTTTTCTTTGGTTCTGTTCTTAGCTCCAGTTAAAAGCCTTCTTACTGTTTAACCTTTGACGGGCTACATAGGTCCTAGTTACTTCTGTGAATATAGGCGAGCTCATCCATCTTACCTGAGAGTAGTTTTTCAATTGATAAAAATAAGATATAGGTGATTTGAACTTCCTAGAATAGGTAACAATAGCACTAGCCACTAGTGTACTTAAGAATACTTTTGTTGTACTAAGGTTGGAAAAGGACGCTATTGTAGAAATTCAATTTTTAGGAGTTTCCATCATTCTTGCTTGAATGTTGCTTAACCTCATTGTACTTGAGAACTCACTCAGAGCTTCCTCCTTTGTTTTCTCTGTTCTTAAATACATAGAAGATCAAATGTAATGTGCCTACCTGCTAATGTAGAAAATGTCTACATTTTTACATAAGTTGGGGTCTTCTTTTCATGTAATAAATCCCCATTGTACTCATCTAAAATCTGATGGATACTTCCTTACAAGGTACAGGTTTTTCTTTCAAAATGTAATTGGGGGGGAGGGGGTATTAAATTATACCCAGAGCAAGTAGAAATATAAATTTCACTTGGATTCTAAGACTCCATGTTTATTTCTCCCCACTTGGTCAGAGATTTGCCCATGTGCACATTTAACCATTGATAAATATAGGATGAAAGAATCTTTTGCTTATTTCAGTGTAACTTTACCTGATAGTGAAATCATAAACATTGTCCATTCATAAACTTCATTCTTTTTAAAAATATTTTTTATTGATTTTAGAGAGGAAGGGGGAGAGAGAGAGAGAGAGAGAGAGAGAGAAACATCAATGGTGAGAGAGAATCACTGACCAGCTGCCTGTTGCACGCCCCTTACTGGGATCAAGTCACAACTTGGGTATGTGCCCTGACTGGGAATCAAACCTGTACCTCCTGGTTCATAGGTCGACACTCAGCCATTGTGCCACACTGGCCAGGCCATAAACATCATTCTTGATTATTTACATTAAAGGAGAAAAGTCATTCTAAGACCTTTTATTTTATAGTAGCAGGTGAAATGCATCTTCTTCCTTTATATAGGAGTGGATAAAAGTGGATTTATAGTTGTGAGTATGTGAAACACAGAGTTCCTTATATTATCATTAATTATTGTATTATTTATTTGTATTACAACTGTAAACCTGTGTTTGACCACCTCTGTATTCTTCAACAACTCAACAGAAATAATCTTTTTCTTCAGTTCTTAACCTAAGTATAATTTTTAAAAATACTTATCCTACTGAAAATTACTTTATTAGGTGTTTCTGTAGAAAGACTGAATGGAAGTGAAAAACGAGACTCCAAATATTACATAATAAACAATATTTTGGAACTTACTAAACATTACTTTTTTATTGCTTTAGCATATATACCATTCAAACTAATAGTTCTTCTAATATCATCATCATTTGACTTTTTCCTTTGCCACATTTAACAATATTCTCAAAGCATATGAAAGCATATTTTATTTCTCTTTATGTAACGATATGCCATTTGACAAGCTACATAATGGTAAAAATGACATATAAACATATTTAAAATCTTGAAACATCTTCCTTAAATCAAACTAGTCTGCCTCCTGAGTTATGTATATTTTGTATTAGTCTTCAAGAAGTTCCCTACCACTGACTGAAATGGATGGCCTAATCTTTCCCGGGATGATGGAAGTAGCACAGTTCAAGAACAAGAATGAATGTCTGTATAATCACACCACAATGCGAGGTGACCCTAAGACAGAGCACTGACCAGATACACATATGGGTTTTAGAAGACTTGCTGATGCTCTTTTTCAACACAGCTGTGAGAAGAATGTGGCTAAGACCCCATAGACATTCTTGAGTAGAGCTGGCAAAGGAAGCCATGAGGAGAAGAGAATTTAACACAGGGGTGTAAGAGAGTGCAGCTTCATTGATGGGATCTGAGGGGAATGCCTAATGACTGGAAGAATCAAACTTGGCAATGAAAACACAAAGCTCTTTTCATCAATTCAAATGCAGACTCTAAAGCTGCAGATGGTCACCTCCAGCCTTGTCTATTCAGTGTGAGGTTTTATAAAATGGCACTTTGGTGAATACTAATAGATCAAAACAAAGATTTAATAACATAAAGATGTGGTGTTCATTTTTAAACGAGTATACAGGTCAATGTCTCAGAAAAGGACAAAAAGAGTACTCTTTGCATGTGGGTCTAAAGTCTTTTTGTGATTTTTCAATTTGAAAAATAAACGACATTTATCTTCAAAAATAAATGACAAAGGTACAGACTGTGTTTAATGGAAAACAGTTTACATTGTGAAAAGAGACCGAAATTAGGGTTTATAGTTACTCCTGTTAACTTTATTGCTTCTATTTGAGGACTCTCAATTTATAATATTTGTTCATGTTATCCTAATATTTTCTTGAAGTTCACAGGATAGGATAAGTATCTGTTGTCATTCTCAAGGATGAATCAATCTAATTAAAAATGTAGGCCAAAATATTTTATACTTGGAAGAGAACTTGTTTCCTTACCTCTCCAGAGAATGCAGAGACATTATTTAGTACAAAGGAAGCCTCTGAACTTTAAACCAGTATTGAAATGACATTATTGTTACTTTGCATTTGATTTTCTAAGATTTTTTAAAATTCATAATTTCTATATATTAAAAGGTATTTCATTGTATTCAACTTGAGACTTATGCTTACATAGCTGGTGTATTTTTCAAGAATAAATTTTATTAGACGTGGTTAGCACTTTATAGTTTGAAAAATTCTTGAGCTAAACCCAATCAAATTAAGCTTAATTATCCAAAATAAGTTTAAAATATGAACTTAACTAAAATACAGAATTCATATTTCTAGTATTTGTGAAGCAAATATAATGAATAAGTCTGTATTCCAAATACTTTTAGCGAGTGGCACTATTATATAATAAATTAAAAGACTAGGATTGAAAGTTAAAAGGGAGGCAACTTAGTATCTAGTAGAAATATCAGTAAACTAGCAGGACCCTTGACTGTCATCAACTGGGTGTATACAAGTCATTAAATTGTGTTTCTTCTCAGCTTCCTCATCTGGAAAGAAGAGCTGACATTCTTACACTATCTTTTGCAAAACATGGCTGCAAAGATCAAATAAAATGCATGTGCATTAAAATACTTTGCAAAGTGTAATATGCTCTATGAAATCATGCTTTAGCTGAAGAATATCTTCTACTTATACATTTAAATAAAGAATTATAATCACCTCATTGGAACTAGAAATAGTAAATGAGAAAAATAATACTTTAGCCTCAGAGACATAATGTAAATACCATGTAATTTTGGGAAAAAAGAGTATTTACATAGATCTTAGAAACTGGAATTAAAGAGGATTCTGTATGTGTTCATACATTACTGGTGAAAATGCAAAATGATAAAAACCCCTATGGAGGAAAATTTGATGATATTTAACAGGTATTTTATATATATAAAAGCCAAGCAACAGGAAGGCTGGAACAACCAAAATGACAGGTCACTATTTTTTTAGTCTCTATGTCATTTTTTCTGGTGTAATCTTTATTATTTCTTTCCTTCTACTTACTTTGGGAAATTTTTGTTGTTATCTTTCTATTTCTTTAAGTGGCAGGGTTACATAGTTTATTATTAACTTTTCTTGTTTTGTGAGGTAGGCCATTAGTGCTATGAACTTCCCTCTCAGGACTGCTTTTGCTGTGTCCCTGAAATTTCGGGTTGTTGTGTGTTCCTTTTCATTTGTTTCCAGGAAGTTTTTTATTTCTTTCTTGATATCATTGGTAACCCATTTATTGTTTAATAACATGTGTTTGAATGTTTTGGGGTGTTTTTACTGTAGTTGATTTCTAATTTCAGTCCATTGTGACCTGAGAATATGCTTGATATGATTTCAGTCTTCTTGAACTTGTAGAGACTTGTTTTGTGTCCTAACATGTGGTCTATCTCTGAATGACCCATGTGCACTTGAGAAAAATGTATATTCTGCTGCTTTGGGTTAAAATGCTCTATAAATGTCAATTAAATGTATCTGATGCAGTGTGTCCTTTAGGGTCACTGTTTCCTTGTTAATGTTTTGTCTGGAAGATCTATCCAGTGAAGTCAACAGGGTGTTAAAGTCCCCTACTTTGACTATATTGTTTTTGATCTCTTCTTTAAAGCCCTCTAGAAGTTTTTTTTTATATATATATATTTAGGTGCTCCTATATTGGGTGCATATATGCTTACCAGAGTTATATCCTGTTCTTGCATCAATCCTTTACTATTATGTAGTGACCTTTGTTGTCTCTTGTGGTGGCCTTCATTTTTAAGTCTATTTTGTCAGATATGAATATTGCTACCTCAGCTTTTTTTCCCCCCCATTTGCATGGAAAATTTTTTCCCATCCCTTCACTCTCATCCTGCGTGTGTCTTTTGTTTTGAGGTGGGTCTCTTGTAGACAGCATATAGTTGTGTCATGTTTTTGTATCCATTCAGCTACCCTATGCCTTTTGATTGGAGCATATAATACATTTACATTTAAGGTTATTATTGATGGTTTCTTATTTATTGCCATTTTATTTTTGTATGTCTAGGTTTCTCTCTTCTTCTCATTACAGCAGTCCCTTAGAATTTCTTATATTGCTGGCTTGGTAGTGATGAACTCCTTTAGCCTTTTTTTTTTTTTTTTGTCTGGGAAACTATTTCACAGTCTATTTTGAATGATAGCCTTGCTGGATATAGTAATCTTGATTTCAGATCCTTTCTTTCCATTATCTTGAGCACTGCATGCCATTCCCTTCTGGCCTGTAGAGTTTCTGATGAGAAATCAGGTGTCAGCCTTGTGGGAGCTCCTTTATAGGTAACAGTTTGCTTTTCTCCTACTGCCTTTAAGATTTTCTCTTTGTCTTTAATTTTTGGCATTTTAATTATAATGTGTCTATGCATGGGCCTTTTGGGGTTCTTCTTGCTTGGGACTCTCTGTGTCTCCTGAACTTGTGTGACTTTTTCCTTCATGGGATGTGGGAACCATGCCAGGTCTCTGGATAGTCAAGGCTGGTGGGAGTATAGAAGCCTTATTATTAATACACCAGAATGGCCAAAGGCCACTCTGGGCATGAGCCTAATTGGAATATCCAAGGACGCAGCCTGGGAATCCTAATCAGTTCAAGATACCATGCGTAGGTGCAAGGGCACATGTACACTGTGCTCTTCAGTAGCCAATACGATTGATGTAACTATTGGCATGAAGCATTCTTTGTCTAAATAGTCAGCTGAGGCTGGAGTGAGAAGAAGTCTGCTGGAGTATGGAGAGAGAGCAGCTAGGATGGAGTGGGTGAGGAAGTCTGCTAGAGAGAGCAGCTGGGCAGGAGAGACAGGAGAAGCTGCTGAGCCGGAGAGTTCAGGTACTGCTATGACGAGAAGTGGTGAGTCTAGGAGGCAGCATGAGGCTGCTCAGATAATAGCTGTGGGTACAGAAACTGATGCTGTTTTATGGGGAAGATATATGTTCACCAGCTGGTGTCCGGCTGCCTGCCTGTATGGACTTTGCTGTGAGGGCTGTTCATGTCTGGTGGCTATATGGCCACTGGTTTCAGCAATAAAGACTCATTCTTATATACCCACTACTTCTCCATCTCCCATGACCTTCTACCAAGCTCTTCCCAGACTCAGAACAGCTGTGCCCTTGGGCAGTACTCTAACACTGGGTTAGGGAAGTTTTCTGCCATTATATCTCCAAATACCTTCTCTATCCCTTTCTGCCTCTTCTGGCACACCTGCTATACCAATATTGTTATGTTTCATGTTGTCCCACAGCTCTCTTAAGCTGTCTTCTTGTTTTTAATTGTTTTTCTTTTGGGTTCTCTGATTGATTTTTTTAACCCTATCTTCTAATTCACTGATCGATCCTCAGCTTCCCCTAATATGCTGTGTATTCCTTCCAATGTGTTGTGCTATATCATTCTTTATTTCTGTTTTCATAGTTACTGTGTCTTTTCTCATGCTGTTGATCGTCTTTAACATCATTATTCTGAACTCTATATCAAATAAATTTCTTATCTCCATTTCATTTATCTCTTCTGGAGAATTCTCTTGTTCTTTCATTGGGGGGTTGTTTCTTTGTCTCCTCATTTTGGCTGTCTGTTTGGGTTTGTGAGTATGTATTAGATAAATCTGCTATACCTCTCAATCTCTAGTGCAGGATATGTCAAATGCTGTTTCTGTCTAATTAGATCAGGCAAAGATTCAAAGCCTCCAGAGACTTTGAAGAGCCCTCAGACAATCATCCACAGGTGTGGCAGAGTTTTTCCTAACAGAGTAGGGTGATTGCTTCTGCCTGGAGGCTAATTGTTATTCTCAGTCTCTTAATGGGCCTCAGCAACTCCACACCTTGGGGCAAAGTGTTTTCCCCACGGAAATAGGGTGGGGCAGCTGTCTTCCCCCAAGAAAACACACTCACCATAGATTGCAATTGTCTGCATGAGAAAGATGACCTCTGCAGTGTGAGGGAATGACTCAGCACAAGAATCCTGGGTGTCTGCCTTCTGAGCTCTAACCCAAGAGCCCCCAACCCTGGCTTCTGTTTGCACAGCTCCAGTCTACTCTTCCCTCCTTCTGCCAGAGCACAAGGTTAGTGGCTGCACGGGGAATTTTGTGCATTGGCGCTTTAAGAGGGTGCCTGCATTTCCAGCTATCTCTCCGCTGCTTTGCACAAGCCAGCTGTTATGTTGGTATCTTTCTCAGTTCTTGTGCTCTCTGCTGGGGACCCAGCTTGGGGATTAGACCCTAGAGTTCTCAGTGGCAAACCCCCACAGTTGAGATATCTGTTCGAAACTTCAGCTGCTGTCTGTGGGTGCCCAGCCAGCCCTTTTGTGCCTCTGTCCCTCCTACCAGTCTCTATGCAGTCTCCACTTTCCATTCTTGGTTATTAAGGCTCTCCCCAGAGAGTCTTCAGTTAATTATTCAGGAAGTTTTTCTGTATTTTAGTTGTAATTCCAGTTTGATTCTAGGAGTGTGTCCATGAAGCATCCACTTACTCCACTGCCATTTTAGGTTGCTGGTTCTATTCCCAGCTAGGGCACATGCACAGGTTGCAGGTTGGATCCCCAGTAGGGGGTGTGCAGGAGCTAGCCAATCAATGTTCTCTAAAGTATTATTTTTAAGAGCACACTGAAACAACCCAAATAAATAAGAGCGTAGTTGAATAAACTATGACACATTCACATAGTAGAATACCATGCAACCATTATAAAAAGACTGCTCTGGCCAGTGTGGCTCTGTTGGATCATCCTTCCATACACCGAAAGGTGGTGGGTTTCATTCCCAGTCAGGGCACATACCCAGCTTTCAAGTTCAATTCCCTGTCAGGTGTGTAGTGGAGGAGGCCGATTGATGTTTCTATCTCACATCCATCTCTCTCTCTCTCTCTCCTTCTCTCTCTCTCTTCCTCTCTCTAAAAAAAAAAATCAGTTAAAAAAAAAATGGTAGAAGATGTCTACACACAGACAACAGTATAGTGGTTACCAGAGTGAAGGGGGTGGTGGATAGTAAAGGGTGAAAGGGGCCAAATATATGATGACAGAAAAAGATTTGATTTTAGGTGGTGAGCACATAATGCAATATACAGGTGATGTATCATAGAATTGTACACTTGAAACCTATCCTATCTAATAAAAGAGAAACATGGTAATTGGCGTACGACCGCTACCCTTCCCATTGGCTAATCAGGGTGATATGCGAATTAACTGCCAGACAAGATGGTGGCCTGCAGCCAGGCAGCTGGAAGTGAACATGAGGCTTGCTTGCTTCAGTGACAGAGGACTCCAACGTTTCCTGCCTGCCTTGCCGGCCTCTGAGCTTGCAGTTTGAAACATTGTAACAAATATAGAAGCTAAACTA
>NW_006297661.1:525670-531227 GCF_000327345.1 Myotis davidii
GATGCGGCGCCCCAACTACCTGATCGGCCCTGCTCTGTGTGTGACAGGGTGCGGCACCCCAACCCCCCTGCCCACGGGCCCTGCTCTGTGTGTGACATGGTAGAGCCATAACCCCCCCATCGGCCCTGCTCTGAGTGTGAGAGTGGTGGTGCCCCAACCCCCTGATCAGCCCTGCTCTGTGGGTGATAGTGGGCGGCGCCCCAAACCCCTGATCCGCTCTGTGTGTGACAGGGGGCAGTGCCCCAACTCCCCTATCGGCCCTACTCTCTGAGTGACAGGGGGATAGCGCCTCAACCCCTGGATGGACCCTGCTCTGTGCATGACAGGGGGGAGCTCCCCAACCCCCTGATGGGCCCTGCTCTGTGTGTGACAGGGTACAGAGCCCCAACCCCCTGATTGACCCTGCTCTATGCGTGACAGGGGGTGGCATCACAGCCTCCCAATCCGTCCTGCTCTGTGCATTATGGGGGCAGCGCCCCAACTCCCCAATCGGCCCTGCTCTGAGCCTGACCAGGGGCTGCACCTAGGCATTGGGCCTGCCCTCTGCCACCCAGGAGCAGGCCTAAGCCAGCAGGGCGTTATCTCCCGAGGGTTCCCAGACTGCGAGAGGGCACAGGCCGGGCTGAGGCACCCCCCGCCCCCCGAGTGCACAAATTTTTGTGCGCCGGGCCTCTAGTACTTATAATATGCTGCTTTTTATGTGAGAAATAGGAATAAAAGCAACAGGAAGGATAAACCAAAAACTAATAAAAAAATGTTACCTTTGGTGGTGGATGAGAAATAGATGCAGGCATAGGATAGGAATTCAACTTTTCTGATTATTCCATTTTGTATAGCTTTGACTTTTGAATCATGTATATGTTTTAAATATTCAGAAATAAAGTAAAATAGAGTATAAGAATAAACCGTGATAGAGAATACAAATAAACATAAATGTACCTAACTGTATATCAAATTGATAAGATAGTTATAAAGAGAAAATAATTCAAGTATCTTTTGATACTTGAATAGTTAAGTAGACTTTGACTATGCATTCTCAGTGGCATATATTCTAAGGACAAAAAGAAATGCAAAGAGATCCTAAACTTTGCTCAGTGTATTCATACTCAGTTGTACTGCTGCTTATTTAGATTTTGAAACTATCTTATGTACATTTTAGATTGAGCAATCAAGGAAATAAATAATATTGGCAGTCAAGATTTTTACCATTAAATAAACAGTATTAGGAAAAAGAAGTTGTAATGTTAATTTGAATTGTAACTATCAATATGTATTCATGATTTAAAAATTATGCATGTTTTCTTAGCTCTTTCCACTGAAGAGGCTTTAGAGGCAATGGACGCACCTACACCCAGATTTTAGTTTTCAAATACATTACCCATTAAAGAGTACCAGAGCTCCCATGTGTGCAGCAATGAAAGTGCAGTAAGTCTAGAATATAGTTTTGTGCCAGAAAGCATGAAGTACTCAAAAACTAATAAGTTTATGTTGAAAGAACATGGGAACCCATTTGAAAAGGTTTGTATTGACCAAATTTGGGATAATTTGTGCATAAAAAAAAAAACCCTGTATTTTCTTATGGAATATTTAATTGCTACATCTTAGAGTCTATAAAGATACTAAAAAAAGATGGAGGATGGAAAGAAAGAAGCTCTTTTGTACAAAAAAATGGCAGTTGCCCTGGCCAGGTTGAGTGTCGCCCTGTGCACCAAAATGTTACTGGTTCAATTTCCAATTAGGGCAGAGACCTGGGTTGTAGGCTTGGTCCCTGGTGGGGGCGTGCAGGGGGCAACTTATCAATGCTCTCACGTTGATATTTCTCTTTCTCCCTCCTCCTTCCTCTCTCTCTAAAAGTCAATAAAATATTTTTTAAAAAGAAAAATGGCAGTTAATATATGTAACTAGGATGATAGATTTAGAAAATCACCACCTTACAATCCCCAGTGTAATTAATTCAAGCAAAGACCATCCATCTGCCATATAATGAGTTAAAACAGTGGTCGGCAAACTGCGGCTCGCGAGCCACATGCGGCTCTTTGGCCCCTTGAGTGTGGCTCTTCCACAAAATACCAACTTCTGCGCATGGGCCACGAAGTTTCAATCGCACTGTACGTGTGCGCCCCACGTGGTATTTTGTGGAAGAGCCACACTCAAGGGGCCAAAGAGCTGCATGTGGCTTGCGAGCCACAGTTTGCTGACCACTGAAAAAGAAGATATTTTGGCACTAGAATCAGTCAGTTTAGTTTGTGAAAACTTACTTAGCATATACCAAAAAGTTTAAAGTTTAAAAATCAGAGAGAGCTTAGATATGGGGATTTAGGATGTCAAGTACCTTCGAACAATATTTAGGGATTTGTTATTAAATTTGCTTTAAAATTTTTTCTTACTCAAATATATGTGCTTATGTAAATGATAGCAGGAAAACCTAAACCATTCAGCCTTTTATCAAAATTTATCTTTTAAAGAAACTCCCTACAATGTAAAGAAGTTTTGCCTGAGGTTTTTATCAATTTTTGACAAGGTACTGATCCTTTATTTAATTTTAGTATTTTGTGTATCAGAGTTTTTTTGTTAATTTGTGTTTTTAAATATTACATTAAAACATTATTTATCTTGGTTAATGAAGGGTTTTTTACACTTCCTTAAATTTTTCGTCTAAATTTAGTGCCTAATTCACCTCACCCTACTGCTAGACTAAATATTCTATAAAAGATGACAAAGACACTAATGGAGAAAAAAAGCACGTTTACTTTACTCTTATTCAAGAAGTAATAACAATGAAAAATAATCCTGACGGTGTGATTTCTACTGAAGGGTGTTTCGTGTTCAGACATGACAGTGATATAATGGAGTTGAACAAAGGTGTTTCTTCCCACCCTGTGGAGCTGGGCCAGGTTTTTACTTATATACTGTCCAGAAAGCCTGAGTTTCTGTCTGAACTTCTATTTCTTACCCCATGGTTATTACCTGCACTCGAGTCAACTGTTGCTTTGTCTTTAATTCCAACATCTGTGTAGATCAGTCATCATATCTATCAACAGTAGGTTTGTAATTATGTATATTCTACAATTACAATTATGTAATTGTTGATTTTAATTTGAGAATATATGATTTTTTAGGAATCAAAGATAAATCAGGTAGAGAAAATTGCTGCGACAATGTCAGCTTAATAAATTGAATATTACTGTACTTTTCCTTTTTAGGTCCCTGGCTTAGTCTGAAGTTTGAAGGTGCACTGATATATTATCTCTGTTGGTCTCCCAAAGGATGTTGCCTGTCTTTTGAATTAATCTTGAATAAGGTTCATTTGTATTCCCTGTTAATCAAAATTTGAAATGTTGACATTAGAAAATTTCATTCAGTGCTAATTATATAGAACTTTTATGAAAGTTAGGAAGGAAAGAATCCTACATTTGAAAGTTTAGTATCAGCCTAAAGCCGTATGAAAACAACAGTGAGTAGCTTAATAAGCCATTTTAATAAGATGCCTTAATAAAACTAACCAGCTGTTCGAGCCTGCTGCATTTCACTTGGCAGTATGAAAGTCAGTGACTCGCTTCTTCTGTCCTTAATTGAAATTTTTCTGGGTTTAAAATGATCAAAAACCTCAGCATTGTTACAGCAATGTTTCCCAACCTTTCTTCACTCTTAAATCCCTTTCATAGTAATACACATTCTCTAGGTAGAGTTGTAAGCATATTTTTTTTTTGCAGTGGTATAAGATAAAATTAATTTGCATTGATTGCTTTATAAATTTTATTTAAAACAATCTTTAATATTAATACTATGTAACATCACATAGTGTTTGCTTTAATGTAATAGAAAAACCATAATGTATTAAGTTTTATAATGATATATTGAGTTTGCTTTAGGACTAAATACATATAAGAAAGTAGATTTAAATGTAATAGTATGTTATGACATTAAATAACTGCTTGTAAAATGATATTTAGAATTCTTAACATTTTACTTTTAAAATGAAATAATAGTGGTTTTAAGCCTCTATTTGCTAAAATATTTCCACAAATAGCACATTATGGGCTGGCTAGCATGGCTCAGTGGTTGAACATCGACCTAGGAACCAGGAGGTCAGGGTTCGATTCTCGGTCAGGACACATGCCCGGATTGCGGGCTCAATCCCCACTGTGGAGTGTGCAGGAGGCAGCCAATCAATGATTCCCTCTCATTATTAATGTTTCTATCTCTCTCTCTCCCTCTTCCTTCCTCTCTGAAATCAATAAAAATATACCTTAAAAGTAAATAGCACATTATGGGTCTTTAGGGTTTTACCTCAATATATGTAAAACTAAATTTAACACATATTACTACTATTCCAATGATTTTTTCCTTTAATTTTTCTTTAAGTAGCAGCTACTAAATTGGCGATGTGAGTAGTTGGATCAAATGAACACAACTTAGAGATCTGGTGAAGAGAATCTTGAGGTGAATTTCTTTTTATGCCCCTCGTTAATTTGTTTTTCAACATCAGTATACTTTCTGCTTTCTCTAAGTATTCAGTGGTCCAATAGGGGTGGAAATTAAATAGCTTAGAACTGAGAAAGAAAAAAAATGTGCTCAAAAACAGCATGTTGACCATCTATGTTCAGCTGAATGATAAATCAACAGAGAAAAAGTCATGAACATTATGCTGACCTTCGCTTCACCGCCTCTGCTCATTAACATGCACTCAGAAGTCCTTAAACTATTCCATTTTAAAAGTCTTAAAAAATAAATAAAATGAAGGCTAAAAATGTTTAATACTAATTTTATGCTTTAGTTTCAAAAGTAGAACTCAGAACAGACATTGCCACCTTTGACTGTAGGATCTGTGCATTTTTAAATTACAAAATAAAAAAATGATGCTTGAGAGAATTTCAATATATAGTTTTGCACATCCTTTCTGCTTTTTGTAGATTTAAACACATGTAGTTTTAAAAAAACATTTCTTTTGCCCTGCTGACATGGCTCAGTGTTTGAGCATTGACCTATGAACCAGGAGTTCAGAGTTCGATTCCAATTCCCAATCAGGGCACATGCCTGTATTTTGGGCTTGATCCTCAGTAGGGAGCGTGCAGGAGGCAGCCGATCATTGATTCTCTCTCATCATTGATGTTTCTATGTCTCTCTTCCTCCCCTTTCCTCCCTGAAATCAATAAAAAATACTTTAAAAAGTCCACATATTTATTTCCTCAAAAATATGTTATTAACCGGTTCCCCAAATACACATTAAAGTCAAACCAATTACCTGAATTAGTTAAATTAGGAAATGTTATATCACTTGCTAGAAATAGTATGCATCAGCATATTAAAGAAATGTTAATGGATTCTTTTCAATATCCTCAAATAAGAGAACATGAAAATGTAATAGTTTATCTACACTAATAAAAGAGAAATATGGTAATTGGCTTACGACCGCTACCCTTTTCATTGGCTAATCAGGGCAATATGCAAATTAACTGCCAACTAAAATGGCAGTTAACTGCCAACAAAGATGGCGGTTAATTTGCATATGTAGGAATAATGCAGGGAGGCGAAAGGGAAAGCAGGAAGAAGCCCC
>NW_006297661.1:532077-543548 GCF_000327345.1 Myotis davidii
CAATGCCTGAGGGCTCCCAGTATGTGAGAGGGGGCAGGCTGGGCTGAGGGACACTCCCCCCCCACACACACCCAGTGCACGAATTTCGTGCACTGGGCCCCTAGTTATAGAATAATTGACTGTATCCTTTAAAATACTAAGTATTTTTCTCATAATGACCAATGTGTACAACTCTATGACCTAATTTGTTTGTGTTAGTGAACTGGCCAAATATTGGTTTCTGCTAGTCCAGTTTATACTATTTATTTTTCCTATGCCAACACTCTGATTTTGCTCTGAAGTACTCTACAACTTGCTGTTACATGATACTAACTACGAAGCTAGCTTTTCCAGTTTACTGAATATAAATCAGAAAAGCCTTTTTATAATGTACAAGTTCCTATCACTACAAAGCAGTTATTAGCAAACCGTAAGTGAACACGAGTCCAAAAAAGGTATGTTGTGATTATACTGACTCTGAAAATATTTGACTTTCATAGAATGCATGATTTATTATGTGGTATAAATTGGTTGTAGTATTGTTCATAATTTTGTGAATAATAAATCCAGTAAATAGTAAAACAATAAAAATGCTTATATCCTAGGAATATACTTTAAGTAATTATTCTGAAGAGCTACATGTTAGTGGTATCTTTCACACATTAATAAATATGAGTCACATTTCTTGGCTAGGGAGTGAAACTGGGACCTGCTAATAAAAATGATATTCTTAGTAACTGATTTTTCTATTTGTTTCCTACATTTTCTATATGATAGTTATAATAGCAAAAAATGCATTAAAACTTTTAAATAACATTTAAGCAACAATTTAAACACAATAAACTGCATTGATTAAATAAGTGTGTTTAGAAGGGAATAAAATAAATGCATCAAGGAATTTACTTAGCAGTCATGCCATCTTGCTCATTTTTTAAGTAATTCCTGCTTAATGTAATATTTCATTACTCATTAAATTTGACTAATTCTTATTTTTATAATGTTTTGCATGGGAATATTATTTTTCCTTTTTTATTAAATGTATTGGGGTAACATTTGTTAATAAGATTATAGGTTTCAAGTGTACAATTCTAGGACATATCATCTGTATATTACACTGTGTGCCCACCACCCAAAGTCAAAGACCCATATGTGGACTCCCTTTACCTTTTACTACCCCTTTCCCTCAAAATTTGATTAAGTCTTAAATAGCTAACTCATCTGTCTGCCTAGTTATTTCCTGAGACTCTACTCCTATGATATACTAGTAACATAGCTTTAATACTGTTTTCTTGATATATTTTATTGATTTCAAGATAACCCTTTTGACTACTAGAAAGTGGTGTTTGTATTTATAGTTGATGTAGCTGTGTTATTACTTATTATAAAGTGAAGAACTAAGTACAAATCATTACAGTTGAATTGATTGAGGAAATAGATGAGTTATAATAGCCATGCCAGATATCTCAAAAAACAAATGTATTTTATTTTAAATAAAAAAGATGAAAAAGAAAATTCCTAATGGATGAAAGGCCATGATTTAACTATTTTTCCAATTATGGTTACAGTAAGCAAGATCTTGAATGATTTATCCATGTCTTTATTCAACAAATGTGTTTTATATATGTACTGTGCAATGAATAAAATGAACTATCAAGCAAAATAGAGACAGACCCATAAACAGAGAGAACAGACTGACAGCTGTTGGGAGGGGGAGAGGGTTGCAGGGCTGAGTTGGCGGGGAGGGATTGAAGAAAAAAGAAAGAAAAAAAAACTAATGGACACAGATAACAGTATGGGGATTGCCAGGGGAGGCGGGTGGGAGGAAGTGGAGGAAGGTATAGGGGGAATAAATGGTGATGGAAGGAGACTTGACTTGCGGTGGTGAACACACAATACAGTGTACAGATGATGTGTTGTGGAATTGTGTACCTGAAATCTGTATAATATTGTTAACCAGTGTCATCCCAATAGATTCAATTAAAAGGAAAAAATATGTATTGTGTGTTAGGACTATGTCAGGCATTGGTGAGCAAAATCATAGTTCCTTGACTTCATCAAGCAGAACTTCCAGAAGAGACAAGTATTAATTATTCATACAAATGAGTATATAACTACAAATTGTATTTTATGCAATAAGGAAAAATTCTCATGAGCTAAAAGAGAATATAACAAGGAGATCTAAATTAGATTTGTGTTAGGGCAAGATGTTTTCTTCTAACTATAAATAGGACTTAGCCAAGAGGGAAAACCTTTCATGTAGAAACCAAAGCAAAGAATGTGGCACATTGGAGAAACTGAAGGAAGATCTTCGGGGCCAGAGAGTGCAGCATGGAACACAAAAGGAGGATAGACTAGAATGCGGTCAGGTCTTGAACAACCTTATAACCCTTGTTAAGGTTTCTGTCTGTTTTTATTTTTTAACCCATCAAACAAGCAGTAGAAGTAATTTATAGATTTTAATCAGGAAACTTTGTTCTGATTTGCATTTTTAAAAGAATAACCCTGGCTGCTCTGTGAAGGATAAATTGGAATGGGACAAGAGTAGAAGTAGAAAGACTCATTAAGAGGGAATAGCACTTGTGAGAATTGTGATGACGTGGACCAGGACTATTTCATTGGAGACGAAGGGAAGTCATGGGACTTGAGATCCCCATGGCGTCCAGACAGTAAACTTCCTACATGGGATGCAGGGTGTTAAGGAGAACTCCCAAACTTTAGTCTTGAGCAACCTGATAGATGGAAATACCATGTATTGAGATTGGAAAGACTAAGGAACGAACAGAGTTGACATGGAAAGACATTTTTAATGAATAAAATTTGAGTAGTATACAAAACACTTTAATAGATGTCCTTGATATCTTAGTTTCTGAAAGACACTTAACAACAGGTAATCCTTCAGAATTGTTAATAGGTACATTTAAGAAAACATTTGGGATTTACATCTTATATTTATTGTAAAAATTTTTAATGAAGAGAGGAGAACCTGCAGTTTTCTCACATGATAATCTTATCATTCCGCTATGAGGAGGCTTGATAACATCCCATAATGTTTGATGTCTACAATACGAGGCATAATGTAACAATACTACTTAGTATATTTTTCCATCCAATATAACAGGTCATTTTTTTCTAAACATTTTCATTGAACCATCTTGCCAAGAATCAGTTTAGGTTTTAAAACCATAATTCACATATATATGTCAATGTTTTGTGCCACAATTCTTCTTTGAAGGGAATTAGTATTCCCTGCTAATAATGAACTCATATCATATCAAAAGATATAATGGATTCATATTAACCAGACAAGTATATAATTTGAAACCATAATTTTGTTATATTTTGTTTTAGGACAAAAAAAAATGTTTTGCTTTGGAGGTTTATATTAGTTTAGTTATGTATAACAAATTACCCCAAAATTTAGTGGCTTAAAACAGCTATTATTATATCACAGTTGCTGTGGGTCTGGAATTTCAGTGTGGCTCAGCTGCATCCTCAGGCTCTGCGTCTCTCATAAGGATGCCATCAACTCAAGGCCTGACTGGGAAGAGTGCTTTCTAGATAACTCACATGCTGTTGTCAGGATTCGGTTCTCACAGATCCTTCGACTAAAGTTTCAGTTCCTCTCACAATCAAAGCCTTTTTTAAAAAAATATATTTTATTGATTTTTTTTACAAGGGAGAGGGATAGAGAGTTAGAAACATTGATGAGAGAAAAACATCTATCAGCTGCCTCCTGCACATTCCCTACTGGGCATGTGCCTGCAACCAAGGTAAATGCCCTTGACCGGAATCGAAGCTGGGACCTTTGAGCCCGCAGGCTGACGCTCTATCCACTGAGCCAAACCGGTTGGGGCAAGGCCTTTTTTTCTGTGCAGGTTCTCCATATAGCACCTTCCAACATGGCAGGTGGCTTCACTGGAACGAGTGAGAGTGAGCAAAATGGAAGTCAGAGAGAAAGAGAGAGCTAGCAAAATGGAAGTCACAACCTTTTGTAACCTAATCATAAAAGTGACAACCCATCACTTTTGCCATGTTATACTCATTAGAAGTAAGGCACTATGTCCAGTCCATACCAGTGGGAAAGGGATTACACAATGGTGTGAATGCCAGGAGGCATAGATCGTTGAGAGCCATGTTAGAATTAGAAGCTGCCTCCCACAGTTTTTTAAAGCTGTTTTTTTTTATTATTGGGCCTTAAGTAGCTGAAAATTGGTGGTCTGTAAGACATTCAGTTAGTTATATTGCTTCATGAGCAGTGACAATTGTGGGAAAACAGACAACCACAATCTGACCTTCAGATACCATCACAATCCTCTGAAAACATACAAGATTCTGTCTAAAGAAAGCAGAGGTCGTGGCAGGGTCAAAACTTCTAAAGAAACCAAAGCCTGAGCCAAAATTAAGTTCCAAGATTCATGCATATTCAGAAACTAATGATCATGAACAGGGCAGTAAGCAGGACCTGTCTGTGTTGCCCACAGCTCTGGCCAGCATTCTATTTAAAAATTTGAATTGTAAAATTCAAAGTCCCTCTATCTGGTGAAAGAAACAAGGAAGGAGGAATTGGATTTTTAACTCTTTCAAATCACGGTGAATGCAGAGAATCTGCCTCAAGATTCAAATTATTCCTCCCTAGTGAAATGGCAAAAATAAAATAATGAGGGATGGAGTGGGGCAGTGCTCAGCTGAGGTGAATATAGGAAGCCACTCAATAGTATTTGAATACATGCTGAAGTATAGTGATTTTATTGGTAGTTCAGATCTCTTTGTTGTTGATATTGATGCTATTAATGATAAGCATAGTTTGTTTAAAAAAATTTCAATAGCAATGGAAATTCAGCAAAAAAAGTTACCAAATATTAATTTTTAAAAACCAATGCTTTTTAAAAAAGAATAATTATCATCATTAACCAAAAAGGTAGGCAAAAAAATAAATCAAAATAATAATAAACGTGATTATTGCCACAATAGAAATGTCAGTGAATGGACAGCTATTAAAATGGTGTAGTAAAATAAGACTAAAAAGAGCTTTAATTACTGAAAAGATTAAAGTTGAATGAGAGTAGTCCTTTACTAAATACCTTTAATTACTTGAAAGCACTTGGAAAATATTTTGAAACTTGTATCTTCTGCTCTCCAATTCAATTATTTCCACCATGTACTGTTACCACACATTGAGTTCGACACTGGAAATCACAAGTAAATAAAATTAAAGAGGCAGCACCTGCCATCACTGAGCTTACTATCTAGCAAGGGATGCTGGCTGTTATTATAGGGGATGTGCATGGCACTATGAGAGCACTTAGAAAGGGTACTTGATCAATCAGGGGAGGTTTCATAGTTGTGAAAGTATATATGTTCCCTTAACTCTGTGGGTTGTGTTGCTAGGAAACTTGTCTACCTGTTAGAACATGCCATAACAACTTGTCTAAAATTAAAGATTTAGGATCCTCTCTCTTTTTTTCTTTATGAGTCTGGTTAAAGGCTTGTCAATCTTCTCTATCTTTTCAAAGAACCAGCTCTAAGTTTCATTTATCTTTTTTTATTATTGCAGGAGCCCCCCTTCTTTTGTATCTTTTTAGCTTCTGTCATTTATTTCTGTTCTAATCTTTTTTAAAAAATCCTCACCTGAACACATGCTTTTTTAATTGATTTGAGAGAGAGAAGAGGGAAGAGAGAAAGAGAGAGAGAAATATCAATGTGAGAGAGAAACATCAATTGGTTGCCTCCTATACTTGCCCCAACCGGGGATCGAAGCCGCAACCTGTTGGTGTACAGGAGCCACCGGAGGGGCTGCTCTAATCTTTATTAATTCCTTCTTTCTACTTACTCAGGGCTCTGTTATGTGTGTGTGTGTGTGTGTGTGTGTGTGTGTGTGTGTGTGTGTGTGTGGTGGCAGTGGAGTGGCAGCTAGTTCTTTTATTTGTAATTTTTTTGAGATTTTTTTTTGCTTCTTGAGGTAGGCCTATATTGCTATAAATTTCTATAGATTCTAAGCATTCCTATCAAAATACCATAGGCATATTTCACAGAACTAGAAGAAATAATCCAAAAATTTATATGGAAACATAAAAGACTTTGAATAGCCTTGGCGACAATTTTGAGAAAGAAGAACAAAGTTGTAGGTATCACCTGATATCAGACTATACTTCAAGACATACTAATCAAAACAGCGTGGTACTGGCATAAAAACAGTCATATAGATCGATGGAACAGAGAGACCATCAAGTTCTCGTTGTAGCCCAAATACAAATTGTTTTGACCTTCTTTCTTAAAACTCTTTCTTCACAATTCTGTGAATCTGATCTGTTTTAACCAAATCATTCTGCTCACTCATGAATAAGAATGTATACTGATGTGCCCAAGAAAGATAAAGACAAATGTGTATATACTAATAGTGCTAAAAAAATTAACTTTGACATCTCAGCCCAAAATACTATCAACTTTCTTACAGATTTTTAAAAATATAACCACTGATTATTAATTTCCAGCCAATACAAAACATCGTAAAATTTAGATTTATTTCAATCTTTAAAAAATTACTCTATGCATATATATTTTGTAGACTAGGCTGCAAATTCCATGAAAAAATAATTTGGGTTTGCTTTAATTTGCTGTTAGAAACAATGCAATGAGTGAACAGCCTTTCTTAAACATAGTTCTTTATGGTTCTTGCAATAGATCTGTAGAATAAATTCCTAGAAATGAAATAGTTAAGGTTCAAAAAATGTGTTCCTTTAAAATTACAAGTATTACCAAATTGTTCTTTTAAAAAGTTATATGAGGCTCTGGCTAGGTAGCTCAGTTGGTTGGAGTGTCATCCCAAAACACCAAAGTTGTGGTTTGATTACTGGTCAGGGCACATATAAGAATCAACCAATGAATGCATAATATGTGGAACAACAAATTGATGTTTCTCTCCCTCTCTCTCTCTCCCTCCCTTCCTTTCTAAAATTAATAAATAAATAAATAAATTTAAAGTTATATGAACAACTGTTAACCTATGAGAATGCTGATTGCCCTAAGCTTTACCACTACTTAGTATTATATCTCATTTTAATATGCCTATTTAACTTAAATCATGAATAAGACTAAGCAGCTTTTATATTTTTATTTGCAATATATTTTTCTTTTTATGTGAACTGCCTGTTCATGGCCTTTTTCTATTTTTGTATTAGACTGTTAATTTTTATTAATTAATGTAAACTTGGATAGTAAATAAATTAGCTTTTTATTATATGCACTGTAAACATATTTCCCCACTTAAAGCATTGTTTATGTTACTTTAAAAGAGTTTCTTGTTTTTTACATTGTCAGGTTTATTTGTTAAATTGTGGTGTTTTATGATAACTAAGGCAGCTTGCCTTCTCTTGAGTTGCCTACTGGAGATTATTTATAATTAAATGCCTAGAACAAGAATGAGAACTATTTATAAACTTAGTCTTGTTGTACTTTTTTTTCTTTTAAACAAAGGGTTGTTTTTATTAATTAATAGCTCATGGATAATAGTTTTTATACCTTACTAATTCAGGGTGGTTTATCTTAGCAAATAGCTATTTAGTCATAGTTCTTCAGCCATAAATCTCCTGTTCCAAAGCAAATATCCTGCAAGGATAGAACAAACAGGATCAAAACACAGTGAGAGTTTTGAACTCTTATATGCTGGATTGGCCTCAATGGGTGTGGGAGATTAAAGGAAAGTACCTGAGGTAGCTTTGACTGTATAAGGAAATGTGTCTTTTAGTTCAAATAATTTTTTTATTTGTAAATACTTAATTAGCAAAATTGTACAGCCTTTATTCATGATGTTAAAAAACAATTAAATAGTTATTTCATCTTTGTGTACCATGTCCCCTTAATTTATTTTTCTAGTAAAATTATAGCTATTAACTAAAATTATAAAACCTGTATATAATAAACTTACCAAATGTAATACTTTAAAGCCATCTGTAACTCTTAAGCCTCATGCTTTCTGTCAGCCTAGTAGAATCCTCAAATATGTGGAGGATTCAACAAAACCAAATGAGATGGGAAGAGAAAAAGGTTGCATTTTTCTGTGTCAAGTGCCCTGTCATTCACTTTAGTGGTTAAGTACATGTTCACCTTTATTAAGATAAATATTAAATAATATCATTTTTATAGTCCAAATATTTTTAAATGCTTTTTAACCACAATATGTATTTTTGCAAATTACTAAAGCAATACTCATTAATTTTAGAAGAAAATGTAAATATTGCTAAGCAATTTGGTATTTTTTCACATTTTTTTATATAACACATACAGTACAACCTGGTTCACTTAATGTTATGAGTAGCTTTTCATGTTGTTATACATACTATTTTACTAAGTAATTTAAATGACTTTAAATCTTTTATATAGTGTACCATAATTTATTTAACTAATTCATTATTGTTACTACTTAGTTGCTTTTAAAATACTGCTGTAATGAACATAATTACAGCTAAATATTTCCCATATCTGCAATATTGCAGGGGACACAAATTTCTGGAAATGGAATTGTTGAGTTAAAAACTATTTAGAATTGTTAGAAAAGGTTTCTGTTAATTAGAAAAACTATTAGGCCCTTAATGAAGATGCAATTGAAAAACTACAGATTTTAACTACAGTATTTCCCATATACTCTTCAGGTATATGGGAAAGAGAGAGAGTTATAGTGCTAGGATTTTTATAGTATATGGATTAACATTTCATCTTGCCTTTCAATTATAAAACACATTATAATAAATAATTTATGTGATAAGAAAAACCAAAATTATAAACACTGTATATATAAAGATATATAGTGATAGCTAGAATTTAATTCAGATGTACTTCTTATGGTTTAAGGACTAAGAATTTTATTCAAAATTTCTATACTTTTTTAATATGGCTTTTTTTATATACTCTTCAAAGACACTGGCCCATAATAGAGCAGAATGATGTCAAGCTGGAAAAGGCAGAGTGTGTGTCCCATCAAAGAGTTCCCTATAGTAGAGTTCAGACTGAGAAAGTTTAGACAGGAGCTAATAGCTTGCTTTGAGGATAGCAAGTCATGCTCTATTTTCACAAGTATATCAAAATAGTGGGCCAGCGCTTTGACAGATTTATATGAATGACTTAAGTCTGTGGGTGTGTGTGCATAGCTTTAGAAGCACACTGCCTATGGAAGCCTTTGGCAAAAAGGTAACAACTATGAATAAGATTAACTCTTTTAACTTGCTCCATTACAGCTGGCAGTATCTCTTCTAGCTATTTCACTGTAAGCATTAATACAAAAAGTTTCTTGTTCGTCTTACTACTTACTATATGGAATTAAAAATTGGAAAGATATGGGATTTTAGTGAGAAATAAAGATCAGTATGGGGGGAAGCAATAAATTAGTATTATGTTTTCATCTCTATTACTATTATTACAAAACATAGAGACAACTCCTTAAAAAATTATGTACTTAGCTCTCTATTAAATTTGGTGGAATCAATAAAAGGTATGCTACATGTATGGCTCTTGCCCACAAGAAGTTTAAAGTATTGATATTCAGTTATTCCCAAATACTACTTCATTGTACATAGTTGTAGCTAATATTTAGAGAAGGCACAAATACCTGGATGTGGAATGTTTGAGTTAAAAAGTATTTGACATCCTGCATCTTGATAATCTGATATAATGCATATATATCTTTATTGGCATTTTATAGAATAGAAGGGTACTGAATAACCTGTTAATTGTTCAGTGCAGGTAACACAGAGAAAAGGAAGCCTCAAGAAAATTGAACTTGGCCCTGTAGAGTGGGTGGGATACGAATAAGCAGAGGGGGAAGAAGGGAGGGTAAAGAGGAAAGGAAGAGCAAAACGAAGCAGAGGTGCTGAGAGGGGACAGTACAAAGGTCAGCTGGCGGGAGCCGTGGTTCCTGTGATGACATCAGGTCATCTAGGGTAGGCTTAGTTCCTGGATGCCTTCAAAAGTATGCACAGGCAATTAGATTTCATGTGACAGGGAGTAAGAAGCCATCATAGTGTTTTGTAAGCAGCAAAGGTTACTTGATGGAAATAGCATTTTAGGAATAGCAATCTCACTTAGTACTGTGGGAGATTACCTGAGGCAGGCTCATGTTAGAGGACAGACTGCTAGCTACCAGTAAGAAGCCATCACAGTAATATAGTATAGACAGCTGGTGTGCTGGTGTCAGCTGGAAGGAAGGGATTTGTATCAGAAACACTATAGAGAAAAACACTATAGACTAAAGAGATGTGAGGAGTAAAGAAGCACTAGTAGTTGGTATTTAAGATTTTTCTGCCTAAGAGGTAGGAACAACACAGTGCCATTAATAGAATGTCTTTAGTTCAGTGCTAAAAACTAATTTCATTTTCTTTTTGTGTAACCCTAACTTATAAACTTATGAGAAAAAATATTAACTTGAGTTTGAGAACAGTACTGTGTGATGGCAGATATAAAACTCATCAAAATTGGCTTCTAGAAACTGAAGAGCAAAAGAAAGGAAGGGCTTGAAAGGCTTCTTCCCTGAGAATAATGAAAATACCCATGAGAATGTCTTTGGAATGACAGTAATTTTTATTACATAACTCTATTTCCCACATAATTAAATTCTTTCTGTAGAGTTTAGTGCTGGAAGTTAGAATGTCCAAAGTTATTCTGAATGATAAAGATTATTCTTCAGAGCTGTATTTCAAGCCATTCAAAGACAGGCCAATGTCAAGGCTGTGGTTTGAACTGTCATTCATAACTCCTCTACTGGGGAAACAGAGGCTCAGTTCCTGGGATGATATCACCAGGAAGAACTATCTAAACCAGACTAGTGGTTGGATGTCTAAAAGTCCAGATTTAAACATGTGAAAGCAGCATGGAGAAAGAATTTTTATAGCTTTTTTTGTGTAAAAAGGCACATGATAAGAATGAGCTATTAGCAAAGATTTACAACAATTATTCATTAATATAGTCTAGCTTATTTACTCAAAAGAAGTATTTCTACCAATTTAGGTAGCAAAACATATATCAGAAGACATAAACACTACTGTATTGACCAAACTTACACTAATCTAAGGAAAAATAATAATAAATTATAACTTATGTATCATGCTTTATAGAATACTAGAGGCCTGGTGCACAACATCCATGCACTGAAGGGGTCCCTCGGCCCGGCCTGTGCCCTCTCACAATCCGGGAGCCCTGAGGGGTTGTCCGCCTGACTGCTGTGGGGAGCAGACCTAAGTCATCAGGCAGACATCCCCCAAGGGGTCCTTAGCACTGCCGTATGGAGGCAGGAGCACTTGCCAGCCTTGAGCCCGCCTGGCTTCTGGCTGAGCGGTGCTCCCCCTGTGGTCAGTGCATGTCGTAGCAACCGGTTGTTCTGCTGTTTGATTAATTTGCATATTAGCCTTTTATTATATAGGACTAGGGGCCCGGTGCACGAAATTCATGCACTGGGTGGGGGGGGGGAGTGTCCCTCAGCCCAGCCTGCCCCTTCCCCCATACTG
>NW_006297661.1:544499-549681 GCF_000327345.1 Myotis davidii
ATATATGCAAATTAACCGCCATCTTGTTGGCAGTTAACTGCCAATCTTAGTTGGCAGTTAATTTGCATATAGCTCTGATTAGCCAATGAAAAGGTAGCGTTGTACGCCAATTACCATTTTTCTCTTTTATTAGTGTTGATTTGAAAAACCTTTACAATTTTATCAGTGTTATTAAAAGGTGGATATGAGGTTCAGTTCTGCATACCCAGATGGGAATGCCCGACCAATTAAAATTTAAAAATAGTTTTCATTGGCCTTACAAAATGCCATTTGGTACTGTGCAAATAATAATTATTATAAATACATGAAGTCTTATTTATTATCTTTGCTGCCAAATTTAAGATAGTTTCTAGAATATGAAAATTTATGTTTTTACTAGTGTAAATACTGTTACTGTAAGTCTAAAGGAAATCACATGAAAAATCTATCTCAGTGAATAAATTACTTACTATAAATAAATTTGAACAGACGTATAATTCACATTTAAGATCACTCTAACTCAGTCCTCTAAGGCAATTTACTAAATAGTGTCCTGTCAGCTCAAAAGAGTTAATGTGTTCCTATGTCACTAACTTACCACCAATGAATAACTTAAACTAGATACTGAGACTAAAGCCCATTAAGCCTTAATACTAACACTTTAACACATAAAAGAAAGATGTATGTGATTTAATTTCAAGTCTTCTATAGTGCTTGAAAAGTATTAACTGTGAAGTGAATGGATATTAAAAAATGGAAATTGCTTTTACAAGTGGCATATAAAAATGAGAAATGAGAAAGAAATGAAATTCAGTCAGAAATGCTTGTCTTTTTATGCACCCATAATTCCTTATGTATAAAGTACAAAACAAAAGAAACCATCAACAAAATGAAAAGGGAACTCACTGTATGGAAGAACATATTTCCCAATGATACATCTGATAAGGGATTAATTTCCAAAATATATAAAGAACATATAGAACTAAACCCCAGGAAGACAAACAATCCAGTTTAAAAAGTGGGCAAAGGCCGAAACCGGTTTGGCTCAGTGGATAGAGCGTCGGCCTGCGGACTCAAATGTCCCAGGTTCGATTCTGGTCAAGGGCATGTACCTGGGTTGCGGGCACATCCCCAGTAGGAGGTGTGCAGGAGGCAGCTGATCGATGTTTCTCTCTCATCGATGTTTTTCTTTATATCTCTCCCTTCCTCTCTGTAAAAAATCAATAAAATAAAATTTTAAAAAAAGTGAGCAAAAGACCTGAATAACACTTCTCCATAGAGGACATACAGATGGCCTATAAAGATATGAAAAAATGATCGATGTTACTAATCATCAGAGAAATGCAAATTAAAACCACAATGACATATCACCTCACACTTGTCAGAATGCCTACCATCAATAAACCAACAAACAACCAGTGCTGTCTAGGATGTGGAGAAAAGAGAACCCTAGTACACTGCTGGTGGGAATGTGGACTGGTGCAACCACTGTGGTAAACAGTATGGAGTTTCCTCATAGATAAAAATGGAACTTTTGACCCAGCAATCCCACTTCTAGGAATGTATCCAAAGAAACCCAAAACACCAATTTAAAAGACTATATGCACTCCTTTGTTCACTGCAGTGTTACCTACAATAGCTTAATCTGGAAATAGCCTAAATGCCCAACAGTAGATAAGTGGATAAAAAAAACAACAACTGTGGTACATTTACAAAAGCAGCAACAATTGATTTCAGAGAGGAAGAGAAATGAAGACAGATAGAAACATCAATGATGAGAGAATTATTGGTAGCTGCCTCCTGCATGCCCAGTGGGGATTGAGCCTGAAACCCAGGCATGTTCCCTGACCGAGATTGAACTATGACTTCTGGTCCATAGGTCAATGCTCAACCACTGAGACACACTGGCCAAGCTCTTTCTTTATTTTTGAAACTTACTTTTAGGATTCATCATCAAAATTACGTTCCATTACTTTAGAATTGAAACTATAAATGAAAGTATTCCTAGTTCCCAGTGTGTGTGTGTGTGTGATATTTATTCATAAATAAATAAGCAATATCCCATTGGTTTTTCCAGAGCCTGCTCTGCTAGTAACCAAGAATACAGTGATGAACAAAATACACATTGTCCAATATCATTGAGCATCATGGGCTTGTTACTGGTGTTGAGTTTTCTTGAGAATCTTACATAATTTAAATATCCTCTGGTAGACAAAGTGAAAGAACCCAATAAATTGTCACTTGATATTAATTCATCCTATTATCTCAACCACTTTCTGGTGTTAAGTTAGGGGTATAAGCAAAATAACATCATTATCTTCTGTAAGCACTTTCTTAAAAGTATTATCCATTGCACTAGTGCTTCCATAGACTGACTGAAATTCAGCAGACTATCTAGACATCTGATTCACTAACAAAGTCTTAATTAATTCCTGGATAAATTATACCAAAGTTATTATTATTTTTTTAAAATATATTTTATTGATTTTTTACAGAGAGGAAGGGAGAGAGATAGAGAGTTAGAAACATCGATGACAGAGAAACATCGATCAGCTGCCTCCTGCACATCTCCTACTGGGGATATGCCCACAACCCAGGTACATGCCCTTGACCGGAATCGAACCTGGGACCCTTCAGTCCGCAGGCCGACGCTGAGCCAAACCGGTTTCGGCCCAAAGTTATTATTTTAAAATCTAAAACTTAGAGATATATAAAGAAGGAAATATAGTTTTAATCCTTTTCCATGTTCTAATTTTTAAATGGAATAAAACAAAAGTATAAGATGCCTAGTTTACATATTTTGATTGTTCTATGTCTAACTTTTATGTTTATTAGTCATGTAAATTGATACTAATTGACATTATGATTGATTGGTGAGCCTAATTTTTCAGGGTTACATAGAAGAGAGCAAATGTTAGTTTGTTTAAAATATAGGTAACTGTTTAGTGCCTTGTCTATCTTAGATATTAGTGACATTGAATAAGGAATGTCATATTTTTTGTGGGGGGGGGTGCTTAAAACTACACAAAATTTATTATTTTAACAGTTGTGGAGATCAGAGGTCCAAAATTGTTTTCTTTTTAAATTTTTATTGTTGAGAATATTACAGATATACGTTCCCCAGTTAATCTCTTCCCACCTACCCCCCGGTGCCCCTTCCTTCTGAGATTTGTCAGTCTGTTCCATGTTTCCATGCCTCTGATTCTATTACTCTGACCAGTTTACTTTGTTCATTAGATTTCTTGTTTATTTTTATTTTTAGATTCAATTCTTGATAGATATGTATTGTTGCCATTTTAATGTTCATATTTTTTATCTCTTCTTCTTCTCCCTCTTCTTAAAAAATACCATTCAACATTTCACATAATACTGGTTTCGGGGTGCTGAACTCCTTTAGCTTTTTCTTGTCTGTGAAGCTCTTTATTTGACCTTCAATTCTAAATGATAGCTTTGCTAGGTAAAGTAATCTTGATTGTAGGTTCTTACTATTCTTACTATTCGTCACCTTAAATATTTCTTTCCACTCCCTTCAGACCTGCAAAGTTTCTGTTGTCAAATCAGCTGACAGTCATATGGGTGCTCCCTTGTAGGTAACTAACTGCTTCTTTCTTGCTGCTTTTAAGATTCTTTCTTTGTCTTTAACTCTTGGCACTTTAATTATGATGTGTCTTGTTATGGGTCTCTTTGAGTTCCTCTTGATTGGGACTCTCTTTGCTTCCTGGATTTGTAAGTCTATTTCTTTCACCAGGTAGGGGAAGTTTTCTGTCGTTATTTGCTTTCTCTCTTCTCCTTTTGGCTTCCCCATAATACAAATATTGTTATGCTTCAAATTGTCCCAGAAGCTCCTTACACTATCTTCATATTTTTGGATTTTTTTTTTGTGCTCTTCTGATTGGGTGCTTTTTGCATTCTCATATTCCAAATCATTGATTTTATTCTTGGAATCATCTACTACTGAAGCTCTTTAAAGTATTCTTTATTTCAGTTAGAGTATGCTTAATTTCTGACTGGTCCTTTTTCATGCCTTTGACTTTCTTACTAAGACCCTTGAAAGTCTTATGAAGATCCTTGAGAAATCTTATAACCTTGGATTTTGAACTCTATATTCAGTAGTTTCCTTGCTTCCATTTCTTTCATTTATTTGAAAGAAATTTTATTTTTAGCTCTGCATTTTGGCTGCTTCCCTATGTTTGTTTCGATGCATTAGGTAGAGCTGCCATGTCTCCTGGAATTGGTTGAGAGGTCTTGCATAGTAGGTGTCCTATAGGGCCCAGTGACTCTGCCTCCCCAATCACCTGAGCTGGGCACTCTAGGTGTGCCCTGTGTTGGCTGTGTGCACAGTCTTGTAATTGAGCCTTGATTGCTGTTGGCATCACTGGGAGGAGTTAAACTCCAGGCCAATTGGCTGTGAGGACCAGCTGCGACTACAGTGGGAGAGCTGCTGTGCAGGAAACATCCCTACAGAGCAGGATTTGTTTCAGTGGGGCTTTGGTGTTCATTGAGTCTACCCCGTAAGTGTGTCACTTGTGCATGTGTAGAGTTGTAATCTGCTGTGGTCTGAAGCTGTCCACTGGGTACACTGGCTCTGGGGCCTCCAAGGAGGTGCAAGGTCAGCTACTGCCTGGGGCCACCTGGCAGGACCTACAGAAGGATCTTCAGATGGCTGGTACTTGCTATTTGTGTTGGGTTGAAGATGCCCAGGCGAGGCCCAGCTATGAAGTAAGGCAGGCTGGTGCTAGTGCCAGATTTTGGGCCTTTTATTGATTGGTTTGGGGCATGCTGACACTATCTGAAGCTTGTTTGAGAGATTTTAGCAAAGTCTGAAGCTTGAGCCAAGACAGGCCATTAGCATGAAAAAGCTGCTGCAAACAGCTTGGGTGTGACTGCAGATTGGATAGGGTGGGTTCTCAGGGAATCCCTCAGGCAGAGCAAACAGTGTGCTCCAGGCTGATAGAGACTCAACTACGGTTACCAGTGCGCCCTGAGAAAGGCGAGATCCCAATACAGGAACAATGACTCCTGTGAGTACCCCCATCTGGGAAAAAGCTGCCCCTGAGTTCCTGCCCCAATGCCAGGCAGTCCAGTCCCTCCCCATATGTGTCTGGGTCCCCCAGAGCAGCCCAGTGCTGGGAATCTGAGTAAGTTCATATGCCCGCCCTTTCAATGGAATAACTGGGTCTCCAGCAGCCTTAGTGTGACTCAG
>NW_006297661.1:549818-552452 GCF_000327345.1 Myotis davidii
TTCTCTTGCCAGTCTGGAACCTTGGTCTGTGGGTCTAGTGTGGGCCTGGGACCCCTTGTTCCTCATGTGTGGCCTCCATGGAGACGCTCTCCCTCCTGATTAAAAAAAAAAAAATCACACATGGGTGTCAGACCAGCCCATTCCACACCTCCACCCCTCCTTCCAGTCTCTGTGTGCTTTCTTTTTTACTTCTCTAGTTGTCAGACTTCTATTCAGCTTGCTTTCCCACAGTTCTAAATGATAATTGTTCTGTAGTTTAGTTGTAATTTTGATGTGGTTGTGGAAGGCAGCAAGTACAGGCATTTACCTTTGCTGCCATCTTGGTTTCAACCCAAAATCATTTAAACTGGGCTAAGATCAAGGAGTCTGCAGGCTGTATTCATCCTGGAGGTTCTCTGGAATCTATTTCTTGAGGCTATGCTTGCCTTGTGTGGCCTCTTATCTTAAAGCCAGGCAAACACAGAATTCTTCCTCTCTTTCTCTCTCTCTTTCTTGACACTGTTCTCATGGCCACATCTTCTCTCTCAGAAACATCATCCTTCTAATCTAAGCACATTTGAATAGGCATATACTAACTTTTTCTTTGTCCTATTTTATCTCAAGGATAAATCCAAGCTTTTTGCTTAATTTCAAGGTGGGAAGCAATTGCTTGATGTTAATATAAATCTAAAAGTAAAGCTAAACAAAGCATGGTAAATAAAATGACCCAGAAGTTGTGATGCCTGAGTACAGCATACTCCCACTTTCCCATTATCTCCCTCTGTAGCACACCCTCTTCTTCACAATGTTTAAAAGTGTAGAACTACTTTTAAACGGTATAACCTAGAGCTCACTTTATTATAACTTGCTATAGCTGAGAGGATTTTTTTACAGTCCATCTTTATTTACAGAGGATCTCATATTTGTAAAAAGACTTTGTGTGACATATATCTACAGTAGACACACCTAAAAACTTTGTAGGACACAACTGTTCAGAAGGTGGCAGTTACAGAATAAGTACCCAAGAAATATTTCTGAATGAAGGAATGATAGTGCTTGATACAGTGACTAAATTAATCTGTCATTATTTCTTTGTATCATTAATTTTAACAACTCAAAATATCTTTTTATAAAGCAAAATATTTTGGGGAAAGGATTGCGTTAGGTTTATTAATGTGAAAATTATAGTAGAAATTAACAAAATGATTTATAAATGGTTAGTAATCATGCTTGAAAACTAAATATTTTTGATTGAATGCACCCAATTTTTTTTCCAGTTTCCTTTCTTCTTTTATTAATAAATGTAGACCCAATCACAAAGACCAGTTGACAACAAATAAGAACAATCTTGTATGTAGACAAAGATGACAGTCACATCCTTGGTATTACTTAAGAGATAATGCAATTCCCAAAAATATTTATTGTGAGGCTGAAATTCCTCCATGAAATTCACATGTTTGGGAGCTTTATATTATAATAAAATGCACATAGAGATACTTGGTGTCTGGGAGATGCCGCCAGCGGGAGCCACATGTACAGATAGTTAGGGGCTAGCTCGGGTGCCAGGGAGGCACAGCTGGAGGGAGCCATTTGCGCCGACAGTCAGGGGTGGCTTGGGATGCTTGGGACCTATGCCGCCCCAGCAGGTAGGTAGCAGGGGAAGGCCCTCCAGGATCATAATGCCAGATATCAAGCTATACTACAAAGCCACTGTCCTCAAAACTGCCTAGTACTGGCATAAGAACAGACATATAAACCAATGGAACAGAACAGAGAAGTCGCCCCAAGCCATTATGCTCAGTTAATATTTGACAAATGAGGCAAAAGCATACAATAGAGTCAAGACAGCCTCTTCAATAAATGGTACTGGAAATTTTGGTCAGATACATGGAAGAAAATGAAACTAGATCACCAACTTACACCATACACAAAAATAAACTCAAAATGGATAAAGGACTTAAATGGAAGACAGGAAACCATAAGGAGCTAAATAGACACCTTTCAAAAGAGGACATACAGAAGGCCAAGAGACATATGAAAACATGCTCAAAGTCACCAATCATCTGAGAGATGCAAATCAAAACAACAATGAGGTACCACCTCACACCTGCCAGAATGGCTATCATCCACAAATCAACAAATTCAAGTGCCAGAGAGGATTTGGAGAAAAAGGAACCCTCGTGCACTGCTGGTGGGAATGCAGACTGGTGCAGCCACTGTGGAGAACAGTATGTGGAGTTTCCTCAAAAAATTAAAAATGGGATTTCCATTTGACCCAGTAATACCACTTCTAGGAATATATCCCAAGAAACCAGAAACACCAATCAGAAAGGATATATACACCCCTATATTCATAGCAGCACAATTTACAACTGGTCTTTTTGATTGGGTCTACATTTATTAATAAAAGAAGAAAGGAAAAACAGCAAAAAATTGGGTGCATTCAGTCAAAGATTTGAAAACAGCCTAATTGCCCACCATCAGATGAGTGGATTAGAAAACTGTGGTACATCTACACAATGGAATACTATGCTGCTAGAAAAAAGAAGGAAGTCTTACCATTTGCAACAGCATGGATGGAACTGGAGAGCATTATGATAAGTGAAATAAGCCAGTCAGAGAAAGATAAATATCACATGATCTCACTCATTTGTG
>NW_006297661.1:552542-555122 GCF_000327345.1 Myotis davidii
GGGGTGGGGTGGAAGGGTGAAGGCATATGCTGGGGGGTGGGGGCAGTCGGGCAGAGGTCAATGGGTGAAAAAGCAGACTTATGTAATACTTTAAACAATAAAGAATTTAAATTTTAAAAAAGGTATCATGTTCATCCCTTGTACTTTAGTGTCTTCCAATAGTCTTCCCTCCCAGAACCCATAAACATATTCCTGTGCCATCCACTTCTTTAAAAATTTCCTCAGCCTAACATCCCCCTATAACTGCAGTCCACTTTACTTTCTAACCAAGCTCTTATAAAACAGCCTTTAGTTAGTCTTCACTTTTTCACATTCCATTCAGGCTTCCTCCTACTTCCATCATGCTATTAAAGCTGCCCTGAAAAGGTCGTCATTCCCTAATCAAATGCATACTTTTCACTTTGATCTGGTTTAAGTATTTAACCCTGTTGATCACGCCCTTCTTGAAATTCTCTTCTCTGGATTCCGTTACAGCACCTACTCTTGATCCATCTTTTACTTTCCTGTTTTCTCAAATTCTCTTGTCAACCTCTTTACTTTAAATATTTGTTTTCACTTTGGTTCTGTCTTCCTCCCATCTCACTTCTCCTTTATTTCTCTCTTTAAATATTTCCATCCACTTCAATGGCTTCAGTTGCAACTTAGAGCAAAACCTAGTTATGGCCCACCAGCCTCATTTCAGCTATTCTCAGCCTCCTCCCCTGCATGATCCTAAGAAACCATACTACTGGCAGGACTTGACACATCATGCTTTCCTTCCTCTGTGCCTTCACATACATTATTTTTTCTTCCTGGAATGCCTGCCTTACCCCCTCTCCATACCACCTTTCTCAATGTGACTCTTTCCTTCTTATTCTTCAATACTTAACTCAGGCATCATCATGAAGCTTTTAAAACTCCTTCTTTCCCGACCCTTTCTTACCCTTTCTGTTTAATACTGTGCTTATCCTTTTATGATGGCATTTACCAGTAACTTACTAAAGTTATCCATGTAAGGATCTACGTTCCCTCCTTATTTCTCTTACAAGCAGGGCCCATGTCCTGTTTTTTGAATAATCAGTGCCAGAACAATAACTGGTACATAGGAATTACAAAACAAATGCTTAATGATTGAACTGAAATCTGTGTCACATACCTAGAATTCTTTCTTCAACATATACTCTTATATACATTGCCTACTTACCATCCCTACTTACTGTTCCACCAACATGTCAGATTTGTACGTACCAAACTGAATTCATCCTACACACACACATACTCCCCAACAAAATTTTCTGCTCTTCATCTCCACTGTGTTGGTCAGCAGAAGGCTGTCTGTCTATTCACGAAAACCAGACACCTGGGAGCCATCCTTCTTGACCACCTCAACTCACTTGACCTACTCTCAAAAGTCACAAGGTCCTTTTGATTCCGTATTCTAGATATCTTTCAAATTCATCCCCTTCTTTCCATCTTCATGGCTGCAGCTCTGGTTCAAATCTTCATAGCATAAAATTTGCCAGTTTAACTATTTTTAAAGTGTACAGTTTTGTGGTCTTAAGTACATTCACATTGTTGTGCTTACTAGAATAATTTTAATAAAAAACTATCTAGACTTCCTACCTATAGGCTAACTGCCTCCACCCCAGTGTGATCGTTCTAAAGTGAAAATAATGGTACTAGATGAATTAAAACCCTTTCATTGCCTCCAACTGTCTACATTAATGGTTTTAGCACAAAGTTTTCACAGGTTCGAACTGAAGTAAGAAAATATATATACGTGTGTGTTCCTCTAGATTTTCTCAGTGTAGAGGTTGAATGAATTAATAAACAATATTAATCAAGATAAGAAATACTGCAGTACACAAATGAGGTAAGGAAAGTTTTGTTTTAGATAAGAAGCAAGAGGAGGTGACTTGAGGGCAGTTGCATATGTGAATCTAAAACTCAGAAAAGAGTTGAGATGAAGATCTATATTTGGAAGTTCTAGTATTTAAGTGGAATCAAGGAAGCAAATAACATATCTTAAGGAAATCATGAAAAATATAAATATTGATAAAATAAAAAGATCAGAGGAAAAATCTAAGATGGCGGCATAGGTAAACACCGGGAAATTGCTGCCTCCCACAACAACTTCAAAAATACAATGAAAAGACAAAACGGACATCATCCAGAACTACAGGAAGGCTGGCTGAGTGGAAATTCTACAACTAGAAGGAAAGAGAAAAGCACACTGAGACTCAGAGGAGCTGTGGAAGTAAAGTGCAAAGGTACGGAGGCTCGAGCGCGCGGAAAGGGGCTGGTACCTGAGGATGCAGCTGTCTTTTTTAACCAGGAGGGAGTCACAAGCTCCCGACTGCTCTGAACTCCGGTTCTGGGAAGTCTCTGGGGAGCCAGGACTCATACGGGGAGAAACGGGACTGTCTGACAGCAGGCAAACTTGACCGCAGCTTTCCCTCAGAGGTGCTTGCAGCCGTTACCGGGACACTGAGACTCACGACTCCTTAGGGCAGGGCTGAGGATCCGCCATAGCTGCTTGCTCCGCCCTTTGATTCCTTGAGACCCCGCCCCACCCAGGCTGTGGCAGAGGCTTTTGCATTA
>NW_006297661.1:556763-558402 GCF_000327345.1 Myotis davidii
GGGTGAGGGGTAGGGGGCAACATGGGGATAAGTACACATATGTAATATCTTAATAAAAAATATATTAAAAAATAAATAAATAAAAATAAAAAGATCAGAGAAAGAACAGCCATCATAGAAAAAGGAAAAGAAAAAACATTTCAAGTCTTCTCACCCTGCCGCCATGGTTGAAGGAGGACTAGGCCTTAGAAACTAATGGAAAACTCAAAGGGCAGCACTTTTCAAGGCTTTTCTGTCTCCTCTGCTGGAAGATGATTGTTATCCATCTCTCTTGAATTTCCCTGGTTCTTCTTTTTGAAAAAAAAATAATTTTAAGGCAACTATGTTTGATGGAGTAACCTCATTGCCTAAATAATAGGAATGGTTTTTCTGGAGAAAATTGTCTAGCCAATAAGAATGCTACTCTCACATTGACAAGTACACAATTACTCTCAAAATGAGGAATTTGTTCTGTTTTTACTCCTTCCTGTCACTTTGCAACAAAATTATCAAGTCAATAAGAGTAATTCAAGCCCACAATTTAGAAATGAGCCTTCAAAGTCACAGTACTTTTGAAAGAGGTATCACACTGGAGAGATGAGGGATGATAATTAACCTAGCTTGCATCTGGAATTCACTAGCAGTGTAGCACTGATCTAATTACTTTTGGTTTTGTCATGGAGATATAATAAAAATTAAATATGTGCATAAATTACTTCTCATAGGCCCTGGTATGTAGTACCCATTTAGTGTTACTTGCCTTTTTAAATGTATCAAAATATTCTGTAAAAGTAAAAATTAGAAGTAAATCGATTAGGAAAATTATAAATAACTTATGGTTCATCAACTTGATGGAAAGCCATGTATTTCCATAGACACAGGCATCAGTGTGGTGAGAGCCAGAGGGAAAGGAGGGTGGAGGTAGGTAGATGTGGGCAATGCGTGCATGACACAGTATACAGATGTTTTATTGAGTTGTACACTTGAAACCTTTACAGTTTTGTGAACCAATGTCACCCCAATAAATCTAATTTAATAAAATAAGATGAAAATAAAACTATGTATTTTGTTGTATTACATACATATTACATAGATACATAGAAAATATAAAAATAACTAGAGGCCTGGTACATGAAATTCGGGCATAGGTAGGGTCCCTAGGCCTGACCAGTGATCAGGGATGATCAGGGCCTTCTGGCTGCTGGCCAGGGCCTTCCTTTGTTCCATGCCGCCCGCTGGTGGTCAGTGCACATCATAGCGAGCGATCGAACTCCCGAGGAGACACTTTGCGTATTAGCCTTTTATATGTATACTAGAGGCCCGGTGCACAAAAATTTGTGCGAGTAGCTCACTGCCGCTTGCCTCAGCTGGCTACTCGCCCACTGCCGCTGGTAGCTCTCTGCTGCTGGTAGCTCTCTGCTGCTGGTAGCTCGCTGCCCCGCCCTCCTGTAGCTCTCCACCACTTGTAGATTGGTCGTGGAGTTATGGCGTCCAGGCTAATTTGCATATTCCTCTATTATTATTTTGGATACTCTCAGCAAAGTGGGAATAGAGGGAACATACCTCAACATAATAAAGGCCATATATGACAAACTCACAGCCAATATTATACTCTATGGGCTCAAACCACAAACATTCTCCTTGAGGTCAGGGACAAGAC
>NW_006297661.1:559057-560389 GCF_000327345.1 Myotis davidii
CTCCGTCACTGAAGCAAGCAAGCCTCATGTTAGTTTCAAGCTGCCTGGCTGCCGGCCGCCATCTTGGCTGGCAGTTAATTTGCATATCACCCTGATTAGCCCATGGTAAGGGTAGCGGTCATACGCCAATTACCATGTTTCTCTTTTATTAGATAGAATATAGATGTTCACTGCAAAAATAAGTTTTCTATCTAGAATATAGCTAAATATATTTTTAAGTTTATATAGAAATGACATTGTAGCAAAAATAGATTGTAACTATTAAATCCTATTTATGTATAATATCATCAGCTTACTTTTCTATAATGTGTTTCTAAAATAATAGATGAAATACACCAATAGATGGTTCCCAATTTGAGTTAAGTAAGAATTTGAGGGAAAATTTTAATGAAGCTATTAAGACAAATAATCCATTTACCTATAATCTGAAATCTATAGTTCTCCAGTAACCCAAACCCTAGTGGAAGTAGTTTTGAACTAAGAACAAGGAAACCAGGCCCAGATTTGTCACTGTTTTAACCACAACCTTGCATAAGGGTTTACTTGTCTGCGCTTCAGTGTCTTCATATTTAAAATAAGGAAATCCTAATCTTAGCTCTAACCTTTTCCCTATTTCATGAAGCCCTGGGGAAACTAGTGTTGAGTAAAATGTAAAGTAGCTGGAGCCTCTTTTAGTAACCGACATAATTTTTAAAAAGATAGTATTGATTTGGACAGTAAAGAATAGCCCGCAGGCAGATCCTGCAAGGCGCTTCAACAGACAAGCACACCTCCCTTCCTGTTGGCACCGTCCACGCTTGGCAGGTCTATCTCATTCCTTACAGGAAGGAATAGGTTCTTCATTGTGTTTCAGAAGTCAGTAAGCTTTTACAAAACTAAGTAATTGACATTTTTCTCATTTCTGAGATCAATTTTTCATAAATCATTCAACCTGGATAAACTGAGAATGTGGTCGATCTAGTAATTGTTGAAATATAGTAAAGACATTGCAAAACATGATATTTAAGTATTTCCTCCTAACCTCTTCCCTTAGCAATTTGTACTAGTTTGAAATGGGAAAAAGTCCTAATGTATAAAAAGTAAGAGGAGCCTATCTGTAAAGGAGAAGCCAGAAGAACCACACACAGATTCATCTCAGTAATTTGTGATTCCGCCAATTCAGAATTTGTAGTGATAATAGCTATGCCGAATAGAGCTTACTTTTATATTACAAGGAAGTTTTTTAATATTGCAGATGAGTTTGTGGAGGAGGTATATATTTAACCAACTTGGAAGTAATGATTTCCTCACTTTTTACAATATATGTGGAGATATGCTCTTCATGTCTTCTCA
>NW_006297661.1:560421-587192 GCF_000327345.1 Myotis davidii
TTTGTCAATAGTTAATTCAAGTTCCCTCATCTCTTAACAATGCACTTTAAATTCCACACTGACATTCCCCTCCCCCCTCCTCTACCATTCAAGTTAGTGAAACATTGTCTGAATTAAAGGATTTATGTAATTCTATGAACCATGATAGTCAGAGTATATTAGCTCTAGTTTTGGTCAGTAGTCCAACTTATACAAATTGGTCTGTGAGTTCCAGTGAATCTTCTAGTTCAAGTAGTTGCACCAATAGGCTGAAGCTATGAATGTATAAAACTTATGTATAGCTTATATTTGAGAAATTTGTAGTAACCAATGTAGGAAAGATTTTCATTTTCACTCTAAGATCATTACTACATTTCTCATTTTATATTTGTGTTTTCTAACAGGACCCGATATATGCAGAATCATCCAATAGCCTGGAGCTAGTTTTCAGTGTTGGATGCAGCTGACCAGAGTGTACAACACTAAGAATGCCCTCATTCCTTTAGTGTCTAGCTCTGTACTAGGTTTATTTGCAAAGAACCCTCATGCGTGGGTCCCTATAAATGAGGGACACTGCTCCCATATAAATGAAGCGACCTGGAGCAGATTAGACTAAGTTGCTCAGCAGTCTCTGAGAAAGGAAGATAGTGTATACACATATGGGCATGATTTTCACGTTTAATGAAGACTTCTCTGTATGTAACAACAAGCAAGTTTTTAGTTAATGTTTTATACTTTCAGTAAAGAAAATAAAAGAAAAACAATTAATGTTCTGATTCCATCATTTTTTGTCTAGCAAAACTCTCACTGACCCACAGGAATGGGGTCTCTCTCCCCTAGAGTCGCCTAAAATCACCACAGAATGGGCTTCTGAACTTTCACTCTATTTTCCGTATAATGGACGGGTTTTTAATCAACTGAAAATCACCTACCTTGGACTAAAAAGCATATTTAGTCATTTCTAGCCTATTTATACTTCTCAGGAATAGAAAGGTTTTTTTGTTTTTGTTTTTTGTTTTGTTTTGTTTTATTGTTGTTTTTTTACTATTACCATTAGTTACTTTATTAAATGGGAAAGCATGGTGCATGATTTTATCTTTTTCTTTTTTTAATTTTGTTTTATTGCTTAAAATATTACAAAGAGTAGTATGCAGAAAGTTTTTAAATGTAGTACAGAAAGTCTGTTTTTATCACCATCAAATCATTTGTATATATTTAAATTATTTTCATGCCACTGAGACATTAAGTTTTTCCTGCTAGTCCCCTAATATTCCTGGCTATATTAGCTAACTCTATGAAAAAGAAGTTTAATGCATAAGAATTGTACAATATGCCCATGTGTCACTTATTTAGCTAAGTAACAGGTGTAAGATTGCTCACATTTCTATATTGAAATAAGGTAAATCAGTTTCAAACTGCTCTCTGTTTAATGTGTCATCCTGTCATTACATGGACATCATTGATTCACAAATAGGTAAATGTATTGAAATGTGTACCTTCTATTTTTCATGTAGCATCGAATGCTCACAGAAGCTGAAGATCTGGGTTAAAGTTTGTGTTGTTGCTGTTTTTTTTAACCTCAGATACTTGGCACTTGGCACCAGGGTCTCTTGCTTACACCAATGTTTTATTTCTTAACATGACTACCAGGATTGCTTGGTTGCAGGCAACCACTGTCCTTTTTCTGCCAAAGCATTCCTGACAGTAACTGCACTTACTGTATTCATTTTTCCCTTTCCTCCCCTTGCTCCTAACAGGTTGGAGAGGCTGGTGGACGTCCTGAGGAAGAAGGTTGGAGCAGGGCCCTTGAGGACAGTGATCTGACTGAAAGCGGCAGTCTGGGAAGCAGTCACATCTGGTGACCAGGCTGATTCATTCAACGCTGTGTAAACACTAAAGCCTTAACTTAGCAAACAGTTGTTAGAAGTGGGACACTCCAACCACATTCCAAGCTGAGATAAAATCAAATCACAAATGTTTAACCACTTTGTTGCTGACTTGGGTTATTTATCCAAATGTATTAACTACGGACTTTTACCAATGGATAGCTATAAAGTTGTAGTTTATTTGTAACAATTTTCTGCCTCACTATATTTAACATAACGAGAGACTATTGTAGAAACATTGTGAAGTTGGTCAGGATTATATCTTCACATATGGCCCTTTCTGAATCAAAATGCAGCAAAGTAAATATTGTCTAAACCTTAATCCACTGTGTTAGGTCAAAACTTCAAATACACGCATTTTTCAATATAGAGCTTATTTCTTACCTGATCATAGTTTATAGTCTTCCTTCAATGCATGCATGTAATCTTTGTTAGTATTCAAGAATTTTAAGTATGGATACTAAGAATTAAGTGTATAATTTCTTTTAATGAGAGTTTGGTACATTAAAATTATCATGACTTTTGTTTCAATAAAAACAATACAGGCTATCTTCAATGAAAAGAGGATATTGTTACTGTGTACTTGTAAATTCAATATTTTCAATGCTTTGATGAATAATTATCTAAACTTTATTTAAACTGTAGAAATTGCCAAGTTTATCTAATAGACTGGGACACTTTGGCTTGAAAATCTGTCTGTGCCACATGCAGGGGGCCATCCAACTTGTTGCACATGCTTTTTGATGATCTTTACTTAGATTACCATTTGAATTTTTGTTGTGGAGGAAGAGAAATCGATATGTAACTTACAATAAAATGATAATGTAAAAACACATGGTCTTAGAAAAGAGAAAACCTACAATTTGGTTCAGGTTACATACTTTTTTCATTTAAGAGATAACTTAAAATAGTTACAGCATAGTCACTTCTAACCATATGAAATTATTAATAAAAGATTTATAACTTATAACTTAATCTTATAACTAAGATTTGTAGACATGGCTGTAGGAAAAACATGTTCTTTTTTAGATTGAGTAGATGAGAGGCCAATAGAAAATGGTTATGTCTAGAATTGGGTGAAAAAGACAAGTAGAGAATAAATTCATGAAAAAATTTTAGGCAAGTGAAAATGTTTCTAAATTCATACACTTCTTTTATTCATCTTTAAGATTGAGGTAAATTATCTACCATTGCCTATTTTCAAGACAAGTACAGAGTAATTTATGCACCATTTCTTCATACACGATTGGAGATTATCTGTTTGAGTTCTTTTTTTCACTCTGTGGGAAAATATAAGGTACTTTATCACAGAGTGACGAAAGGATCATAATGCTAACATCAGTTTCTTCCTTATTTTATCCATTAAATTAACTGAGAGTTAGAATCATGCCATTGAATTTAAATTTAAAATTTACTCGTATTGTCTGCTTTTAATTATTTTTATACTATGAGAGTTAGAAAATAAAGAACATCAGGGGCTAAAATTAAGCTACCTGGATCTACTCTATAGTTCTAAAGACAATTGTAGCCTCTCCTAGGCCAGAGACTATAGAAATAGAGAAATTTTAAATAACTGGGTCATGCATAGAGTCTTGTCCCAAGGCTCTAATAGAAACATATAGCTTAATGTGTGAAGGAACAAGTCATGGAGGTAAAGAGAAACAATTAAAGAGAAACAATTTCTGTCACAAAATTGTCCATTCCTGAATCCTCTTCAGATGAATCACAAGGAAACTTGAATTTTCAGTTTAGTCCTAAAGGATAGACAAGTCTTTCTTGAATTACTTTGCTTGGGGTTTTCTAATACACAAAATGTAGCATAAAGACATTTTACAATTTTCAAACATTTCTTCCTATACCTAAATGATCATATTAGAACAAGCAATTCCTGTAATTAATATTCAGAACATTTTTAGAATTTGATATTATAAACTTAAATTTATAAAACAATTCAAACATCTACTATTGTTCAATGTAGGTAACCACCCCGAAATATCACACGTCCCCTTGAAAATGAATTGTCTACAAAATTACACATGCTGAGTATTATAGCCAAATATTATCATTAATTGATTTCTTGCACTTAAAAAATGTTCACCAACCATATTTCAAATTGTCTGTTTTTTTGTGAAGGGATAACCTTGTTCACTGAAGATCAGTTCTCTACATATTGAATAGTAAAGCAACTTCAGAAGTATTTGAAGATACCCTGAGATGTTTCTTTGAGTTTGCTTTAAACATCAAGTCTAATCCCTACAGTAACATGATAAATCATTTCTTAGAAAAATAAGTAGTTCAGAAAAAATAACACAAACATGCATAGCTCTTGATTTGTTTTTTCGCATTTATATTTGTATTCTTTCAACCAAACAATAACAATAATAATAATAGATTATATGTATGAGCCACATAATCATGCTGCTGCTGATTTTAGTATTATTGTTATTATTACATAAGTTTTACAGATGATGAAACAGACCCAGAGAGGCTAGGAACTTGCCAGGCCTAGCTAGGATTTACAACTGAGGTCTTATAACTAAAACTCCATGCAAACCATAGGTCTCCAACCCCTTCAAAATAAAATAAAATAAAAAATTGTTAATAAAGATTTAAACTCTTACAATCTGTTATTGTACCATTTCTTTTATATACTTACATATGAATTCTCTAAAAATCAAGATTGTATGTATTTGTGTGTGTGTGTGTTAATCTACACCTGAGAATATTTTCCCACTGATATTTAGAGAGAATGGAATGGTGGGGGGAGGGAGGGGTGGAGACAGGGAGAGAGAAACATCAACGTGAGAGAGACATGTGGAATGGTTGCCTCTCAAATGCGCTGGGGATTGAGCCTGCAACCAAGGTACGTGCCCTTGACCAGAATCAAACCCAAGATCCTTCAGTCCTTGGGCTGGTAGCCTATCCACTGAGGCAAACTGGCTGGGGCTGTATGCATTTCTTTCAATGAAGAACAAAAATGTGAATTGAACTGCACATGTGTATAGATAGCATCATATCATTGCTACCTCTCTGTGGGGTTATAGTAGCAGCATGCTTTGTCTTAGCCTTCACTAATTAGGAATATTGTGACAATTCATCATTAATAAAAAATAACCTTGAGTTGCTTTTTACTATTTTAATTTGGCCTATGCTAAAACCTGACAGTGTAGTTTTATCAAAAGGAAGCCTAAACTTCAAGGCTTACTCTACCTACCTGAGGAACTGGCAAAGATAAAACCAGTTATAGGCAAGTTGTTAGCAAGGTTATTGATGATTAGCAAGGTAAAAGCAGTTATAGTGAAGTCAATAATTAATTTTTATGAGAAAATTTCATTCTACTTTTGTAAATAAGCCATGTTAGAATTATTTAAAATATTTTACCTAATAAAATATTTTCCCCTTTTCAATAAGAAACTGGAACCCTTCTATAATTCCTTATTTAAATAAACTGAAGAATCTTCTTATTAGATCACTTACTGACAAGATTAGGTTGTTTTGAAGAGGTTTTCTTTCACACAAAAACAGGTTGGAATATTAAAAACTTGTTGTTTTTATATCATATATGGTTGCATAGAAATGCATTTTTATGTGTAGTATTTTTAAAGATCATAATTATTTTTAAATTTTCTATTTTGTTAAGATATTCATGATTAATGAGTCATATTATAATGATAAAATAGACATAGCTTACACATTTTCTCTACTCACATATGGTTTTCATGGAACACAAATTTTTCACAAGACAATATTATATTGTTGATAACTATTATTGACAACTAAAGGCCCAATGCACAAAATTCGTTCAAGAGTAGGCCTTCCTTCCCCTGGCTGCCAGCACTGCTTCCCTCTGGCACCCAGGATTCAGGCTTCCCTCCAGCCCCAGCTTCGTCCAGAAGGACGTCTGGAATGATGTCCGGGCTAATTAGTATATTACGCTTTTATTATTATACCTTAAACTGTCTATCCATATACATATATAAGATGTATCTTTATACATAGACATATACCACATGTGTACAACTATATACACAGGTACATACACACAGACACATACAGAAAAGTACATTTGCCTTTTATAAATATTGATTTGTAAGACAACTGTTAGGCTCCAGTGGTTTCAGTATTTTGTCCATGTTTTATTAGAAATGCACATGGTTCCTGAGGTTTTTAAACAAATACATGGGATGGTTGAAAGATTTATATTGCTGGAGCTTAGCTAAATATGTCATCTCTAGAGAAGATGTAGTTTATTTTGGCTCTGTTTTAAAAACTCAAATATTTTAAACATTTGTTAAGTTGGAGCTTGCACATTTGAACTAGTAGCATAGGTTCCAAAATAGCATCTCAAGTTACCAAACTTGTAATCCTTTTGCTAGAATAATCTTTTATGAAAAACTATTTTTCTCTTTTATGTACTTTAAATTAAATGT
The DNA here is from genome assembly GCF_000327345.1 of Myotis davidii. Classification (NCBI taxonomy): domain Eukaryota; kingdom Metazoa; phylum Chordata; class Mammalia; order Chiroptera; family Vespertilionidae; genus Myotis; species Myotis davidii. Next base: position 566,717 of record NW_006297661.1, read on the forward strand.
ATAAAGGTTGCAGTTATTATTTTTAATGTAAAATTTCATACATAGAAGTCGACAATGATAAATGTACTTTTGAGGATGATTAAAATATTGTATATTATTGATATTTCTTTGCAGAAATCCAATATACATATTTATTGGGGTTTTTTTGTTTTCTAAATATAGTATTGGAATATGCTAGTACTTTGGAAGACACCAGTTTCTCAACTATTATCACAGGTGCATTTTAATGCTCAAACTCAAATATCTAAAATATATATTTACTTTTTATTCACATAAAATCTTCTATTGTAAATTCTACATACTTCAGTGCAGTTCTTATACATTGATCTCAATCAAATTTATAAGTGTACAATCCTGAAGACAGGATATACACTATAAAATATACTGCAGTAAGACAACAGATTAAGTTCACTCTGAAACTGTCTGACTTCCTTAACCATTTTAATAAAGATAAAAGTCAATATGAACAAATTTGTTAGGTACCTTAGGAACCTTTCTAAATTATACAATATAATAAAAGGCTAATATGCAAATTGTTCCCTTGACCGGGAGTTTGACCAGGGAACGGGGCTGGCCAGCCAACCGCTTGCAGCCCCTCCCCCCAGCCAACCCCCCCTAATTGGCCCTCTCCATCCCAATCAGGGACAGGGCTGGCCAGCCAACCTCCCATGTCCCCTTCCCCTGGCCAGCCCGGCCCGATCGGCCCTGATCCGGGCAGGCTGGCCAGACCCCACCCATGCACAAATTCATGCACCGGCCTCTAGTTTAGATATAAACTAAAATTATAGTAATAAAATATTAAAGAAAAGCATTATTTTTGGCAAAATGGTTAGAAAAACCCTAAGGAAAGAGATCAAATTCTAATTTAAAAATAATAGGCTGAGTCAAGTCTACTATAAAGTACCTCTACTAATTGTGAAATGTGAAATGTGTAAGTGGAACCAACAGCTGAAATCTGAATATGCTGCTTCTGTTGGGTTTGATTACTCAATCATGACAAGAGAAATATAAACAGACTATATAACAGTCTATCACCTGTAGTGAACTTATAATTTAAAGCTTAGGGTACATGACTAAAAGAGGACCAGGGTGGGGATGGGCCATAGAAGTCTTCAGGACAAAGATTCTATAAATTGGTAATATCTAAATTGCTATTACAGTGTATTAAAATAATGATGTCTTGCCTTGGCCATTGTGCACCAAGAGGTTCAGTTGGTTGGCCGTTGGTTCAGTTGGTTGGCCGTTGTGCACCAAGAGGTCGCAGGTTCAATTCCTGGTCCAGGCACATGCCCTAGTTGCAGTCTTGATCCCAGGTAGAGGGTGTGCAGGAGGTAGCTGATAGATGTTTCTCATCAATGTTTCTCTCTCTCCCTCTCCCTTCCTTTCTCCCTAAATATATTTATAACCTATGGACACAGACAATAGTGTGGTGAAGGCCTGGGGAGGGGTGCAGGGTGGAGAGTGTCAATGGGAAAAAAGGGGGACATATGTAATACTTTCAACAATAACAAAAAAAAAAAATGTTGTCTCACCATGTATGGTCTTTGTGATCTTATTGCCATACATTTTACTTCTACATATGTACACAGTAATAACAATGTTATTTTTCCTTTAAGCAGCCAAATATTTTCAGGAATTAAAAAATCATAACATTATTATATATTTACTACATATTTACCATTTTCAGTGCTTTTCTTTGTGTAGATCTATTTCCATTGGTTATCACTTACCTTATTCCACAAGTACTTATCATTTATACTAATACTAGAGGCCTGGTGCACAAAAGTTGTGCACTTGGGGGGTCCCTCAGCCTGCCTGCACCCTCTCACAGTCCGGAACCCTTGGGGGATGTCCAACTGATGGCTTAGGCCCACTCCCCAGCAGTGGGACATCCTTAGCACTGCCACAGATGGGAGAGGCTCCTGCCAGCCGTGAGCCCAGCTTCTGGCTGAGCAGCACTCCCCCTGTGGGATCAGGCTGAAACTGGCTCTCCGACATCCCCCGAGGGGTCCCGGATTGTGAGAGGGTGCAGATCAGGCCAAGCGACCCCACTGGTGCATGATCAGAGAAATGCAGGAGGTTGTCCAGCCAGGGAGGAACCGCAGGAGGGCTCCAAGGTGTGTCCAGCCCATCCTGCTGTCATTCTTATTTTTGTTCTCTGTATATAATATGTCCTCTGACTGCTTTAAAGGTTTTTCCATTTGTCCTCCTATAACTCTTAAACTGTCAGTTTCTTAGAATCTAGCTTTCCTCTTTCCTGTTAAGAAATCAGCTGTCAATCTTAATGTTCTTCTCCTGAAGTAAAGTCTCTGTTTTCTCTGATTGTTTTTATGCTTTTTCTGTTTCTTTGTTTTGGCACTTTACGGTGTGCATAGATGTGGTCTTTGTATATTTCTTGCTTGAGTTCATAGATATCATTAAATTTCTGATTTGATATATTTTGTCAATTTTAGGAAATCTTTGGTCAATACCTCTTCCTCTCCTTCTAAGACTCCAATTATATATATATTTTCACCCTGTTCACCTATATCATTTCCACTCTCTTCTGTGTTGCCCTTTTTTACTCTATGTGCATTATAGAGTAAATTTGAATTTTCAAAATTACCTGTCTTGCATTTCACCAATCCTGTCTTCTGCTGTCAAAGTCATCTATTCAATTTTAAATTTCAAATTTGGTATTTTTCAATTCTATAGTTTCCTCCTGATTTTTTTTTTTTGGTACATTCCAATTCTCAGGTGAAATATTCATCTTTCTAATTATACTGTCTCCTCCTTTTGCCTCTGTTTCTTGAACATACTGGTCACAGATATTTAAAAGTCTATGCCTACTAATTCCAAAATCTGAATCACCTATGGGTCTTTCTCTACTGTCTGTTTTGTTTCTTGATTTCTAGATGTGTGGTCCTGTCTCTTGGCATGCCTCTTAACTGTTGATTGAATGTAAGACATCCTGAACCTTCAGATGGTTTTTTCTTCCTCCATTGAGGGCCGTAGCCTTTCCTCTGTGTGGAAATTTGAGTGGAAGCTAATCACCTTACTCCAGTCAGTATTGTGCTGAGTGGATACATTTTGAATAAGACTCAGTTTTATCTGGTTTGCCTCTCTTCCTATGGCGTAGTTCACTAATGCTTGCAAAGGTGAAAGTGATAATTTCATTGGAGTCCTTTTAGATATTCTCATCTGAGTTTTTTCTTAACCTCCCACTTGGGACAGCTCAAAATTTGCCACATATTTTGAAAGGGAAACGAGGCATGTGTTTCAGGCCCTTTGGCTCTCCATTTCTGTCACTCAGCCTTGCAAGGTGTCCACAATACGGCTGGTTCCTCTGTCCTGAGCAACTGTCCTCTGCGAGAACAAAGCCCAGCTTATCATCCTGTCACCTTCTCCCAGAACCAGCTGCATGTCATCTGTTTACCTCTCTGGTCTCTATTCTCTGGAATCTTCATCCCTCCAGTTGCTTTGTTTCAACCTCTCTATAATACTTTTAAACAAACAAGTTTTATATTTGACCCAGCTTTTCTAGTTGTTCTTGGCAGGAGCATTGGTCTGCCACAAACTACTCTGTTGTGTCTGGAAGCAGAATTCCAGTGAGTTTTGCATTTCTGTCATATTTTTTATCTTTGGAGGTTATATTCTGTTCATCCCCAAATCTATTTGGTAATTTTTATGGTTTCTTGTTCCCATCTCATTTTCAATACCTTCTTAATTTTCACTTTCATTTTAAAATAAACCTGCTTGTTCTATACTTAATTTCTGATTATTTTAATTTCTCAAGTATTTAATGCTCGAATTTTGCTTTCTATTATTTCTGCTAGCACATTTATGTTGCCTAATTTATTTGAATGTTTGATGCTTCATGAATGTGAGCCTCTATTTCTTAGAATTATCCGTAGTGGGACTTTTCCAGGCCTGCGTTTCAGTGGGTTCCTCCACAGAAGTTTTGCATGTGCTGCTGCCAGTCACCTGGGAACATGTGCAGGCTTTTGAATACTTTAAAATGTTAATTTGAATTCTACTGGTCAACTTGAGTAATGGTAATTTGGGTTGAAAACTGACATGAGGGCTAGCTTACGGTTATAAAATTAATAGTGAATCCCACTTTCATGGAATGAAATAATTAATATTGCTAAAATGACCATACTACAGAAAGCCATCTATAGATTTGATACAATCCCTATCAAGCTTTCAATAGCATTTTTATAGAAGTAGAAAAAAATATTAAAATTTATGTGGAACCACAAAAGACCCGCAAATAGCCAAAGCAATCCTGAAAAAAAGAAAAAGCAGGTGGCATCACACTTCCTGATTTTAAGCTATACTATAAAGCTATAGTAACCCAAACAGTATGTCACTAACATGAAAACAGACAAATAGATCACTACAACAGAACTGAGAGCCCAGAAATAAAACTAAACACATATAGTCAACTAATAATTGACAAGAATACTCAATGGAGAAAAGGCAGTCTTTTCAATAGATGGTGCTGAGATAATTGGGTATTCACATGTAAAAGAATGAAACTAAATCCTTATCTTACATCACTCAAAAAATCAACTCAAGCCAAAACCAGTGTGGCTCAGTGGATGGAGCGTTGGCCTGTGGACTTAGGGGTCCTGGGTTCAATTCCAGTCAAGGGCGTGTGCCTGGGTTGCGGGCGCATCCCCGGTGGGAGATGTGAGGGAGGCGGCTGATCGGGGTTTCTCTCTCATCGATGTTTCTGGCTCTCTGTCTCTCTCCCTTCCTCTCTGTGGAAAATCAATAAAATATATTTTTTTAAAAATCAACTCAAAATGGATTAAAGACTAAAATGTAAGACATGAAACCATAAAACTCCTGGAAGTAAACATGGGGGTTAATATCCAAAATATATAAAGAACTTATACAACTCAATAATAATAACAATAATCTAATTTTAAAATGGGCAAAAGACCTGAATAGACATTTTTTTATAAAGAAGACATAATAGTATGAAAGACCAACAAGTACATAAAAAGATGCTCAACATCACTAGTTATTAGGGAAATGCAAATCAAAGCCTCAATGTGATATCACCTCACACCTGTTAAGATGGGCATCTTCAAAAAGACAAGAGATAAAAGAAATGCTGGCGAGGATGTGGAGAAAGGGAAACTTGTACACTGCTGGTGTGATTGTAAACTGGTACAGTTACTGTGGGAAGCAGTATGGAGGATCCTCAAAAAATTAAAAATAGAGCGGGGGGCCTCAGCCCGGTCTGCATCCTCTTGCTATCCAGGACCCCTCAGGGGATGTTGGACCTAACCTGGCAGTCGGACATCCCTCTCTCAATCCAGGATGCTGCATGCACCAGTGACCATACTTTTCATACACTTGTTGTATGAAAGGCATCTTTCTCTTGTATGGGCAACTACATATTTTTGCCCTGATTATAAAAAGTACATGATCCTTCTGAGGCAGTAGTACCATTTTCCCCATCTTATGGGTGGAAAAACTGTACACTGCGTGATTGTAAACTGGTACAGTTACTGTGGGAAGCAGTATGGAGGATCCTCAAAAAATTAAAAATAGAAATCATATGATCCAGCAACTCTACTTCTGGGAATATTTCCAAAGGAAACAAAAACAATAACTCGAAAAGGTATCTGTACCCCCATGTTCATTGCAGCCTTATTAACAATAGCCAAGACATAGAAACAACCTAGTGTTCATCATCAGATGGATGCATAAAGAAGCTGTGATTTTTTAAAAAAATATATTTTATTGATTTTTTACAGAGAAGAATGGAGAGAGATAGAGAGTTAGAAACATCGATGAGAGAAAGACATCGATCAGCTGCCTCCTGCACATCTCCTACTGGAGCTACCAGTGACCATACTTTTCATACACTTGTTGTATGAAAGGCATCTTGCTCTTGTATGGGCAACTACATATTTTTGCCCTGATTATAAAAAGTACATGATCCTTCTGAGGCAGTAGTACCATTTTCCCCATCTTATGGGTGGAAAAACTGAAGCAGAGAGAAGTTAAGTAATTGGCTCTGTCACACAGTTATAAGTGTCAAAATCAGGGCTGACCACAAAATGTGCAAGCCAGAGTCTATGCATGTCTTTGCTGCATCATCCTGTTTATTTTTTTCAGTTTTAGAGTTTTAATTTTTAAATCTAAGAGACTGTTCCCAATATATAGGGTAGGCCTGGCCGGTGATCAGGGCCATCTGCGGAGTGACTGGTGGGCAGGGCAATTGGGGGCCCCCACTGGCATCGCCTTGGTTGGAGACCTGGTGCTGCCAGCTGGCCGCTCCTGACCCCTGATCACCGCTGCTGGTTGCCTCCCTCTCGGGAGGGGGCGGGGGGGTGCAGATGCTCAACGCAAGTCAGGGGCAGCTCCTGCGTTGAGTGTCTGGCCCCTCGTGGTTAGTGCACGTCATAGCGATGGGTCATTCTGTCGTTCGGTTGATTTGCATATTAGGGCTTTATTATATAGAATAAATTCTGCCATAAAAAAAATAAGGAAATCCTGCCATTTGCAACAATATAGATGGACCTTGAGGGCATGATGCTAAGTGAAATAAGACAGAGAAAGACAAATACTATATGATCTCATATGTGGAATGTTAAAAAAAAATATCACAGGGGAATTTTTTTTATTGATAACCTGAGTTCATGATTTCTCTCTTTGGGTGGACCCTGAACTTTATCTCTATCCCCTGCTCCACTAGAAAGTTATGGATATCACCCCTAACCAAAGGCAAATGATTTCAAGGTAAAAAAAAACAAAACAAAAAACCTGCCTTTTGTGCTTCACTTACTGTTAAGAATTCACGATTTTACTTCGGGTTTGGCCTCTCAATACTAACCTACCAACTTGCCGACATTCTGACGCATTTGAGAAGATGTTTGTCATTTTCTGCCCAGAGTTTTTAGCTGCTTAATGAGAGAGGTTCCAGGTTCATCATAGCAGGAAACAGTAGTCAGGGTTGAATGCTATTAAATTCACACACACACATATTTGTACTGCTAATAAAATGTTCTGAATTTAGTTCCACATTTAGTATCACTTATATATCTGATGGAAATGAGTAGGTAATAAATTTACCTTCCAGGATCCATAATTGCAACTCTTTGTCCCCACCAGTAACTACAAGCAGTTTTTCATTAGAGACAAGAATTATGATTGAATAATCCGAATTAGCCTGGGCAAGAAAACTAACAGCCGCCTTAAATGAAATGTTTGAGTTATGAGCCATGTGCCACTTTGGTTTATCTGTAGCCGGAATGTTCAGGATCCTTGTTCAGTTAGCCACGTTGCTGGGGAGGCCTGGCTGCCCTGCCCGAGCGCTGCCTGGCGATGAGTAAGGGATCCGTGACACACAAGTTCAGACCTTGCAACTCTGTTTTGTTGTTTGAACTTTCTTCTCCGTTGTAGCTAGGGATCCGTCGTGGAATTTAAACACTTGTGTGGTAGCTCCATTCCTTCAGCCATTGTGTTTCTTAAGCTCTAGCTAATGAACTTTTAACACTGGCTCCACGTGAAGCAAGACCTAGAAAACGGCAGCAACCAACATTACTGGTTTGTGTGTGTTTTCTTCACTAAAATGTATAATTTATGACTTCAGGCAAGTAGACGATGCTCTTGCCTGTCTAGTCCAATGGCTCCCCAAAAAGCAGCCTTCATACTATGTACAAAAAAAATAAAATAAAAAATTAACCAAATTGCACCTAAGAACACTCAAATTAAGAAGCGACTCTCATTTCAAAAAACACACCTATTGTAACAGAAACTTCAAAATGCGTGCCTGCTGTAAAACTCAGGAACTTTGCCTAAAATAGAGGAACCAGAATTACATATTTGAAAAGGCGAGAGCTGCCAATGCACCGGTAAAGTATACTTTGTCTCACGTGGCCTTTTCTTTCAAGCCAACAGCTCCGGTTGCTCAGGGAGATCCTCCAGATAATGTCACCGAATGTTTCTCAGACCCATATGATTAGGCACACACTGGGCTTGCTAAAGACAAGTTTTGACTTTAAATCTCTCAGCTTCATTTTGCTTCTAAACATATTATTTTCAAACCAAAACCAGGTGACTGAAAGAAAGCAGAATGAATTTCTTCTCCAAGTCATAAACCAGTTCTGAAGATAATTCTGGAGGAGGAAAATGCAAACACAGTTTTAACAATGATATGATAATTTGGCATAAAATGTCTCTGCTACTCCTCTGAAGAATTACCCTTTACTTAATGTGTGCATTGATTGCTAATGTTTTATATCAGAGTCTTACCACTTTGCAAAATTATATTAGCTTCTTGTATCTTCTTTTCTTAACCTGTTGTTATATTATACAGAGCAATTGTGTACTTCTGTTTTGGTGACAGAGAGGAATGTGAATACGTAATTTTGTTTGTCAAGTACAAGTGAGGAAAAATTTTGAAATCAGAAGTTTCCTTTCACGTCCTCAATCATACCAAAATCCTTACCTCATTTCTGCTTTTATAAAAATTGCAACAACTTTTTCAAGAAATATAGCTATACTGTGGACTGAAAGTTGAAATATTTCAGGTATTGTCTTTACATTGCAATAAGACAAACTGTGGCTTCATCGGCTCTGGAATCAAAGAACAAAGTATGTGTACTTTTTATTTTTTAGATTTTAGGAAGATTTTTCTGGGCCCATATTGAATTTTTTTTTTTTTTTTTGAAGAACCAATTGTCCAGATCATGCATTGAAGTTCTGACACATTATGCTGTTTTCATATGAATGGCAAGAAAGTTACTAAAAGTGACTTCCATCCTTACTAATACCTTGGACCCTAATGCTCCAAGCATACACTCCATTTCAGTTCTTATTCTTGTACTTTATTTAATTCATTTGCCATAGGTAATCCTCTACTCTGTCAATCCACCTTCATGGGTTTAAATCCAATTCATTTTTCAAGAATACTTATATGCCAGCCCTGCATGGAGCTTTCCCTAATTCCCCACCAAGTCACAGCTAATCTCTCTTCTCTGCCTTGCAGCCCTTTCTTCCTCTCAGAGCAGTTGTTCTGTTTCCTCTTCCCTCAGTTTCCCTGCACTCTCTCCCGTTAGGAGGCAGCTTTTGGAGGTCAGAGATTCAGTCACATTCATATTTTTTCTTCCTGATAAATACTTGACGAATAATCATTCTGGTTGATAATGAAACCTAAGTTTTCAGAGTTTACTTTTGTTTTATAAACACTGTGTGACCCATCTTCCTAAAAAATATATATTAGAAGATTAAGATTTGAATACCCTTCCCAAAAATAATGGTATTAAAATACACAATTATGTCAAATTACCTAGCACCTGCCACATCACCAGGTAAAACATTGTGCTCACCTGAAGACTTTAACTTTTAACCATGTCAATTTACAGTGAAAAGTTTTGGAGTTTTTGGTTGGTTTCTGTTTGTTTGTTTTGATTTAGTTTGGTTTGGGGTGTTTTTAAATCAGAATTTCTTGTGTAGCTGTTAAATTTTGGTCCCATACATTCCAAAGTTTGAAAATTTCACTTTATGAGGAAATGAAGACATGGTTTCATTGTCTTGGGAAGTTTATACAAAATCTCCAGACCACAAAATTGGCCACGTAAATCTTTATGAACAACGGTTATCACCAAATTGCTTTCTGAAACTAAGTGTGCCGAAACTCAGGCAAAGATAGAAATCAGGCAAGCGATGTATAAACCACTGTGGGGTGTTTTCCCTCTGATATTGCTTAATGTGCTTTAAATCATAACTTAGTGACACCGCATTTCCTAAAAGTAACTAAAGCTTTCTGCATTTTTATTGTTGTAATAAATTTTCTTGAGAATTTTACTTTCAGGTTACATATTATTTTTTCCGTACCTGAACCATACATATTTTAAGATATTTGAGAGCAAAAATAATTTGTGCATGAACATTACCCAACAAGCTATAATTTCAAAAATTAATATTTAGTTACTAATTTTATCTCATCTCTACTTTAGTCTCCACAATTTTCATCACGTTACTTGTTGAATGAAAATCCTAAAGCTTAAAAAATATCCATACGTTCTTCAATAAATAGGTCAGTTATATCAAAGGCTTTTTAAACACTCAAGCATAGAATATTCACTACATTTTATGTGTATGACTATGACATTAGCACACAGAAACCTTTAAGAGTGTCTTCTCATTAATCTGTCTTGGCTGCGTCTAATCAAATTATGTTTTTCAGAATAGTGTGGCCTTCTCTGAAACTCTTTCTAGCACGCACCTCTTCACTATCTTATTATACTTCATTGCCAGCAGACTGACTCGCTTTCAGTAACAGTATTCATAATTTTCTAGGAAATACAGTTTCTTTACTCACCGAGCAACAGTAAACCAAAACTACCAACACTATTTAAATTAAATCATCTTAATGAATAGTGCTCAAATGCTGCACATGGCCCAATGCATCATCTCTGTCTTAGAGTAGCAGAAAGTGGAGATACTAAGTGAGATTTATTTTTCCTCCAAATGTATCAGACAAGAAGTGAAAATGCTCTAGAGTCTTAGCTTTTGTCTTGAACATCTGAAGTCCTCTTCGCTACTGAGTTTTACTTAGAATGAGGTCTTTCATCCAAGGATCTCTTATCCTTTTGAAACCAGTTAATTAAAACAATAGTCACCTTATGGAACTTCCATATTTGGGTAAAATGAGAACAAAGGAATTAAACAACTTTCATAATGTGACATAAGCAGGAACATCCGGAGCTAGAAGTACAGGTGTGCATCCATTCCTCAGCCCCTGCCTCCTTGTTTCTTTTAAGAGCTGAGATCTGTGCCATCATGGTTAACGTTTTCACAGATTTTATCATAGACCTTGCTGTTGTAAACTTGCCTTGAGCCAAAATTTAACATGTAGTAAGCTCAAAAACAGCTTTTACTGTTAGTGACCAGAAAAGGAAATAAATCAATTATGTTCCTTGGAATGATAAGAGTATAGAGTTTAATTCTTTAAAAGCTACACATTACTTGAAATTTGGAAGAAATTCTTATTTTGTATGTACAAGACCTCTCAACTGTCAATAAAACATACATAAACACTTTTGTGAGTATTACAAGGAAGAATGTACCAAAGGAAATGTTATGGGGCTTAAATATGCTCATTAAATTTTATAACCAAAATATTATCCCTCTTTTTTTAAATAATAAAGCCCTTTGCCTTAGTATATGGAGTCAAAAATTTAAGCCCTCAACACGTGATTGATGCAAAACTATGGAATAGGCACTTTGTTTCCAAATAACTTATCAGCAGGCTCTTGAGTTAGGCCCTATTTTGATGGTGGTTGTCATTTACTATTTTATCACTGCTTAGAATATTTATTAACATACTCCTAGCCCTGGCCGGTGGGTCTGTCAGTTGGAGTGTCCTCTCATACACCAAAAAGATGTGGGCTGGATTCCTGGTCAGGGTACATATCTACGTGGCTGTTTCAATCCCTGGTCGGGGAGCATTCGGGAGGCAACCAATCGATGTTTCTCTCTCTCTCTCCCCCACCCTCCCTCTTTCTCTAAAATCAATAAAAACATATCCTGGGGTGAGAATTTTTTTAAAAAAATACTCCAATCACTGCTATTCCTAACAAACAGCCTGTAGATTCAGATTTTTTTCTTCTAATATATTTTCAATGACCATGACCAATAATATTTACCCATAAATGCATTTACACACGGGATCAACCATAGCACATCAGTGAAGAAAAAAAGAGTTGTTACCCAGTTCTTTATTCTAGAATAAACCAAATCAACAAATATTTATTGAATGTCTACTATGTGCAAATAGCCCTGGACTTTTAAAAGCCATCCAACTTTTCACATTGAAAAATCAAAGCATTATCATTTCAAGCGTTGCAGAAGCTGCCTCCTTGTCCTTTAGGTGAGAAAGGCTGTGAGGACCCTACTGTTACGTGGGATAAAGGAAGACAAGGAAGAGAAAGTTCATTCACAGGCTGGAAGAAGAAAAAGAATAACCTAAAGTAGCCCTACCGATGGATTGCATCAAGTATGTATGTGTGTGTATGTATATATGTGTGCATGAGTGTATAGTATGTATGTGTGCATACATTTGTATATACCCATATACACACACACAAAAAGAATGAATGATTTTGAGAAAAATAGATTGCTATGGTGATTAGAATGGACATTTATATTTGAATCCAGAGGTTGGCTTTTAAAAGGGGCTTCCTAGTTCAGCTAGTGTTAAGTCCTATGGTATCATGAAACCAAAATAAGTCATGTATAACAGAAAGATACTCAACTTGGCACCCCAAGTTCTAAAACATAAGTTGCTCTAAAGTGTATAATCTTATTAATCATAAATAATAGGAGCTTAAGAGCTGCTTAAAAGTTCATTTTAAAGATTCTAATTGTTATTAGAAACTAAATAAACACTACCAATAAGAAACAAAACTTGTATACTTCAGTATACTATATTAGAAAATTATTATAGAACATTATTTTATTATACTATATTATTTTTTACTGTATATAATGCTATATAATACCATAGTATTATGCTATCATAGTCTACATATTTCATTTTTTAATCTGTAAAAGATAAAATAACATACTACCTACCACATCAAGTAATTAAATGTGTTTTCTTAGTGAGATATAAAAGGGAGGCTGGGGCTAATTTCCAGTTTTACCAAATAAAATTAATCCTGGCTACTTGGCATAAAAAGTAGGCATTGGTTGGCCATTGAAGATATTGTCATTGACAGTCTCCTGTAAGATGTCTGGCATCAATTTTAAAATATTTGTTTAGGAGGAGTAATTTTTAATATCAATTTTTGCCTCTTAATGGGTAGGTTAAGTTTAATTTCTAATGAAAAACAAAGCAGACCCTTAAAATAACCTTTTTAAGCAGTAGCTTTTGTCTTTCCTGAAATGCCTAAAATTAATTTCTCAATTTTTGTGTGTGGGGAAAAAGACTGCTATAGATCTGTTATTCAAACTTTATACTTCTGCTGTGAAATTGTTGGTTGTTAAGATCACAAATATCTTCTTAATTATTTACTTATAATTTATTTTCAAAGAATACCCTAGTTCCTCTGTAGTAAATTTTGAATTTCTTCTCAGCAACAGTCTTCCTCTTCTTCACAAAACCATACTATTGGCCTTTGTAAATATAGTAAGCACTTGCAATGTGTGACTACATTAGTTTGATGTCTTTCATTTATTTTCTTGGTATATTGCAGTGAATGTCTTTGGATATAGTCTAAATAAAATTTCACTTGGCTGAGCCAGATCTAATGCTTCTGTTCATGAAGAAATATCATCGTTAGAGTTGTTTCTAATTTTCATTTCATCTTTCCCCTTTTTTGGCCAGAATTCTCAGTGCTGAGACCCTCTCACCTAGGACCTAGCCTGGATTCACCTGCCCCCTTGTGGTGTTCCTCTCTGAATAGTTAATTGATTTCTGAATTTTAAATTTGTTTTTATATAGCCTGAGAAGAGAAATCTCATTACTCTTGTCCAGCAGTTTAAGGCTTGAAAATTTTATTCTGTTAGTCACTGACTAACATAAAAAGATGGATGGGTGTGTGTGTGTGTGTGTGTGTGTGTGTGTGTGTGTGTGTGTTTTAATTTATTTCAGAGCACAGGAAGGAAATTAGGTCTATAAAGAAATAAGTATCTTGGAATAAATAATGATGTTTTATCTAGAATCAATATTAGTGATCTGCAGATTGATAAGCCGAAGTAATGTTTAGGAAAGTCTCATAAACTTAAAATCAAGTTTCTTCTATGTCAGTGTGTCCTTTTTTAGTCAGTGGAGGAGGAGGGGTGAATGCTATTCTGTTTTATTTAAATTTTAAATATACTTTCTACTTCCTTCCTTTCATAAGAATTAATCCATAAATATAAAAAAATAAATTAAACTATATATTCTGCGTGGTCGGATACGTCTGACACGATGTATGCAAACAGGTTTTTATTTCCCTCTCTTCAAAAGGAACTCCCTCACCTGCCGCAGGACTAACTTGCATCTTCAGGTGGAGCCCATAGAATTTGCATATGGAAAAGGAATGTATATGTTCAATGAGCTTATTACCTGGCCACCAATTTAGGGACATTTCACAAGAATAAGGAATTAAGAATTTGGCCTCTAGTCAATAAAGATAAAAGAAAAAAGGGGAGAAAGCACTATTTATATAAATAATTTTTTTCTGAGAGAGAAGAGATAGATGAATAAATTATTAACTGATTCTAAGTAAAATTTTAAAGATAGTTTTCTAACTGTAAAGTAAATATTTCTAGGGGAAAGGATATCTCTTTCTATGCTGTGCCACCTCCCATCCCTACCTTCCCCCAAAGCCGGATTTGATTGAATAATAGTGATCCTCTGCGGCATCTTAAACATCACGCCACCTCACTTGAGGGCTAGAAGAAAAAGCAGCATGCAGGCTTTCCTAAGGCTATTTGTAGCCCAACTCCCAAATTTCAGGTACCTACCGTTCCTTTGCAGCTTCTCACACATTTGTAACAGTTGACCTACTAACAGGTTCCCAGAAACACAGGTTCAAATTTTGGCAGGCTTACCTCACCTCTTTGTCCTTCCAAAGTACATAAATGCTAAACTGTGTTCACAGTGAGGAAGGGAGAGCCATTCCAATGAGACTTTAAAACCAAGACCCTTTCTTGCCCCTACCAAGTTACTGCCATCTTCGCCAAAGGAATAAAGCTTTGTCAGTGAGCCCCTGGCATAATTTCCTCAGCCTGGATTAAACACAGGTGACTGGGAGTCTACCTTATCTCCACAGGGCATTAGTCACTCTATAAAAGTGAAATTTATTATGAAATGCTTTGTTTGTGTTAACATATATCTGCTCTGGGAAGTTGGAAACAAAGGCATGCCCTCTAAGACTCCATATGGGGAAAACACATCCTCCTGTGGAATTTAACCTTAATTTGAACCAAGATCTGTGAAAGAAAAGCACTTTAGTGTATTGTTCCCTTGCTCCACCCATCTATCCCCTTATCTAAATGGGGTTACTGTTGCTTCGTGTTGTTTAACTCTTCTCCTTCCAAACCTTGCTTTCCTGAGTTAAAAATTTATCGTAGAAGGGAAGTGTATTTTAAAAACGTGGCAAACAATCATGCTTTGCTTTTAAGGATACGTGGTTTTGTGCAATATATGAATTCTGATATCTTTAAAATTAAATAAGTGTATTCAGGTTATACTCATATCTTATTGTTAATTTTGTTAATTTCTTTTATCTTTATTAACTAGAGGTCTGACTCTTAATTCCTTAACAAATGATACATTGTAAAAAATATGTTATTTCTTAAAAATTGTATTTCTTAAAAATTGTCTCTAAGATTCTCTTCCTAGCAAACATTGTCATGTGTGCATAGTTTATACTTTATTAGAAGTAAAAATAATTAGAAGAAACTTTTACATTAGGAATGTTGATGAGGTATGTTTGAAAATTCAATTTTCGACCTTTCCCCCTTCAGTCTGTTGCAATCTTTATGTCTTTAATGTACCTGAATCTATAGATGTACCACACTTTAAAAAAAAACACAAAAAAAAACCAAACCCCCATTGCTGCTACTCCATCATAACAGACCAAGGAAACTATTTCCAAAAATAATTTTTAAATTGACATTTAAAAACCAGTGCTTATATTTTCTTTAATGGCATCTACTAACAAACTTGTAATTTGTTAGATGATTTTTCTTCATTGACTTTTGTTACATTAAGGAAAATAAACACAAACTAAATTTTAATATAAGCTTAGATATTCATTTATTCTAAAAAAAATATGTATGAACATCATTTTAAATAGATATGTCTTCAACTCCTCTACTCAGTAACACCTTCAGCATTATTAAATTGAACATTTCTTAGCAAAACAAAACAAAACACCATAGCAATACATTTACAGATTCCTTTGGTCACATATTTCATTTTCACATAGTATATTTCATTTAAGCTATAATGTTTAAGTTAGCTTGATAAAAATGTTTTGTAGAAATCTGGGATATATGCATAATACATATAGGATATTAGGACATTTCTTAAAGGTAATATCAAATCAGGGCATCATTGCTCTCCTCCTCAGTCCCACCTATACGTGGTACTGCACTAACCAATCTTCATGTGAAAATCATTGAAGCTTAGTTCTATCACTTGTGAACACTTGTCAAAGAAAAGAATGAAAAGTGTGAACTTTGTAGATAATGGGAAGAAACAATTGGGCAAAAACTGAAAGAAAGGAGCAAAGGTAATTCCAAACTATCACATATATGGATTCTGGTAATTCTCAAAGTATTTGTAAAATTGGATAAAAGAGGGTAGGGTGTGTGTGTGTGTGTGTGTGTGTGTGTGTGTGTGTGTTTACAAAAATGAAAACAATAGCCCTACCTAGTTTGGCTCAGTGGCTAGAGCATCAGCCTGTGGACTGAATGGTCCTGGGTTCGATTCCGGGCAAAAGGTTGCAGGCTGGATGCCCAATAGGGGGCTTGCAGGAGGCTGCCGATCTATGATTCTCTCTCATCATTGATGTTTCTATCTTTCTCTCCCTCTGTACCATTTATAACATCTCCCTCTATAGGAACATCTTCATAGACAATGAGCTATAGTACTAGACAAAACTGTGTTAGGTAAAATTTTTAAAAATAAATTCTATGGAAGGTATTTATTTATATTAATTCTTATATTTGACTCTTCAGCACTATCTAGAACATATGAGCATAAGAAACACTTAGAAATTTTTAGCTAAATCAAAATAGTCCTTGCCCAGTGAAATCACAACACAGTAGAGTCACAAGTGTGGATAATTGTCTATGGCAATGTGTGAGGGTTAGAGGACAAGTGAATCAGTTGTAAAATAGCTACACTTTATTAATATACTAATCATTTAATGACTTACAATATTTACCCTACAAGTGAAGGTGAAAGTAGTGTTCTCAGAGGAAATGTTTCTATTCTGCTATATTTGGAAGTCTTCAGTATTTTTCTAAAAGTGTATCTATATGAGAGAATTGAAAGGGACGATAGAGGGGGTTTATTGTTGTATTTCTCAATAATTTAGACAACACCATACCAGGTGCCAGAGATATAAAGTTGAATAAGACACAGCATCTGCTCTCATGAAAATTACAGTCCAGAGGGAAGATATAATGTAGATCATTATAATACAGTGTGATAGGTACTATAACAGAATTGGGCTCAGAATGCTTTAGCAGAATAGGTAAAAGGGTATCTTGCCCTTTCTCTAAGATTAAGGAAGGCTTCCCAGAGGAGATGGAGTTTGAGCTAACTGCCACTGGGATTGGCAATTAAGGAGTCCATGGTGGTTTTAATGAAAGCAGTTTCTACTGCAATGAGAGAGAAAAAAATCCAGATTGCAGGGAATTAAGAAGTGAATGAAAAATGTAGAAATGGAGAGAGTCAATATAGACTACTTTTCCCAGGAAATTGTCTGCTAACTCTTCTTACTAGCTACCTCTGGAAAAAAATAAGGAATATCACATTGCATAGCATAAGTAAGTCTAATGATAGTAATGGATTTTTTCTAAGTGCTAGTGAATAAATTGCATCCCACTTGTACAAGCTCAATAACATGAATCCTTTCAGCAAGAGCGTTAGCCCCTGAAGGAGGGTTATATCTACACCTTTGCGTTATAAATATCTTTGATGCTGAATTCTTCTATTTTCCCTTCTTATTCTGGAGCTCCACAGTCTCAGTTGCCAAGTGCACCACAATGAAACTTTCTCTTTCCTTTCACTCTCATCTGATTCATAATTCTCTCTGTACTTCTAACAATATAGCCTCAAGTGATTCAAATATTTTATTATCCATGCCTTATCTTTCTAATGCTAAATATTACCAACTGAATAAATTCCAAACTCCTTAGAACATGCAAGACCATCCAGATTTTTGTTCCAACCTACTTTATCAGCTTTTTCTTCCTGTAGCTTCCTCTTTCATGCCTCAACTGTACTCTTCCCTCTATGCACCCTGAACTTCCTGGCTTCCATTTCCTGATACTGTTGCCTCCACCTGCAATTTCATATCTAGATGTATCTAACATTCATGGTTTTACTCAGTTGTCACATTCTGCATACAAACTTTTCTTGACCTTTCTATGTACAACTTTTTTTCTCAACTCAGTATTTATATGTGCCTCTCTGAGCCCTCCATTCCTTAATTTATTCATTCATTCATTCATTCAACAAACCTTTATTGAGTACCAACTATGTGCCAGAAACTGAAATTGCCATTTTCTACTTTTTCCCCATAATTGAATAACTGTTTCATCTCATCACTCCTGTCAGATTATAAATTCTTAGAGATTAAAAATCATCTAATATAACTCTAGAAGTATCTTTTATGTTTTACATAGATAATTATTCAACAAATGTGTTTATTATGTTAATGAATAAATTAATTTCAAATGATGAGTTGTCTCTGAAATTCATTAAGACAAAGCTAGCAGCCAAATCTTTAAGCCTCCTTGCCATGAAGTTCCCTCTTACAATTATCTGCAAGAATATTTGTCACTGTCTCAGCTTAATTGTCTGAAAATAGATTCTAAAAGTGAATAAATGGTATTTGACTTCATTGTATTTATTCTTTTAAACTTTTTCCTGTTTCAGCTCCATCAGTTCCACTGAAAGATTCCACAAGTTATAGTATTAACCAAATCCTTCCATTGACCCCCATTACTGCCTCGATTAGCTGGTAATCATATTTCAATGTCCTTCTAAAGGGGTCACTCAACTCTAGTCATTTCCTTCTTTCAATCCATCCTACACGAGTTAGCTTTGAATATAAATTCAGGTTATTTTCCTTTTTAAATATTTCTTTAGACATTATGAAACTATTTAATACTAACATTTCCTTTCCAACTTCGTGCTATTGTCCAACAATCTTTAGCTTAAAATGTTCTTTACCTCCAGAACATTCTACCTCTTCACTGCCAACAACAGAATTTACTGTCACTCCAGCTATTGAGAATGCAGCTTAAAATTATTTTCAAGGGAGTTTTTTTATTAACCTAGCTTCATGTATTCCTGTACTCATTTTCTACATATTGTTCAACTACTATGTTAATTTTAATCAAATATGCATTTATGAAACTTGCCTCTCTATGAGACTCCTTCCTCTGTTAAAGAAATTATCTAATCCAAACAGTGTAAACTCCAATACAAATCCAGTACATTTATTTGTATCCTAAGTTAATGGTTTGCTCTTCATAAAGATGTTACTCTGTAGTTTTCTGACCTTTAGGTAAGACAAACATACTAAATTAAATAGTACCAAAATATTCAACTCTTCTAGAATTATAATATATAACCAGGTGATCTTTATTGACTAATCATCCAAAATTTACCTAAAAATAAATGCTACTATAACGTGACCTCAAATATGAATAAGAGAGTAAATTTGAAAGTGGAATATCAATTCTACTGTTCTGTTATACACAATATCTGGCATTTATTTTTAAAAGAAAGGAAAAAGATCCATCTGGAAAGTTAATATAATGATTAGAGCCAGGCCCAGAGATGTTACAATTACCAGGGACTTTAAAAAGAGAAAAAAGAATAAAAGTACATAAATTTCAAAATACTAACAATAAGACTGTCAGTTAACTTCTCCGAGAAACAGAGATCAGAATAAAATGAAATACCATCTTTAAAGTGCTGAAATTAAAAAAATATAGACAACCTAGAATTAAATGCCGAGAGAGAGAGAGAGAGAGAGAGAGAGAGAGAGAGAGAGAGAGAAAATAACACAAAACAGAAATCCACTAAAAGAAATCCGAAATGGAAAGTGACATAGATGGAATCATCTATACTTACCTTTTATACCATCTATACCTTTTATTAAAGGGTAATGTGCTAATTAGACTGGGTCAACTGGACATCTTCCGGTCGTCCTGCCTTCCTTCTGGACAAAGCCAAGGTGGCTGGGGCTGAGGCAGAGGTGGTTAGGGGCAATCAGACTGGCAAGGGAGCAAGCAGTTAGGGGGTGATCAGGCCAGCAGGCAGAGGTGGTTAGGGGTGATCAGGCAGGCAGGTAGGCAGGCAAGTGGTTAGGAGCCAGCAGTCCCGGATTGTGAGAGAGATGACCGACTGCCAGTTTAGGCCTGATCCCTGTGGACGTCCCCTGAGGGACCCCAGTTTGGAGAGGGTGTAGGCCAGACTGAGGGACACCCCCCTCCCCATGCATTTCATACACCGGGCCTTTAGTCTAGACTAATAAAAGAGAAACATGGTAATTGGCATACGACCGCTACCCTTCCCGTTGGCTAATCAGTGAGATATGCAAATTAACTAACAGCCAAGATGGCGGCAGGCAGCTAGGCAGCTTGAAACTAACATGAGGCTTGCTTGCTTTAGTGATGGAGGAAACCAACGTTCCCCACCTGCCTTGCAGGCCTCTGAGCCTGCGGTTTGAAACATTTTAACAAATATAGAAGCTAAAAAAAAACCCAGAAACCAGCTTTCAGCGAGCTG
>NW_006297661.1:587466-595569 GCF_000327345.1 Myotis davidii
TAGGGTGCGCCGCCCCAACCCGCTGATTGGCCCTGCTCTGTGTGTGACAGGGTAGAGCCATCACCTCCCCATCGGCCCTGCCCTGAGTGTGAGAGTGGTGGCGTCCCAACCCCCTGATCTGCCCTGCTCTGTGGGTGATAGAGGGCGGTGCCCCAACCCCCTGATTTGCCCTGGTCTGTGTGTGACAGGGGGCGGTGCCCCAACTCCCCTATCAGCCCTACTCTTTGAGTGACAGGGGGGAGCTCCTCAACCCCCTGATTGGCCCTGCTCTGTGCGTGACAGGGAGTGGCACCGCAACCTCCCCATCGACCCTGTCTTGAGTGTGACAGGGGGCAGTGCCCCAACCCCCCAATCGGCCCTACCCTGAGTGTGACTGAGGGTGACATCACAACCTCCTGATCCGCCCTGCTCTGTGCATGACAGGGGACGATGCCCCAACTCCCCAATCGGCCCTGCTCTGAGCCCTACCAGGGGCTGCACCTAGGGATTGGGCCTGGCCTCTGCCACCCAGGAGCAGGCCTAAGCCAGCAGGGTGTTATCTCCCGAGGGGTCCCAGACTGCGAGAGGGCACAGGCCAGGATGAGGGACCCCCCTTTTCCCCTGAGTGCACAAATTTTTGTGCACCGGGCCTCTAGTGGTCTTATAAGAAAGAATGAGAGCAGCAGAAAAGGCAAATGTGTAAGATAAGATAAATGAATATTAAATATTCAAATAAAGCATGAACTAGAGAGAAATATTTACCTGAGTGGTCATCTAGTTTACTTGAATGTTCAATGTTGATAAGCTTACTATTTCCTGAGGTACCCTACTCTATCTATAACCGTGCTACAAATGTCTTTATAATGAGTTGTAATCTGTAATCCTCTCAAATTTCTACCTTCTGGCCCTCATTCTGCTGCAATAAATAATCTAAGTTCCCTAACACATACTTTAAATAACTACAGTATCCTCCAATGTTACAGAAATTGTTTATTCTTTGGCCAAACATCCCCAGCATAAACCATGCATCACAAGGCATGCTCTCATTCTTCTCTAACTCAGAATATTCTAAACGCACCTCTCTTTCTCTGTACTTCTCAATGAACAGATTCCAACACATACAACACAATCTGTGGTGACCAAAGCATTCCATGTGTTCAACAATGGCATTTATCTCTTCTAGGGGGGCCAAATCATGCAATTAATTCATACATACTTCATAATTTAACCTCTGTGAAAATGCTAGCCTCAAGAAGTTAGGATTTATTTGTGTTCACTCAAAGCTATTGTTCAGGGATATTAGGCTAGAAATGGTGCACAGACAAGAATTGGCTAAAGAGATACTAGAGGTTATTTCAACAGATAGTGGGCAGTCTGGACTAAAATTGGGACCTTTGGCATGTCAAGGAAGGGAAGCTTGGGGAAATGGGGGTATTGATAGGGTATATTAATTAAGTGAAGATGTATGGACAATAGAAGGGATAAGTCAATGATGAACATGACTTTTCAAGCCTGAGTAATAAAGAGAATGAGAAAAAAATATGGATATCAGGAAGCATGCCTTGTAATTTGGAGACATGCTTTGCTATAATTTAAATGTATTGCATATTCATGAAAATAGCTTTTATGCAAGTATAGAAATAAGATGGGAGCTTTTGTTAGAGGATAAGGATGCTTTTACTTTGGTATATGATAGCTTAAGCCATGAAACCAGGGAACAAAGGGCCTATCAATGTCCTCTAGCCAAAGACCTTCAGGGACATACCTACAGTAGAACAAGTTAGGTTAGCTGCTTGTTGCAGGTAAGGGAGACAACATACTCTAGAGAACCGTGTGGCATTTCAGTTAGAGGGTGTTAGGAAGGACTTACACGATCGAGCTTCTGATTTCAGGGAGGGTTCAAGAAAGTGGGACTTTGAATTGGATGCTATGAGGGTAATTCTATGATTGGGCAGCTTAAGAAGTCTCATCTAGGAGAGAAGGCAAAAACAAAGCTAAAGCTGTAATTTGTGAAAGAAACAACAGTTATTAGTACTAGTTAGCTAGGATGGGGAAATGTTTACTATTTTTGTGGTTTGCAGTGACTTTGGTTTTATTTGTGCTTGGAAAAAATTACAAAGTGGTCTTCTTTTTGTCTCGTTTCTCCGTGGTTATAGAGTGGCCTTGTCTATCGCTGGAGTTCAGTGAAATTGTTTACATTTGACAAGGAACATTTAGGTCTAACTATAAGTGCCAGGTGAACTCCTAAGACACCAGAGCCTTGCTGGAAGTGGCCAGCCAGTTTACAAGTGTGAGGGACTGTTTTTTCTCTCACAGGCCATGGACGTAGCCTTGGAGAACAACCATGGAGGGTGGAGTAGGCAGAGCAGACAATTACAGAGATTGAGAAGCAGTCAACAGGAGATGGAAAATGATGATAGGCGGGTGCCAAGGAGTCTTTGGTGGAAGAGTGTTCAACATTGCTAAGAATATTCAAAACTATTAAGGTTGTTTGAAACTCAGAGGGGAAAAAAGGAGTAAAAGCACCATAGAATCAAGGCATCACTGATGATCTTTAGGAAAGAAGTTTATGGGGCCACAGGTCAGACTGCAAGGCCATGGAGAAGTGGAAACTGGATGGAGGCCACCCATTTAAAAAGTTTGCAAACAGCAGCACAATTCACCATAGCTAAGATTTGGAAACAGCCTAAGTGCCCATCAACAGATGAGTGGGTTAAAAAACTGGTACATCTACACAATGGAATACTACGCTGCGGTAAAAAAAAAACAGAAGGAATTCTTGCCATTTGCAACATCATGGATGGAACTGGAGAGCATTATGCTAAGTGAAATAAGCCAGTCAGAGAGAGACAAATATCACATGATCTCACTCATTTGTGGAATATAGTGAACAACATAGACTGATAAACAGGGACAGATCCAGAGACAGAGAAGCAGCGATCAGACTGTCAAACCTCAGAGGAGAAGTAAGGAAAGGTGGGAGTAAGGGGGAGAGATCAACCAAAGGACTTGTATGCATGCATATAAGCCCAACCCAAGGACACAGACAACAGGGGGATGAGAGCATGAGTGGGGGGGGGGAGGTTTATGGGGGGATGAAATCACATATGTAATACCTTCATCAATAAAGAAATTTAAGATTGAAAATAATAATAATAAAGTTTGTAGTGAAAAGGAGAGCAAGGGGATGTTAACTGGAAGATTTTGTGAAACCAATGTCAGGAGCTTTTTCTCTCCCTAAAATAGAGATTACCATTATGTGTTTGAAGCTGAAGAGATGAAGCCATTGGAAAAGCAAACAGTAAAGATGCTAGTAGAGCAGTGAAAACCAGAGAATAAAAAGTCTAGAGCTGAGCCCTAACCGGTTTGGCTCAGTG
The DNA here is from genome assembly GCF_000327345.1 of Myotis davidii. Classification (NCBI taxonomy): domain Eukaryota; kingdom Metazoa; phylum Chordata; class Mammalia; order Chiroptera; family Vespertilionidae; genus Myotis; species Myotis davidii. The sequence goes on from NW_006297661.1 coordinate 590,823, forward strand.
GATAGAGCATCAGCCTTCGGACTCAAGGTTTGCAGGTTCAATTCCGGTCAAGGGCATGTACCTTGGTTGTGGGCACATCCCAAGTAAGGGGTGTACAGGAGGCAGCTGATCGATGTTTCTCTCTCATCAATGTTTCTAACTCCCTATCCCTCTCCCTTCCTCTCTGTAAAAAATCAATAAAGTATATTTTTTAAAAATGTCTGGAGCCGAGAACGTCAGTGGACATGTTTGTCCTGGCAAGGGATGGGAGTCCTGTCCTCCTGAATGGAGCAGAGGAGGCAATGGGACAGACAGAGAAATCTTGAGTTTGAATGGAGGGAAGATGGAAGAATGGGTGGCAGGTAAAGTCTTTTCTTTTTTATTATTTTGCTGTGAAGTTAGAAACAAGATCACTGGCCAGGTTTGGGAGAAAAGGAGATGAAAGAGCCTGGAGAAGGTGTGAGCCATCTGTTGAGAAGTTGTCTAGTGAATCAGCAAAAGATGCTATTTTCTATAAAGCCCTCCATTTTATAAGAGGGAAAAATGCAACTGTTGCTGTATGTAGTGGATTTATGGAGGATTTAGTGGTGAGAACCCATTTATTCTCTAAAATTAATGGGACGGTACAAACAAGCCTTTCCTTGGGATGCTCATGCTAGATTAAATATTATTTGATACAAATAATTTGTAACTTTTATTTTGGCTTTTGGACTGTGTCTCCTAAAGGAAAAACATCTTGCTATTTTTAAAGACTAAATAGAACATCAACCAGAGACAATAGCCCTCCAGGAGGATGAGTTCCACAGTTTCTGGAGCAAAGAGAGTTAACATTAACATTTCCTCTTCGTCGTAAAATGGACCCCCCACTCCCACCTGAATTCTGTTTCTGTGTATCTAAATAACTAGATGCCTCCTCACTCCTGGTATTAGGTGTGATTGAGAGATAACTTACTCAGAGGCGGCGGCAGCTTCTCTGCAGCCGTAGCCATGCTCTTGTGAGCATCAAAAGGAGATGAAGCCTGATTAACCATTTTGAAATCTATCGGATGAGGAGAAGTCCTTACAAAACAACTTTTATACGCTTTAATTAAAAACGTGTTCCGGCAGCTCAGAGCTGAATGGGCTTCAGGGGGAGCAGGGCTGAGCGCGTTGCTATGACGACACCAAATCTTTTCAGGCCTGGCCCTTCCCCTAAGCACACGGTCTAGCATTCTCCAGGCACTAATTGCCTCCGTCCCATCTCTCACTCCCTCAATCTCTTGGTCTGTGAGTCTATATAAGAACCTATCCTTTCTGCTTGTTCTACTATGGGACCTCTCTTGCCCTCCCTCCCTACCTCTCATTTTTTCATCCCTTACATTTCCCCGGCAATCTCTAATGTCTTGTCTCTCTTGAAAACAAGTTTATTCCCTGAGTTGAAAACACAGAAACACACACACACACACACACACACACACACACACACACACACACAAAGTCACAGGATGGTAATCATTAGTTATTACCCCTCAAGTAAAACAATAAATATATTTTTAGGGGTCTTGACTGTAGTCAAGAATGATCTGTTTTACTTTTTTTATTTTTCAGGTTGAACACTGGCTACTACATCACCCTTTCTGTTGCATAAGATAAGGCTAAAATAAAAAGGGCTATGTTTTACTCTCTTAAAGATAATTTATGCTAATTATTAAAATCACAGATTATTCCACAGACAGTATCATCTGGTAACAATTGCAAGTCTATATTAAAATATGTCCCCAAAAATGCAGCCCTTATTTTATTTCAGAAGGCTCTTTGAATAATGTCAAAGTTCTACTCATTCAAGGATTTAAACAAAACCCAACACTTTCACTTACTATATACCATATGAAACAAGAATTGGTAGAACTTGCCCATCTCAGAACCCAACCACCAACTTGTTACGAGCTGATATCTTTGCCATTTTGTTTTCATTGCATTTATATGGAGAATAATATTATTACACAACTTCTTAATGTTACTCTTTGAGTCATCAGAGGCCTTACAATCTTTCGTTATGATTACAATTTCCCTTTTCCGTTTCACCTATTATATTTCCTGAGATGAGGCAGGTGAGTGGAATGCAGTGGAAATCATTTCTCATTTGCTCTCCCTACTTAACTCACAATCTGTTCCTACTATGATTATACTTCCAAAATAAAGTATTTGTCAGATTGTTAAGCATTTCCTCTAATTGCCTGACTCAGTCAAGATTTTGTAACTTAAGATGTGGGTGTGGTCTGCAGTGTTACTTCTTGCCATAGCGTGGCCCAGTGGTCACCATACAGAAAAGGGTGAATCCTTGGGAGCCCGGAGTCTGGTTTTGAGTCTCAGACTGCAAATTATAATGCAGCTTTGAAGCCTCAGCTTCCGCACCTCTGAAACTGAAATGTAAAAGTTTAGCTTTTCTTCAGAAGTTTTATAATTAACTTCCTTGGTCTCTTTACTATACTGTACTCCAACAGATTTCTGATAAGCCACATGTAAACCTGTGAGCCACGAGTTAACAAATACTCTAAACTCTCTCCAGTATGAGAAAGAGAAATTTTTCTAAATGATCCAACCCCTAGGTTTCTAGGTCCTGTTCTTATGATAAGAACTTACCATATTTTAAGAAGCTGAGGTCCTTTGGCTCCTTACAATAGTCATATTCAAAGGTGAGGAGGTTGCCCTGGCTGGGTAGCTCAGTTGGTTAAAATCTCATCCATTTCAAGTTGCCGGTTCAATCCCCAGTACAAGAATCAGCCAAATAAATGCATAAACAAGTGGAACAACAAACAAATGTTTCTCTCTCCTCGTCTTCTTCCTCCACATCCTCCTCCTCCTTCTCTCTCTATCTAAAATCAATCAATCAATAAGTTTAAAAGGTGAGGAAGTTGCATGATGTAACTCTTAATATTTGGGTGACATTGCACAAATGGACCACGCCTCCTGTTTATAATGCTGGTGTGATTAAAAGAAAATATTAAGGTATAATCTTATTTTTCCTTCTCAGTATTAAGGATATAAAGCCAAATGCTTAAACATGTTAAAAGTGTTTTCCCACCTGAGGTACTTTATTTGGATCAATCTCAGGTGGTAACTAAGGAAAGTAAATGTGTATAGATTGGCTAAATAAGCAGTTAGAGGGGCAGGCATTCAGGTATCTGAAACAGGTTTGAGACCTAATGAAAATGAATCTTCAAAGAGGCATACAGTAAATCACATGGATTTTTATATAAATATCAGAGAAAATATTCCATTGGCAAAATGTTTTGCCCTGTGAATATAGTGCTTCTCCATTACATTGATAAACACAGAAAATGGGAGTCCGTCAATTCTTGACATTTAAATCTATTCTGGACCTGGCTTGGGAAAACTCTGAGGGGAGTAATCTTGCAGGTGAGTGGACTAGACAACATAAGTATTTTCCATCGCTATATTCTATGGTCCCATGATTCAGTTAATCTCAAGGCTCAAGGGGTTTGCACCTTTAATAACATTGAATTCTCATTTCTACTGAAATGTTTTGTTCCTAATTTTGTTTCTTAGCAAAAGACATGAAAATTGTGGTATCTTTTGTTTAGTAAGTAATTTATCCATTCTGTGGTGCCCAACTCATCAGAAGTCATCATCTCTCATGTGTGCTCTGGCACGAGACAAATTGTTTATGTGATAAACCACAGTACTGTCCTGTGGCTTCTGTGGTCTGGTGTGGTCTGGTATGTCAGAATTAAAGCTCTTTTGGTGGCTGTTTTGAACATATTGTTATTCATGGAAGAGTTCTTACACTGAGTCCAGAATGTGGTTACTCTGAAGTCTTCAAAATAATCTTAAAAATTAATTCCCAAATGGCTATACCTACATAGAACTTATTCTGGGCATACATGTTGTGTTAACCTAGTCAAATTGTTAATGCTTGAAAATCTAAATCACTGCTACTTTTATCCTGCATAAAGGCCCGTCCCTCCCAGTATTTCTAAACACGTGATAATGAAAAGGCAAAGAAAGCACAGCAGCCTGCCAGGTGCAGAATGTTGTGTCACAACTAAGGACAAAGACTAAGCCTCCATTTGATGGTGCAGAGGAGATTTTATAAAAGGCGACTGAAGTGGCACCACACTGTACATGTATTGGTCACCAAGACTCAAACCGATTCTTTAATAAGTTCATAGAAATTGGGGTAAGGGTTCAGAAGATAAGTCACTCGTTCTTCGATAACTTGTAATAAATATTTGGAGTTTAATAGCTCATGTAAGACTAGCATTACTCATAGATTCTTTAGTAGAGACTCAGAATATATTCAAGGTAAATGTGTTACATTTTTTATGTAAATGAATGCCATAAAGACCTCACAAAAGTAAATATGTAATGTTTTTAATGTAAGTGACATTCAGGATGCTCTTCATCTATAAGACAAAAAGGGGGAGAGGGAAAGGAAAAGGAAAGGAGAAAGAACTGAAATATTCTCTGTAGTCTTACTGTCACAAGGGAATTTTTCTCCTCTCCCTCCCCCAAGTGCCTAGGCCTAAAAATTGAAGGGATTGGTCAGAGTTCCATGGGCTGAACCTGTAAATTTTGATCTACTGAAGGGACTTAAATAACTAAATTCCTATTTCCTCCTAGCAGAAAGTATTAATGTTTTTCTTGGTTTACCCTGAAGCAGCATAACAATTTATTGTTTTCCTGCTTTGGGGACAGAGTGGTGGACTATATGTGTGTTCTCTCTCTCTCTCTCTCTCTCTCTCTCTCTCTCTCTCTCTCCTGTGCT
>NW_006297661.1:595581-596037 GCF_000327345.1 Myotis davidii
AAAAGAAACCTGGACCCAGATGCAAAGCTCCAGCTCTCTGCCATTAACTCCATCAACCAGCACAGCTTCGCTAGAGCCAAGAAGCTCCCATGCACCTTGGGAAAATGTAATTGCCTACTTATTGCTATTACTGTGATTAATAAGGGTGAACCTGCTCCTATCAATGCCTCATAAGAGCAGTGGCAGCCACCTTTTAGAATATAGGAGCCAGGAACCCCGTATCACCTCCTGGCCAAACATCAACACATTAACTTACCCCCCCGCCCCACACACACACACACGCTCTCTCGCGCACACACACACACACACACACACACACACATGCTGAGGTCCAGGCACGTGACGAGCTGGTTTCGCCTCTGTGCGCTCAGGAGAGCAGAGAAGCCGGCGCTGAAAGGGCGAGGGTGGCCGTGGGCCCCAGGAGGACGCGCTCACGTGGAGGCCGCGGTCCCTGGC
>NW_006297661.1:596888-603461 GCF_000327345.1 Myotis davidii
ACAATTGTGTTATTGGAGATAATGAATTCAATCCCCATCAAAGGGCATTAGGCTCGCCCCGGCCCTGGAGTTGCTGATGCCTTAAAAAAAAAAAAAAAAAAAAAAAACTGCATGTTCAGAAAACATAGCATGTTATTTCCCCAAAGACCCACGTGGTGGCCAAGCGCAGGGGCTCGGTCGGTGGTTACTCCGTGAAGATCTGGGCGGGGAGGTCAGACCGCCCTTTGCAGACGAGGGTGGAGAAGGCAGGGGTCTCGCTGAGTGCAAATGGCCAGGGTGGCTGGACGTCTGTGTTTTAGCCACTGGGACCAGCATCCAGGGAGCGTGGCTCAGCGAGAGCTTGGCGGTCTCGGGAGGTGGACCCCGTAGAGAGGGGTTCCGCTCCACCGGCCGGCCTTTGGAATTGTCACCTGTGGCTGCACACGGCCGCAGCGGCGGGGGGCGCAGCGGGAGGGAAGACCCGCACTCAGCCCGCAGGGATGTTTCTCCAGCGTCCGCGGCGTCTGGCCTCGCAGTTCTAACCCAGGAAAGCACATTAGCATCAGATAACATTTAAAAAAAACTGTTGCCATCATTTAAGTTTGTTTTCAGTGCTTGCAACGTGAACTTTCCTCACCTCGGTTCGCATGCGCTCCTCACCGCCAGCCCCGCCCGCCTCTGAACTCCTCTGGCCCAAGGGTCAGAGACTAGAGCTAGCGATTTGGTTCCCTTCCCTCCCTGCCTGGTCTCCAACCCCCGCCACCTCTCCTCAAAGGCTCCGGGTTATCCGCCCCATTAGTATGTTAGCCAGGCATAACCCGGGGAAGCGCGTGTCAGCAGAAGGCCGCGTGGAGGCGAGAGGCGAGGGAGCCGGTCCGCGCCCTGTGCGGCAGCACGGCTCATTGCAGTCGGAGCTCGTGAGTCGGCCTCCACCTCGGGAAAAGCGGGGGAGAGCGCGGCGGGAGTCGGCGCGCAGGCTGAGCAGCTGTTGGGTTAGGCATTCGTAGCTGGACTGTGGGAACAAAGCCCACGGCTCCCAGGTGGGACCCAGAACCCGGGAAATATTACAAAAGCACGCAGCTCACCTGAATAACGCAAAAAGCCTCTTTCCTCCTTCTTGCATAATGGGGCCTTAAAAGTAAACATGTAACCGATACAAACCACCACAAAGCCCCTTACATTCTTGTCATTAAATTGTTTGTTTTAAAATAACGAGAGAGAGAGAGAGAGAGAGAGAGAGAGAGGCCAGAATTGACCTGGGACGTGATTAAACAAGCACTAACATTTCATGGGAGAGGGGAAAAAACTAAGGAGGTTTCCAGTTGAATGTTTTGTTCCCTTATTTCCAGGCAATGCGTTGGGGGAGTACTTTCAGGTTGTTTTTCTTGGTGGCTGGGATTTTTAAAAATTTTTCTAAAAGCCCCTAATGTATAATCTTGAAGAGCAGTTGGAGAGAGAAGTAGAAAGTCAACCCAAAGCACCCCCACACTTAGAACTCTGAGTCAGGCCTGCCATGCCAGTGGCCAGGTTCTGAAATCGGCTGGACCAGCATCCCACCTGAACCCCTAGGTCCCCAGGGGGTATTCTAAGCCCTTACCTTGCTGGATATTGAGGGAGAGTGTTCTGCTTTTATGCTCTAACTGGAACATAGAAAACCCTAAAATATCATGAAGTGGCATCTGGCTAGAGTGACGCTCCTCACTTTCCAGGGCTGCAGAGGGGCGCTCAGGCTCCCCATGAGTTTTGCTTTTATGCTGTGTAGTTACAGCTGACATAATTGGAGAAATGAGGAAGTTGGAAAGTGAAAGGCAGCAAGTGAGGATTTCCCCCTTGTCCGATTTTCAAAGACATACAGTAGGAAAATGTGTGCATTTTCAAGTTAAAATTGAACTGCATAGGTATTTCCACCCCCAACCCCTTTATTGCTTGCTGGAGTGATGGCTGGAGAAAAACAAAAAAAACAAACAAAAATGGTGAGGGCTGCAGTCGGAGCTGTCCAAAGGTCAATGAACCAAGCTAGACTGGGAGCTAAAAAGAGAAACACTAGTGGAACCATTGTGACCTCGAACTTAACTATCTGGAAGGAGAAAAAACAATATTTAAAGTAACCTATTATTAAATGTTATTTGAATAGAACAAATAGAATCATCAGTAGAAAATAAAATTTGTATCAATGGCTACTTTAAGAAAACCTGGTATCTCCTCAAATGTATTCTATTTCCAAATAGGAAGATTGTAATATCTTACAAATTGTTTAATTTAATAACAGTCTTACTCTCGTGAGTTTCCATTGATGCTAATGATTCTTACCATTTGGGGAAAAAACTTGTTTCTAAATTTCAGCATAATGTAATTACATACTTAGCCCAAGATAGCCTATAAATAATCACCTTTTTGCACATAATTATCTTGAAGTAATTAAACATTATCATAACTACTTTTAGTTACAAAACACATTTTACTACAATTCAATAGACAATTAAAATTTAACTATGAAGGTAAAATATTTTTTACAAATTTAGTAGGCATCTAATGAATAACTTTATCTTTTCAACAAATTTTTCCTCTTGACATATTGAGGTATCACATTAAAATACATTATGGCTAAATGTTCTACAATATTACTTCTAAATCAACAGAAAACCAATTGATCTTGAGGAAAGGTTAATTAATTTAGGCTACAGGTCTCCTACTTTAGTCTGCATCGAATGGAATTTGTATTGATTGGAGACGTTTTTATAAAGAAATTTAATAATCATTTTTCTGGAATTGAGATCAACTTTTTAAAGTGCCAAAACAACGAGGTAAAATTTTGTCACTCCAAAAATACTTTTGTGCTATGGTTCATTCAAATCTGTTCGAGTCCTGTAAAAACGCAATGTTTTTCTACTTTCAGTGAAAACAGTTGGGTATCTGGCCGGCAGAAAATGAAAACAGAAGTTAAGAACTTTAATAGGATTTTGTTTGTTTAATCCTTCCTCCCATAACAAGTCTCACCAGTCCATTCTGCTATGAGGGGACCATGAAGGACAATGTAAGTTAAATTTCTTCCTTGATTTAAACACTGTATTTGCCATAATGTAGGAAACAGACTGAGCTGCCTTCTACTTGGGAACACTTCCAAGTTGTGTAGTCTCTGCTGAATTGAACTGGTGAGCTTTTCTCTTTCCTTATCTATATTTAGTTGTCTTTTCGCTTTATCAATTTAAAAAAAATGTTTCAGGCCTGGAACAAGGTGAAAGTAACATTTGAAGTTTCCTTCCAGGCACTATACTCACTCCTAGCACACTTTTCTTTTTTCTGAATGTTTGCTCCGCAGCCTTGTCTGGTATCTGAGGACCTCCGGAGCTTTTTGCACATGGGTGTGTTGCAAGGTTTTCCCTTCTCCCTCCCTCCCACCCTCCCTCCTCTCCCGGGGACCCCTCCCCCACCTCGGGCGAAATTCCTAAATAGAGCGAGCCCGGTGCCCCGCAGCTGTGCGGTCCGCACCCCCTTTCGGGCCCTGGTCTGCGGGAGCATCCTTGGTGAAGAAACACCGAAGCTCGACGGAAAAGCGGGGAGCGGTACCCGCGAGGAGGGTCCCAGCACCCCCGGGGCCACCGCTGTTACCCCGCCCGGGCGCGGCGGCGGCGGCGGCGGTGGGTCTGCGTTTCCGAGGACGGGATGACGCGGGCGTCGGGGCCGCTAGAGCCGGCACGACGGGCCGGCTTTCTTTGTTGACTTTTAAGTCTTGGGCTCAACAGCTCCATTCGCCAGGAGGGGAGAAGGCCCACACAGAGAGGGACTAACTGCACCGTCACCTCCAGATGCTTTGGTCCTGCTCGGCCCTCCTTCCGGGCAACCGGCCGCCCGACCCGGCCTGGGTCCTAACGCGCCGGGACCCGATGGCAACGCCCGGGGGTGGCGGAGCGGGCGGAAGGTGCCCAGAGGCGGCCGCAAACCCAGGCAGAAGCCCCGAGGCGAGACCCGCCCTTCCAGCTCCAGGCCGTTCCCCAAAGTAGCCGGGAGCCTGAAGCCCGAGGCTTCTCGCCCCGAAGCCCGTAGGAAGTTTCCGCCCAGGAGGAGAGCGAGCTGAGCCGACGTCCCCCGGGTGCGGGCAGAACGTAGACCCTGCACCGCAGAGAGAGGGAAGGGAGCTGCACCGAGGGGACGCTCGCAAACCCTTTAGATTCCGTGCGGCCGGATAAAATCCCGACGCCCAAGCTCAGCCTTATATTACATTTGGAATTCAAATTTGCCAACGTCTGTTTACCCGCTCTCTAAACACAAATACATGTTGGGATTGAAAGCTTTATCCTCTTTGGACCTTTAGTGTCCTTCCCCGGCCTCCAAATTAGGTTTTGAAATGACTCAAACCAGCAATTTCCCTCTGCTCCTTTCATTAGCTGAGGTGAGAGCCAGGGGTTTTGGGATTTCTGGATCTTTCTCAAGTGCTACATGGCACCCCTTCTCTCATCTGGGGAGGCAATTACTCGACAATTAAGGGACTCACACAGCTCTTTTTATCTTGTCCTCAGTGTGGAGTGGGGCGATCAAAGTAAAGGCTGTCCAAGTTCAAGCCCTGGCCACGATGGGGTTCACACACAAGGCCTCAGGCAGGCCAGCCTCTGCTTGGGCTGGTGTTGTTATTGTTGATGTCAATCCTAACAAGGCTTACAAAGAAATAGGTGGACTGGAAAGTGAGCCTACTATCAAAGGAGATTAATGATTTGGTGATCTCAAGCAACTGTAGGGGTGTGAAGTTGCATTTTAAAGCTTCTTAGAAGGCAAAGAAATCATCGGCTTTAAGTTCTTGGGAACAATATTTTTTAGAAACAATATTTTAAAAATATCTTCACACAAAACAAAACAGTAGCTAGTGAAACGGCCTGCTGGCACAAAGCTTCCCCTGCAGGAGTGAATTAGCTGGCCTTCCTTATCCCCTGCAAAGCTACCACGATGGTTAAGTTTTGTTTCTCTTTTTAATGTAAAGAGGATTCAGGATTCTCTGTTTCAGACAACTTAATTTTAACAGCCCCATCTGATATTTTATTTTCATTCAAATACTTTTCAGATAAAGGAAAATGGTACCTTGGGAAGGAGGGAAGGTTAAATTAATTGTATTTATTTCAGTTTATTTAATTGTGTATTTAATTTCAAAGAGGTCCATGATCCACTGGTAGATCTCAAAGAAAACATAGTAGGTTTAAGCCCATGTCAAAAACTGAAGTAAGCATTACTGAAAATAAAGAATCTTAATCTCAATTCTTGGGATATTAAATCAATTTATCTATCCAGTTTTATTGAACTTCTTTAACCTTTTTTTTTTACTAACTACATGTTCCTATAATAAACATACACAAAACAATTTTGTTTTAGATTATTTTCCTTTTTGTCACTTATATTCAGTGCCAGACTTTGAAAAATATCATATTCAGATATCTATTTTGGATTTAATTAAGGAAAATAACAAAAATACTTTTTTGTTAACATTTGATTTATTTAAAGTCCTTAACTGCAAATGATCAAGAACATGTGCCACGGCTTAAAATTTATTTTCATTATTTAAATCAAAATATTTTAATTACAATCACATTGATAGAAATTAACATTTTAATTTGTATCTTTAACCATCATTTAAAGCAATTTCAACTGTAAAGAAAAAAAGAATAAACCATGCAATAAATTAACATTGAGAAAGCAAAAAGGAATAATAATGAAACCCGTCTGACTATACTAACACCATGTCCAACTGTGAAAAGTGCATTAACACTGAATGAACAAGCACATGATGACAATAATTAAAATTACCACAATCAATTGGATTTTGGAATCTTGAACCAAATTTTGAAATATGGCTCCCTATAACATCTCTCCTCGAACATTGTAATATTCCCTTTTTTTCTGGAGAAAAATATTCTTTAAATGGTATAGATACATAGAAGCTAATTTTATACATGTTATCTGACCTCAGAATGACATGACCATGGCACTCTGCAAAGAAAGAAGCAGAGTCACTGAGAGGGACAATTCTTGGGGAATTGATTCCCAGGGCTATCTGTGGGTAGAGAGGACAAGGCAGGGGGTGTGTTTGTAATTTCTTGGTCAGGCAACTCTTGAAAATGTAGCATGTATACCACCTACCTAGTACCTCTATGCATTATGTAAATATATGGAGGATGTCTACATATCTGAACATGTGCATTAATGTCGGTACATTGTATTTCATTTTAAGCATTTCATTTTAAGACAGCTGCTATCTGAATGTATCAGAAATGTAAGCTGAAAAACAAAAGGCTCTGATGTTTATAATCCGTTTATGTTTTGCTACATAATAGCACTATTGTCCTTCAGTACTTTTAACAGCCTATAGTGTCTACTTGTTTCCTCACTCCTTGAGTTCTTATGGTTAAGAGTATTGCCATAGACCTGTAAAAGAGGGGAAAAAAAGTACAAACAAATATTTTACAAGCTTGACTTTCTTTCTTTTTTAAATAAAGCCTGCACACACTAGAATGTGTCTGGATGGGAAAGAGGAAAGAAAGGGATAAGGAAGTAGGAATATTTGATATATACACTTGTGGATCATTAAACTTTGCAGGGAAAAATTCAGTT
>NW_006297661.1:603539-607057 GCF_000327345.1 Myotis davidii
TATACATAGGCATTTGAATAACAAAAAGTAACAGTCCTTTGCACTGGGAAAAAGATTGTGCACACACCCACAAAAAGAAATAAAAATAGTTGGTATTTTATTCTGCTGTCGTCAGCTTGGTATGTGTGGTTTTGTTTGCTGCTGCTTTCCCCCCTCTCCTGCTAGCAGCATGGTCACGACAAACCAACCCCTAGTCTAGGACAGCTAGGAAGTGTTTAGGACAGGTCTGGAATACACACCTTGGTAGTAGGCCGGCTCCAGGGCTGAGGGCTCAATGGGGCTCCTGGTGGCCACCGCGGCGCTGCCCAGTGGCAGGCTGGCAGGCAAAGAGGCGCTGTAGGGCGAGTACTGTAGCGCCTGCTCATATGCCTTGAAGTCCAGCTTGTGCTGCTGATCCGAGGACATGAGGTTGTTGATGGAGAAGGGGTGGTTGAAGGAGTAGTGGGGGTCCCCTTTCAGGTGGAGCTGGGACTCGTGGGGTGCCAGACCGTGCACTGGGTGGGAGGGGGGCACAGATACCAGAGCCCCAGGCCCGGAGCTGATCGGGGGCGCAGCTGAGGAGGCTGGAGTCTTCAACTCCGAGGCGCCCCCTGTCGCCGTCGCCCCGCTGTGGTCCAGAGTCTGGGGGCTGGCAGTGGGCCCCGGGGCCGGTGCGCCCTCTAGCTGGCCGGCCTTACCGTGAACCCCTCGATGAAGGGGCGAGTCCCCGCTGCTGTTGGCCGAGGCCGAGGGGTCCTTTCGGCTCTCAGGGCCGCCCTTGGCGCCACCACTGCCCCCGCTCCCGCCCCCGGCCCCAGGCTGCTTCTCGCACTTGAAGCGCTTCTGGCGGCGCAGGTAACAGCCGTTTTCGAACATGTTGCCGGAGTCCGGGTGCAGCGTCCAGTAGGAGCCCTTGCCCGGCTTGTCGGGGGAGCGCGCCACTTTGACGAAGCAGTCGTTGAAGGACAGCGAGTGGCGGATGGAGTTCTGCCAGCGCTGCTGGTTCTGCCGGTAGAAGGGGAAGAGGTCCATGATCCACTGGTAGATCTCACTCAGCGTGAGCATCTTGCTGGGGGCCTGCTGGATGGCCATGGTGATGAGCGAGATGTAGGAGTAGGGCGGCTTGGCATGGGGGTAGCTGCGCTTGAAAGTCTTGGCGTCGCCACTGCCCGCGGCCCGGCTGCGGCCCAGGTTGGACGGCGCGTAGGCCATGGGGCTCATGCAGGGGTTCATGGCTGCGGCGTAGGGGCCCAGGCCGTTCATGGAGCCTGCAGGCTGCGCGCCCATGGCGCCCATGCCCCCGGGGCTCAGCGTCGTCCCCATGGCCGTCACTCCCGCGGCTGTCATGCTGTTCATGGCGCCCGCGGAGCCCCCAGGCATGCCAGCCACCGTGCCAGGGCTCAGGCCGGCGCCCAGGCCCGGATTTGCGTAGGACATATTGAACGAAGCTGGGGTCATGTTGCCGCTTGTGGTCATGGTGTTCATGGTCATGTAGGTGTTCATGGAATTCATGGAGCCCAGGCCCGAGTTCATGTTGCTGACCGGGACTGAGGAATAGGCCTGGAGTGGAGAAAGCGGGCGGAGAGGCCCCGAAGGGCAGAGTTAGCAGTGCGCGCACTCCGCGGCAAGAGGAGAGCATAGGGCCCCTTACCCAGGGCAAACCGGCAGGCGCTCTCCCCAGAACGAACAAATGTCTTGCACCACGGGGAAAAAACCCTAGCGTGGCAAGCATGAAAGACGAGCTCACAGCAAATGTCCCCAGGAAAATGTGTAATCCCCTTACACTCCAGACGCCAGGGCTGGCTTCTGGGGTCTCTCCACCAGCTCTTCCTTCCAGGCCAGGAGGCCTCCGCAAAGAAAGTGCCCTTTGGTTAAAAGGAGTTAAAACTCCGAAAACAGGATTAATCTCTGACCCCTCTGGTTATTCACTCCACCGTTAGAGTGCGGTGGGTTGGCAACAACTCAGCACCCATCTCACCTACACCTGCCAGGCTGGCTGACCAAACAGCAGCCATGTATCTGTGGGGTGGCTATTAATTAAACTCTCTTGATAGAATAAAGCATCCACGGCCATATGACGATCCATTTCTCAACTGGCTTCACTGTCTTGGCAGTTTTTGTCAAATGGTGACTTTGTGTTGTTTATTATATTTAGAAATTGTATTTTCCATCTACCTGTAGCAACTGTAATATCGAGAGAAACTCGCAGGTTAAATGGGTTTTGGGAAAAAAATGTAAAATAGACCTACAACAGGAGAAGGTTCAGGAAGGGTTGCATGATAATATCAATGCAGTTAACTGTAACATGACTACATGTACACTTCTTCGAGCCATTCAAAAATGTGCACTGATTTCATTACATATTTCCAGTCCCCTGATGTTTGAAGATTTTGTGACACAGCTTGTTGAAATATTCATCTATTTTTTTTTCACACACTGACATGTTGCTGCTGATCATTACAAACCCTGGCTAATAGTTTCCAAATACTTTAAAATTCCAAAATCAAAGGTAAGGAACCCCTTTTCCCACAGAGGGCTTAATTAACTAGTGGGTTGAGAGGACTGCATTTGAATTAAACCTGAGAAAGAGTTCTGAGCTCCTTTTAAAATCACGAGTAGGAGAAAACCCTTATCCACAGAAATTTTGGAATGCAATAGATATGTTAAAAATATACAGTCCAGACATATAACAGCTACTTCTCTGATAACTTAGTAAAAATAATTATATTCTTAAATTTATTTTCGTCAGGAAATACGACTTTATTTTAAAACAAAAGGAGAACAGATTTAACTGGGCACACGCTGCTATGGTATATGCAAATAAACCCTGAGTTAAGTTTGTGAAGATATAAATATACAAATCTAAATCAATTAATTACCATGACAATATTTCCTGATGCCATATTTTTCTATGTCTTAAACTATGTTTCACTTTTTTTTTTCTTTTCCTCTCCCCAAAACTGTCCAAGGCAGTTTCAATAATGATAAACTTTCTGAGAGGTGATCGCCATTTGTTTCCAGAGAAATTTACTGGTGGTGGCCCGGCCAGTACCTGATTTTCCTCGCAATCCCTTTGTGCACACTGTAAAATAAACTATATGAACGTGCCACCATGGGGACAATAAAGAGAAACAGGTTCGCCTGGAGGAAAAGTCAGCTTGCACCAGCGCCACCCAGCGGTTCTAGAGAAGAACGAACACACTTCTCCTCAAACAGCTTTTGAAGAAGTTTTATAAAATTTTGGAATCGGCTCCTTATTAAGTCGCTCAACTGAGCGGCCAAGAGCTTTCATCGGAACACCTCTGCGAATTCAACTGCGGGAGGAAGAGCCGCCCTTGTAGGCAAACGATGGCTTTGTCACAGTGGCCCCAACTCCTGCCAGCGCCCACCCGCCAACCGCGGCACCTCGGGCCGGCTCCGGCTCGGGCTCCCCACGCGGAAGTGGAAAATGCTTCCCAGGGCGGGTGCTTTCAAAGCCCAGAATATCCTGAAATCCTTTCGCCCGTTCCCAGCGCCGAGAGCCGTGTCCTGGGCCCCCT
>NW_006297661.1:607578-611136 GCF_000327345.1 Myotis davidii
GTAATTGGTTTAAGCCCGGAGGCTTGGGGAAGAGGGAAATGGGGTGGGGGTGGGGTGCAACCCCCTTTGGAAGAGGAAAAAAGAACAACAGCCTGGGCGGGCGAGCGCGCGAGGAGTGTCCATAGGACCCGCGCAGCCGGGGAAGAGCTGGGGCGGTGGCGTTGGAACCCAGACCCGGGGGCAGACCCGGCTAAACGACCCAGGGTCTCTCCCCAGGGACCGGCAACCTTTTGGATGGCCCGACAGCACCCTGTCCCGCGCCCCTCCTGCTCCTCTGCTCGCGGCCAGCCCCCACCCTCCTGATTCCTGCCCTAAGGTAAACCTCACGCCCGCCCCTCCGGACTTCAGGCTTGAAAAAGAAAAAAGTCCCACTTTGGCCCCGTCACTAGAAACTCGGCCATCTGACTCAGCCGAGCCCAGGGACGTTAGGCCGACCGGGCTCCTGGCTAGCAGAGTGGAGACGCTGCCACGAAAGCCGTACCTGCGGCTGAGAGCGGGTGAGTCATAGCACCGTTTTATACCTTTATGACATAACTTTTTTTCCCCCTGCCTCGGTCCGCTCTACTCCCCTTGTCATCTGTAGCAGTCATAAAGAGGAAGAAACTGGGAACAGATGTCTGCGTGATAGGGCAGGCGGATCTGAGTCGGGCAGTCCTCCCTCTGCCCAGCTCCTCCTCCCACCCCCCTTCCCCAGCCTTGGGGACTGAGCTGGAGGCGACCGTCCGGTTTCTGTTAGGGAAAGGTCAGGGGGAGGGGACAGCTCCCCAATGAAGCGCCTGAGCTGGGAGAGCCGGGGCGCCGGCGCGGGAGTGCAGCCGCTCCGCTAGGAAGGTGCCGGGCGGAGCCCGCGGTGGTCTGCAGCGGCGCCTGGCCCAGCCTCGGGCTTGGAGGGGGCCGGGCCAGGACAGTAGGCTCTCACTGGGTTCCTAATCGGTCCGGACATTTGTGGGAAGTTCTCTCCGGAGCAAAGTCTCGACTCCCATGAGGCCCTGGGTAGTGGGTTGCCCACAAGTCCTGGGGAGACCAACTGAAGTGACTGGGAGACAGGCGCGAAATTGGTGATAGGTTTGCGTGACCGTGCATGTGTGTCTGAGCGTGTGTGTTTTAAATGTGCCCGTGTGTTTCTGAGTGTGTCGTACCCTCTGTAGAAGCACCAGGCTTCTTTAGCAATAAAATGACCAAGAATCCACAAAATATTCTTGTTTGGCAAAGTTTTAAAAATGTTATCATCTCATTTCGAGAAGTGTGTTTTAACTTGTCCTCCAAACCGATACCCACCCCCGCCCCCCTTTGTTCTTTTAAATCTTTCTTCCTTGAAATCTGGCATCAGAATCAGGTTAAATCCTTGAACCAAACAAATCTCTTAAATCAGCAGGGGAGCAGGAGAGGGTGAAGATGTGCAGTTAAGGAAATTTTAAAAAAAGATAAAAGCATTGGATTACAATCCCCCCCCCTTTTTTTTAACAGAAATGGGGGGGGGATACCTCACATGGTAAGAAAAGGAACGAGAGTGAAATTAAATCCACCTGGAAATCAGAAGAGCGGGCGCCCTCCCTAAATGCAGCCTGCGCAAGTCAGACCCATCACTTTGTGTAAATGTGTTGAGGACAGTGGGGCTCTGCACATATTTCCCACCAGCCTCAGGACCTTAGTTCCACTTGTAAAGAACACGGATGCTTCGCTTCCTCCGCCTGATTGGAGCGGGGGCCGGGGCTGGGGCTTTCAGTGCTAATGAGCTTCCTTGTTCCTTCCGTGGTGACACTCCGACGCCGTCCTGGCATGACCAGGGCATGTTTCTATGGGTAGTGACAACTTAGTAACAGCTTTCATGGTGCACAGGAAGCTGGTGCTTTAAGGGGGCAAAACTACTTTCACTTGAAAGAGGGTCAATGAAAGCAAGTATTTTTCCTCTTTTAGCCTACATTTGCCAAACCTACTAGGCCTCATCTCAAAAAAAAAAGAAAAAGAAAAAGTCAACCTAAGAAAAAGAATAAAGCCCTTGTTCACAGCGGGATGGCCAAAGCGAAGTTTCTCCTGAGCTTCCTCAAAGCCCAAGACCGGTGGTCAAGAGTGGACGCTGCCAGAGCGCCTCCTGTCGTGGGGAGGGAGCGCTGAATCCTTCCGCCGGCGCCCCTAGCAAGCTTCCCCCGGGGAGACCCGGACCTCGCCCGCCTCCCGCGGCCAGATTTTGGTTTACACAGCCGACTGCCTAAGTAAGGCCTAGGAGGAAAGGTGGCACCTCGGTTAGCTCCCAGTGTCTCCATCTCAGTGGGCGGTATTCCAAGACACCTAATAAGTTTAGGAGGTGAAGATTTGGTGCACCCAGATCCAGCCGGTCATTTCCCCAAGGTTTAAAGACGAATCATCTGGGCCATGCCGGATCTTTGATGTGGAAAATAAACAACAAATAAAGCTGCTGCCTGGGGTTGCTGGCCAGTGGGCAGTCAGGTGGCACCCCTGGCGGCTGCATCTCGGTGGTTTCCAACGTCTTCTCCCAGTGGGCCCTGTGTTTAGGCTTTGCAGAAGACTGCTGCGCTTTCCTTAGAGCTAGACCTGTGTTCAGCCTTGGGGAGCCACGAGGGCAGCCACATGGCGGCTCCTGGGGAGTCCCGGGCAAAACCTGGGCGACAACGGGTCCGCGCGTGCCTGGGACGCCCCGGGCGCCGGGGCATTCAGGCTCCTGGGGCAGAGAAGTCAGGGGGGCGGTCAGACAGTGGGTTTCGGGGCCACTCCTGGGGCCCCAAGGAGAGGAAGCGGCTCCGCCCTTCCCGGAAGCTGAGCCTTCCACGCCTTTGGGGTCTGCGCCTCACACCCCCTCGAAGAGGGAGCAGGCGGCGCACGGTCCAGCGGCCAAACTCGGCACCTCTGCTCGCCTTTACGGCAGTGCCTGGCCGCAGCCCCTTACCTAGATCTTCTCCGAGGCGGGGAGGAGTGGAGGGTGACCGCGGCGAGAGATGAATGAGAGGCGGGGGCAGGCGCCCCGGGTCCTTCCCGGTTAGTGGGACCGCGAGCGCGCAGAGAACAGGACCCGAGGCGCAGCTCTGCGGGGCCCTTGGGGCCGCTCGAGGACATTATCTCGGGTGTATCTAGTCTGTCCGCTGCCCTCGGGGCCCACCGCCCGGACCAGCCTGAGGCTCAAGGGCAGGACAGACGCTCGGAGCTACGGTCCCTCCGGCCTTTCATTGCCTCTTTTCATTTTCGTTGTTTTTTTTTTCACACTTGCCTTCCTATCATTAAATAGTTAATGAGGAAATTGATTCGCCACCCGCAGGAGGTAGAGGCCCTGGGCCCCTCCCTGGCCTGGTCCCGGCTCTTTGCGAAGTCAAGTTCCCGGCCTCCCGCTTGGCCATGTAGGTGTGTGTGGACCAATACAAACACACACGTAGGGCTTCACTTTACTGAAAAAACCCCAATGTAACATTTCAACCCCAGTTCTCTACCACTGCTGTCCCTTCCCCTGCTGCTGCCGGAGGCGCCCTCGGATCTCGGAGCTGCTCAGACGCGGATATTGGAGCCGGAGCTGCTCCTCACCCCTGGCCTCACCCTCGAGCGACAAAA
>NW_006297661.1:611298-612065 GCF_000327345.1 Myotis davidii
GCCTGGAGGAAGGAGTAAGTGCTCCCTGGGTCTCCGCAGAGAACGGAACCTCCTTCTCTGGGCACGCGCTCCTGCCCAGGCCTGGTCCTCGCAGCCGTGGAGCATCCCCAGGCACCAGTGTTCCCGAGTTCCGGGCTGCTTTATCCACAGGGGCCAGCGCCAGCTCGAGGACCTGCCGGGTCCCAGGGAGTGTCTCCTCACCCCTGTGCGAATCTGGAGCCCTTCCTCTGCCAGTGGTGCCCATACTCTCCTCTGGCTACTTTGAGAACCGCGGGGGTGGGGGCTCAGAGGAGGGATGGAAGTGCACATCTCAGATACAGAGTTGGAAACTTAGGGGGAAAAGCGACACATTTTAGGTCTGGTAGCAGGCATGGTCTAGGAGCAGAGTCCTACTGTGTGTCACAGAGCGCAGCAAGGCCTGGGCGAGGGTAGCTCAGAACCTCCCCACATAGACGCTCCAGATAATGGGGAGCTGTGATGGAAACTGAGGGCTCCAGAAAACTCTCTGAATGTCATCTCTTGCCTCCAGGCTGCCACCGTAAGCTTGAATTCTTCCAGAACAATCTAGGAGTATTAGCTCTTCAGGCACCCACACCACCACCACCCCTGCCCACCCCCCACACACATACCCAGGAGCTTTCCCAGGGCCTCTTGCTTGGACCTAGTGGTTTAGCTTTGGCTATTCAAATGTGATGATCCTAAATTTACATAGTTCTATTTAACAAAGCTTTTGTACCAATAAAAAACCACTCATATCTATTATGGGG
>NW_006297661.1:612088-614946 GCF_000327345.1 Myotis davidii
GAGGGGTAGTAAAAATTCACTCTAGCCAGGCATCCTGATTATCTCCTAATTTTAAAACTGTGTTTTGGACTGACAAAAGACTAATTTATTGGCATGGCTGGAAGGTGGTTACATTCATTATTTAAAATTAAAATTCAATTGGAGGACACTGTTCAGAGTGGCTTCTGAGACTTCCAGCAGTTATTTCAAAACTAACATCAGAGCAAAGTTTTGTTTTAACAATCATGCATTTGTTTGAAGTTGTTTGATTTTTCTTGTCCTATTGGCCACAGAGCAAAAGCCAGTACCTAGCTCACACTGCAGTGACTTTGCTTCTAAACAGAAACACTAGGAAGAAACCCCGTTGGCAGCATTCCCTTTCGCTGGGTTACTAGCAAGATTTGCAGGAAGTTTGGCCACTTTCTGAATGCTGCAGTCCTGGTTGCCTACTGTAAATGGACCAAAGTAAGAAATGCAGCTGCCAACACTTATCATTATCTGTTGTAGCAAGTCCAGCCCAGCCTCCCTGGGTCTGTGATGAGGACTTTGCAACCTTCCCAACCAAATGAGCCTCTCTCTTCTCTCTCTCTTTCTCTCTCTCTCTCTCTCTCTCTCTCTCTCTCGCTCTCTCTCTCTCTCTCGTTAATCCTCACCAGAGGATATTTTCTCCATTGCTTTTTAGAGAGAGTGGAAGGGAGGTGGAGAGACACATAGAGAAACATGGATGTGATCCAGGGGCTCATGATCGGGAGACACATCGATTGGTTGCTTCCCGCATGCATCCGGACCAGGGGCAGATATCCAGCCTGCAACTGAGGTATGTACCCTTGATGGGAATCAAACCCCGGACCCTTCAGTCCAGGGGCTCATGCTCTATCCACTGAGCCAAACCGGCTAGGGCTGAGTTCTTCTCCTTTTAGGTCCACACCTTGTTCCAGATTCCGCCAGGCTTTTATTACTCTCCTAAAGCAAGCTCCACTTGTGTGTGTGTGTGTGTGTGTGTGTGTGTGTGTTTTCTTTCATTTTACCTGTCATTGACACTGGACTAGAAGCTCTGGGGAGCTGGGAGAACCACAGTGTTCCCTGCTGCCAGAGCAGAGCCTGGGATATAGTAGGCTTTCGGTAAAGATTTGTTGACTCAATCAATGAACCAATTACCCCAATCCAGACACTGGACATGCTGGTGTCAGGTGGGAAAGGATGCTGGAGTCTAGACCATATCTACCCATTCCAAAGTCTCCAAGTGAGAGCACACCAGAGACTGTCTCAGTCCAGCGGGCTTGTGGAATGAATGGACCAAGAGAGGAATGAACGAATGGAGGCAAATACTGCTGGCTGGGGTCTCAGAGCCCTGGCATCCCTGAGCTTCCAGGCCCACTGGGCGTGGCTCTGCCCCTGGCATCCATTGTCAGTTTTAAGCAACATTACCAGGTTGACATGATCAAATCAGAAATGCCCCCACTTCACTGGTGGTGGTGCCCGGACTTGGCAGAATCAATGCCCCCTCGAGGGCCATCAATGTGTGGCCCAAGGCAATTATTTACCCCTCCCCCCAAAGGCAGCAGCCATGCCTTTCAATAGCAGATATTGATTAAAAGTTAAAGAGCCACATCAACTTTCCATCAAGCAGAATATTTTACTTGTTGCCTTGAAGGAAACGTCCATGTTTAAATTGTATGTTTAAATTGGCAAACAAATGAAGCCAGCCCATGCAGTGAGAAGGAAAAGCCTTGCAGCAGAACTCGGTGGTGGTGCTCTTGGGTTTCTAGGGTGTGGTCTGCAGCCTTCCCACCCTGAAGCTGGGGGGTGGCGGGGACAGGCTGGGCCAGATTTGGGTTTGTGCCCAGAGAGTTACTGATATCCTGGGTGCCAGGCTCTTGGCTGCCTTGGTGATGGCAGCGCGTTTGAAATCATCAGGCGGTTACCTTGTTTTCCTTCCTGTCTTTAGGATCCAAACCATTTTTATCCCACACACCTTACCTGTGTGGTGTAATGATTTTCTTAAAAGACCACACCCTCTGAACCTGCCTTGTTGCGAAGTGTTAACTGGAGACCCCTGTTAATAAACTCCTGAAGTTTCATTTGCAGTGAAAGCATGCGTGGGAGTCCCTGAGAGAGGCACACGCGTGCCTCCTTTTCTTCTGGGCTGCTGTCCCTGGACAAGCCCCCTGGCAGCATGGTGCCCCAGCCACCTCTAGTGCTCTGATGTCCCCTACCTTCCGCGGGATGGTGTGGGACTCCTGTAAGTTTGTTTTCTTTCAAATGCTTTCAATGATGCATTCAATCTGGGTGGATCTCACTCTCCTCACCCCACCGACCTTCTCCTGCCAAATACCTTCCATTGTGAATCGCTGGTCTCCTCTGACCTCCTCCTGACCCTCCCCTCACACTCCACCAAAAGAAGTGGCTTCAATAAATAAAGTGCGCAGTCCTCGGGTTGAAGGTCAGTTTACACTGGGGCAGACGCTTCTAAAACTCCTGCAGGTGCTGGAATGAGAATAAACCAGGTCATTGTCCCAAGAGGCGGGAGAGGGAGGAAGCGAGGACTGGAGAGGATATGAGGAGATGCAGACAGGGGCTTGGAGAGGTGGGGAGCATGGCCGTGGTCCAACCGAAGCAGAATGTTCTGTGGAACTAGGGGAGACCCTTTGGGTCTCAGTTCCTTTCTTTTCCAAATGGACTCCCAGTTCCAGCTATTGTGAGTTATAGGAACAAAGCCTGGAGGAGCTGGGGTGACTGTGAAGCCTGCTGACCCTACCCAGGGGCACCAGGACCTGTGTGAATCTAGGGAGGGTTGGTGCTGGGGATGATGCATAGTGTCTCTGCAGAAGGGGCAGGACACTCTGGGAGAACAGGCACCAGGAAGAAGAGCTCCCTCC
>NW_006297661.1:615088-624361 GCF_000327345.1 Myotis davidii
TCTATGCTGTTGCGAATGGTAAGAGTTCTTTCTCTTTTACAGCAGCATAGTATTCCATTGTGTATATGTACCACAGTTTTTTGGTTTGTTTGTTTGTTTGTTTTTTGTACCACTGTTTTTAATCTACTTATCTGCTGATGGGCACTTAGGCTGTTTCCAAATCTTAGCTATTGTAAACTGTGCTGCTATGAACATAGGGGTGCATATATCCTTTCTGATTGGTGTTTCTGATTTGTTGGGATATATTCCTAGAAGTGAGACCACCGGGCCAAATGGGAGTTCCATTTTTAATTTTTTGAGGAAACGCCATATTGTTTTCCACAGTGGCTGCACCAGTCTGCATTCCCACCAGCAGTGAAGGAGGGTTCCTTTTTCTCCACATCCTCTCCAGCACTTGTCCTTTGTTGATTTGTTGATGATAGCCCTTCTGACAGGTGTGAGATGGTACTGCATTGTCATTTTGATTTGTATCTCTTGGATGATTAGTGACTTTGAGCATGTTTTTGTATCTTTTGCTCTAGTTTTGTGGTCTATGTTTCATGGTAAATTTGGGGCAAAAGTCTTTCCTTTTTCACTTCCAAGCATCTCTAAAGACAGCAAGCAGCAATAGAGAGAGAGAGAGAGAGAGAGAGACTGATTTGTCTTCAGTTTCCAGGCACAGGCAAAATCTCCTCAGCTAATAGAAGGCATGGAGCTGAGCACACTCCCCTGGCAGGGCTGGCTTCTCAGAGGCTGAGGTCTCTCTCATTACACAAGCTCCAACTTGACTTGTTCATGCAGTTGACAGGGATAATAGGGTTTATGTTTAAAGGCATGGGATTTGGAATCCCATCTGAATTCTAATCTGTACTCTGAGATTTGCTCTCTGAGCCTTTGTTTTCTCAACTTTAAAAGGGGTATGTGTATTAATACCTACCTCACACCAATTGTGTGCCGTGCAAATGCACTAAATGACAACAAAAATAAAGAGCCTTCTACTCTGGGGGCTTGGGTGGTGTAGGATGCTGAATGCGTGCTGGCAGGTACTACAGACCTGCAATCCAGGCACGCTCATCCCTCCTCTTCCAGGTCTTTTACAGATGACCAGCCTGGCTCCCTGGAAATCACAGTCCCTCCTGGCTACAGTCTGAGAGGAAAAGGGAGCTCCCAAGTGGGGAGGGAGGTCCTGGTTTCCAGCCAAACCCACCTCTCAGCATCCATCTGGACCCTGCCTAGAATCCCTTCTTAGTTGCCCCGAGAAAAGCGACACCTGAAGAGGGTGTGGATACTGCCAGAGGCAGAGGTTAAGGACCTTGGGGGTAGGGGGTGGTGGGTGGGGGAGGAGGCTCAAGGTGGAAGAGATGAGAGATCTTATGCCTCCTGCGCCACCATCTCCCTGGCTATGGTGACTGCAGGCAAGACCTAGGGCCTGGGTCCAGGAAGCATCCCTATAGGAAAGGCGAAGGGAGTGCATCTGGGCTTCCAGGAGGCTGTTCCACCCTTAGCACCTGAACTTGGGGAGTACTGAAATGAGAAATCAGGACCCCTGATTTACCTAGACACTTTCCCCTTTCTCCCTCATACCCTCTTCTCATGGACAGAGTTAGAAGGAACCACTTAAGACTCATTTGGAGAAGTATCACTTAAGTCATTTTCTAAAATCCTCAAACCCCAAGATATTACTGCAAAGAAACTTCAGTTGCTGTCTTTTAGAATTATTTGATACAGATTCCCTTAAAAAGTTTCTTCCTGGGAGTCTAAGTCCGTCTGAAATGAAGCAAGCATACTAAGTTTATCATGGATACTTCAAATATCAAAGTCCCTAAATATTACCTTGCATGTGCAAGGAAGCTTAGTGGGGTGCCAGGGCTTACTTGTGACAAACATATACTATAGGAAAAATCAAAAACCACAAAAGGGTTTCAACAGATATAGATCCATCTGCTGAGGTGAAGATTCATGAGTTGGAAGAGCTGGAGTTTTGGGGTGAATTCCTGGGCTCAATGAACGATGACCCACAAATTTTAGACAGGGCTTCAGTGGGCTCTGTTTACCAGGCTCTGATAGTTTTTGAATTCTGCTTTACTTAGTAATCAGAACCAGGTGGATAGAAAAAATATTTCCTTCACCGGAGAACAGAAAACAACACATCTTCAAAGCTTATTATTCTCCCATGGATTGGTTCTGGGGGAGGTGCATTTGGGAAAAGTGGACTGGTGCGCAGAAGTCCCAGGCAGCAAGCGATCTTCAGCTAAATGCAGCTTCTGTTTTTACAGCTTACTTAGGGAGAGCTGTTAGTTTTTCTAAGGATAAACCAGGCATTGGTTCTCTAAGCTCAATGTTTAGGCTACAAAGCACATCCAACAGTCTTACATGTCTACCTCCAGAAAAGGAATGGTTCTGACCTCAAACTCAGTAAAATCTCTAGTGCATTACGATACTTGGCGAACACCTAAGCAAACCCTTTGGAAGTGTAAAGTGTAACTGGAATGCTAAATACCAGCCACTACCCAAGAAAAATAAACCCTTAATTCTCAGCCAGGTATACCTGCTTTGTACCCAGGTTGTTGGTGTTATTTGTATTTTTTTTTTCAAATGGATAATTTTATTCACAGAGTTTTCTTTCTGCCCAGTGCTTGCTATTTGTATCTAATCGTAAACATCCTGAGATCGAGCTGGGTGGCCAGACTTCTGAGGCACCCTAGGGAAGGTGAAGGCTGACTTCTCAGGGGTCCATTCCTAAACTCCATTTGGTAGTCAGGTCACCAGGGGGAAAATAGGGTGAGCAGGCTGGCGGTGAGCAATGCGAGGGAGGACCTTCAGGCAGGGAAGCAGCCTCCTACGTTAGTTTGTGTGGATTAAAGCGCTGCAGGCAAATTGGAGTGGTGGACTTTGCTGGTTATTCTCTATTATTCTGAGCTCCTTCCTCTGATCTGTTGTTCTCTGCCCCGGAAGCCGATCCCTATGGACTTCCCACTGGGTTTGGCCACCATGGGACGATAGTGCAGGAATGGAGGCCGGGAAGAGAGAGCAGGAGGTGTACTTATTCCTTCTGCTTTCTCCCTGCATCACTGTGACTTTGTCCTTTAATGTCTCTCTGTGTCTACAGCTCCTGCCAGGTGGCCCCTCTTCCCAGCTTCAGCTCTCACCAGGCTCTGCTAACACCTCTTTTCACCCTTGCCCCTTCATATCAACTGTGGCAATACCCCCTGTTGTTGCTAAACATTGAATGTTAGTTCTCTTACTTCTCTCTGCTCCCTGAACCCTGTTAAATCCTCTTGAACATACCACCTGTTTCCTGTGGTAACCTAACTGATGAGGAAAGGAATGAAGACTCATACAACTGCAATATGATGTCTTCCATTCTTTCCAGTGTCATCCTCATACTGTAACTCATCAGAAGGCTCTACTCCTTCCTCATCACCATATGGAGTGCAGCTGTAAAGGCTCCAGGGTTTCTGTGGTGGCTGCTTTCTGCAGGCAAGGCTGCCTTTGGGTCTAGCAGGGGAGCAAACTCTGAGTATATCTGCTTTCTATTCACCACTTTAACTTCTAATTTGCATTTTATATCACCGTTAAAGTAATTTATGTCAAAACCAAATATTGATAGTATCCAAGGTTGTTGTTGTTGTTTTACCTTTGAATAACCAACCTTTGCTGAAAAACCATGGACTGAGACTTTTGCTAGTGGTGAATTGTATGAATATAACCAGGCAGTGAAGTAGGTCCGGTGATCAAGGGGCTCATGGGTAACGTTCATGCACATTCCCCAAGGCCTGAGCATCTTTGCCCTCACATCTGTATAATGGCACGGCTGTGTTCCGGCAACAGCTCAGTAGGAACTAATGCTAAATCAGTGACATTATTTAGCTGTGTCCATCTGTGAGCACTCTCCATGTGCCAGGCATTGTGCTAGGCACTGAGGATACTAAATTTAAGCCAGGATTCATGCCTTCCAGTGATTAAAACAATGTTTCAATCATTATAGTTAAATTTACATGCCTCTGTGGTTAGAAAAAGTGAATAAAAGTGGAATCTCTAGGTCAAAAGACATGCAAGTTTTTAAGGCTTTTGAGACGTTTTACTATATGACATCTAGCAAAATTAAAACAGAAATCTATGACTGATCCTATTTTCTTACTCCCATGCATGTATTCTGTTACTGAACTTTAAATTTAATTGGCAAAATAATTGCCTACCATTGTTTAATTTTGCATTTCTGAGATTACTACTGAAGTTGAATACTTTTGTATTTCTATTGGCCACAAATACTTTTTTTGGAAACTGCCGATTCATGTCTTCATTATTCAATTAAAATTTTGACTGCTTGTCTATTTTTCATCCAAAGAATATTAATTCCATACCTGCCATAAATGTTTTTCACCAGGCTTTTATTTGCATTACTAGAGGCCCGGTGCCCAAAATTCGTGCACTGGGGATGGGTGGGGGCTCCCTTAGCTCGGCCTGTGCCCTCTCACAGTCTGGGACCCCTCCCTCTTTACTGCCCACCTCCTTGCTGCTTCCTACCACTTAGCTTGCTCTTCCTTAGTGTTGTTGCAAGGCTCCCGCCACCGCGGCTGCACTCGCTAGCTGCCCTGGCCCCTGCTGTGGGCCGGAGCTCCTCTGCTACAGCAAAGGTTTGGGTTCCATTCTGCCAGGGCACCTACTTAGGTTTCGGGTTGATACCTGTCGGGGCCGACTGCTGCTCAGGAAGCGACTGAGGACCCTGTGCTCTAGTCATTCGGTAGGGAGCTGGGGTTCCATTGCCGACCTGGCCCACTCTGATCCCCACTACCCCCCGCTCCTACATCAAGGATGACTTCAGCTATGGCAGCTGTGTGGCCTCCGCCAGCGTACACATCCACGTGGGTAGGTCACCCTCTCCGTGCCTCACCAGGCGTGGCTTCTGCACAGTCGCCCCAGAGGCAGATTTCCGGGTTCCCAGGGAGAGCTGGGTTGGAAGGAAAGCACTTCGCCTGGAGCAGAGCACCTGTCCTGTGCAGGGCTCACAGGGTTTGTGTCGCTGAACCTGCCCTCAGCAGCCCCAGCGCTGAGGTGGTGGGCTTTGGGGCTGCTGGGTGCCGGGCCTGCATGTTTGTGTTTCTGATGGGGCCCCCAGCAACCCCAGCAAGAATAGGGCTTCCTCGGCTGATCCCGCTGCCAAGCCCCACCACCCAGGACCACACACAGGGGTCCCAGCTGGAGGCGGGGCTTAGGCAGCACACGGGGCCCAAATGGTGGCTCGTGCTGGCCCGCACTGCCTGCAGTATGCAAATTAGCCGGCATCTTTGTTGGCAGTTAATTTGCATTTGGCGCTGAGTAGCCAATGGGAGGCATGGTCAATTACCAGGTTTGTCTGTTATTAGATAGGATGATTTTATTTTTAAGTGCATAGGTGTTTTAAAAATACCCATTAATATTTTGTTTATAGTTTCTGCCTTTTATGGTTTAACTAGAGGCCTGGTGCATGGTATGGTCCCCAAGACTGGCTGGTGATCAGGGCTGATTGGGGTCTTCAGGCTGCCAGCCAGGGCCTTCCTTTGTTTTGTGCCGCCCCCTGGTCGTCAGCACACATCACAGTGAGTGATCAAACTCTCAGTCTCCCGGTTGAAACTCCTGAGGGGACGCTTTGCACATTAGCCTTTTATATATATAGATGCTTACAAGTCTTATCTACATCTGTAGGGAGCATCTATAGGGTTAAGCCTCAGACTGACCTGTTGGCAAAACCACAAAGAAGTCCCAGCTTAGAGGGCACAGCCCTCTTAGCATAATTAGGCTCAACCTTATGACTCTCCCTAGATCTTATCTGGGTAGCAAATGGACTGTGGGAGGTGCAGCAAGTGCTGCCAAAACAAGTGAAACTCATAAGAACATTGTAACTATGGTGACCACTGCCTTGTTTACCTCTGGCTATAAAATAAAGGCTCAGCTTGCCAGGGGATCTCTCTCTGTGGCCTCAGCCAGGCACAGGAGATGCACCTATAACCAGCTTATTCTCTCTGTCTGTCATTTCTTCATCCTTTGCTGCCACCACTCAGGCTCACTGAACCTGTGGTTGTGCTGGCCTGGCACACATCTACTCTTATGTACAATAAAATCTTTCATCCAGTTGGAATTTATTTTGATGCAAAATATGAAGTGAAGATCTAATTTCAATTATTTATTTTCTAAATAGTTTGACCTTTGGGCAAGCCCTAGTTGTGAGGGGCCTTGAATTCTCTTTGGAGAACTTTGTTTAAAATTTGTTCTGTGAGGATTCTGTGGAGCTATGGAAGCTGAATATTACACTGGATCTTCCTTTACTTGCTTTGTAGTGAACCAATAGGGGGCTCCAAAACTAGATGATAAGAGGAGTGTTAGGTGATAGCTTGAGAGTGAAAAAAACTAGATGATATCGTAGTGTTTCAATGATTGCTTGAGTTATTTTTATGCTGCTCTTTTAAGACAGCACTAAAAGTATTAACATTTGCATATGAAGACATTACAATATCAACAATGAATTTGAAGTGCCTTTAGATCATAACTATTATTATTATTCATCCTTCTGCCCCTCCTTCTTTTCTTTAAAAAATATATTTAATTGACTTTTTACAGAGAGGAAGGGAGAGGGATAGAAAGTCAAACATGAATGAGAGAGAAACATCGATCAGCTGCCTCCTGCACGCCCCCCACTGGGGATGTGCCTGAAACCAAAGTACATGCCCTTGACCAGAATCGAACCTAGAACCCTCCAGTCGGCAGGCCGACTCTCTATCCACTGAGCCAAACTGGTCAGGGCTCCCTCCTTTTCTTTCTCTCTTTCCTTCCCTGTTCCTCCCTCCCCTTTCCTCCTTCACTCTCTTTCTTCGTCCTTTCTTCCTCCTCTCTCCTTTTCTCTCTTTCTTTCTTTCGGTGAAAGTAGACCTAGAATAGAGCTCCTAACTCAGGATTGATTACTAGCTAGGGGACCTAAGGTAAATCCTTAATGTTGTTGAGCATAGTACTTTATCTATAAAATGAAGCTATACTATCTACCTCATGGATGGTATGATATTATATTATACTAGAGGCCTGGTGCATGAATTCGTGCACCAGTGGGGTCCCTTGACCTGGCCTGAGGGATCAGGCCAAAACCTGCTCTCTTACATCCTCCGAGGGGTCCCGGATTGCAAGAGGGTGTAGGCCAGGTCAAGGGGCCCCACTGGTGCATGATTAGGGTCAGGAAGGGATGTGGTAGGTTGGCCAGCTGGGGAGGGACTGCGGGAGAGTTCCAGGGCGTGTGTGGCCCATCTTGCTTAGTCCCAATCAGCCAAACCTCAGCAGCAAGCTAACCTACCTGTCAGAGCATTTGCCCTTGGTGGTCAGTACATGTCATAGCGAACATTTGAGCAGACTTAGCATATCATTAGCATATTATGCTTTTATTGGTTGAACGGCTGACTGGATGACCGGACACTTAGCATATTAGGCTTTTATTATATAGCATTGATATCTGAATACTTACCATTTTTGATTATAAAAAGTATTAATGAAAAATATTTATTTTTCATTTAAGCCATTCAAAGTTACACTAATTTTCATGTTTCCAATTTAAGAACATACCTATACATTATTTCTGTGCAGGATCTAGGATGGTAGCAAGAACAATGAGTCACTTCCTAAGCACTTGGGTTATTTGCACATGATTTTAATTAGCACAGAAAAGTAATTTACTTATTGTCTGGAGGGGTTGCTGCCACAGTTAGAGGGAAGTTGCCCACATGGAGCACCCACAGGGCAGTGGGATGTGAGGTGGGTGCCAGGAAGCCTCAGGGATGGCAGGTTTTTCTCTTTCCTGATCTTATTTATTAGTTGCCTGAGTATTTGTAGAGAGAAGAGAGTTTGAGAGAGAGCAGAGGGATATAAAATAAATATTTAAGGGCCTGCTATGTGCCAGGTACTGAGCAGAAAACTGCCATCTACACTATTTCATCTAACCGGGTTTTCTTTTTCTTTATGTCCTTTGGTGCAATATAACACAGGAAAATGAGCAAAACAGAAAATAATGGTTTATCACAAATAAAAAAACTCAAGCAGTCATCATCAAGGTTAAAAAATAGAAAACCCCTAGCACAGGAAGACTCCTGTATTGCCCTCCCACTCACCATCAGTTTCCTCCCTTGCAAGAAGACTACCTTAACTGTTATGGTTATTACTTTCTTGCATTTACCTGTCATACATCAGCTGAGCACACATCCATAAGTCCTATAGCTTTTGCTGACTTGGGTTTTTAACCTTTATGTGAACACAATGGTATAGAATGTACTCCCTTGTGTCTGGCTTAATAGCTGGATATTACATTTATGAAAGTTTCATCTATGCCAGTGATGGCGAACCTTTTGAGCTCGGCGTGTCAGCATTTTGAAAAACCCTAACTTAACTCTGGTGCCGTGTCACATATAGAAATTTTTTGATATTTACAACCATAGTAAAACAAAGACTTATATTTTTGATATTTATTTTATATATTTAAATGCCATTCAACAAAGAAAAATCAACCAAAAAAATGAGTTTGCGTGTCACCTCTGACACGGGTGTCACAGGTTCGCCATCACTGTGCTGTTACCCACAGAGAAGTTTATTCATTTCTTTCATGCATACCACTGCATTTTACACCACAATCAATTTATGCATCCTACTTCTGATGGACATTTGGGTTGTTACTAGTTTTTAGCTATTGTGAATGAAACTACTGTGAGTAGTGGTGTACATGTTTATTGGTGCATATGTGAATGCCTTTCTATTGGGAGTGGAATGCTGGCTCATAGAGTATGTGTATATTCAACTTTAATCGATGAGGCCAATTATTGCTTAGTATAGCTTTTTTTCTCTTGGACATCAGAAACTCTGAATATGGCCCAACCCGGTATTTTAATAGGAACTCTCCTGAATCTCATGCCTTTGATTTCAAGATTCACTTTAGGAGTTGGGTTCTAGGTGGAAAGCATGGACCCCCTCCACCCTCTGAAACTGTGCCCTTAACTGGCATATAATGCAGACATATAATGTTGTCTTTTTTTTGTTTTTTAAGAAAAGCTTTAAGTTTCGTGGCCCAGCAACAGTCATTAAATGTAGGAGGAACAAGAGTGCCAAGAAAGCAGTTGGCTGGGCTGGGCGAAATCGGCCCATCTGGCGCCTTCAGTTCTGAGGCTCTTCGGGACCAGTGCCGTCACCGCCCGGAGAGGTGAGGCTGCTCAACCCGGGTTTGGGTTCCTAGTCCGAACAGCCCTGGCGCTGGTTCCGCGGGGCAGAAACTCGCGGGGTGGCCGTCCA
>NW_006297661.1:624529-628215 GCF_000327345.1 Myotis davidii
CCTTCCCTCATCCGAGTGGAGCTGAGGCGTCCCCGGAGGCGGGTGAGCGAAGGACGTGGACTGGGGCGCGGGTGACTTGTCTGGGAGGCTGTGGAAAGGGCAGGCTGCTACACTGGTCTCCAGGGCTCCCCCTCTCTAATCCGCTCTCATTTCCGGGGAAAAATCGGGCAGAAAACAGGGCGGGGCTGCTGTCGGGATTGGGGCTGGAGAGCACCGGTTGGGGAGCAACTGGGAGCAGTGAAAACCGGGTGGGAGGGAAAAATAGGTAGATGTGACTGCCAGGCTGTGGGGAAAGAAAAAGGGGGTGGTGAGGCAAAGAGGGGTAGGAATCAGAGGGCCTGTGGAGGGTGAGAGGTCACAGTGGAGGGAATTTAAGTTCCAATTCCCTGACCTTATCTGCTATTTGGGGCTGGCTGTTTTAGGCAAACCTTAAACTTCATTACCTAGCGCTTCCCTCCAGCACTGAGATCAATGTGCCAGCTTTTGGAATGGGGAGCTGTGTGCTGAGTGTGGCCCTAAAACCCTTTGGTGGGCAGTGGGGCACTGTAGGCTTAGTGTAAGGATTATTTGGCATTGAAGGAGTTTAAAGGAGTTTCATAGTCCTTTTATTTTTAACATGCAAATATAAAAGCTTAGCAAATTGTTTTCTTCCTACTTACAACCTGTCAGAGGTATAATTTATATTCAATAAACTGTGCAGAATGTATGATCTGTATCATGTACAGGTGTACAATTTGATGAGTGTTGACAGATGTATACAACTTTGAAACAGTTACAGTAAACAAGGTCACTGAACCTTTCCATTCTTCTGCCCTATTATCTACCCCTTTTCTCACCCCCTCCTACCACCCAACCCATTACCGATCTGCTGTGTGACACCATAGAATAGATAGCATTTTCTAGAAGTTTATATAAATGGAAACAGATAAGATATACTTTTTTGTGTGTCAGACTTCCTTTATTCAGCATAATAATTTGCCAGGACCTTTGCCTGGATTACTGTAGATTTATCGGAAGGTTTGAAATTGTAAGTCCTCTAGCTGTTTCTTCTTAAAAATCACTTTTTAAAGTCATTTGAATTTGTATATGCATTTTATAATCATGTTATAATTTCTATAAAAAAGCCTGCTGGAATTTTGACTGGGATTGCATAGAATCTATAGCTCTATTTGGAGGGGAATTGCCATTTTAACAATGTTGATTCTTCCAAACATGGTTTGGGAATTTTTTGTAGGTCTCTAATTTCTCTTAGAAATGTTTTGTAATTTTCAGTGTGTAGATTTTGGACATCCTTTGTTAGGTTTATTTCAAAGTATTTAATTTGGAGGGGGCATTATTTTCCAAAAGTTTGGTACTAGTATATAAAAATGCAGTTGATTTTGTGTGTTAACCTTGCATTGTACAACTTTGAAAATGTACTCATTAGCATTAGTAATTGTTGATTCACTGGGATTTTTTTTTTTTCAGGGAGAAAGAGAGAAAGGAACATCAATGAGAGAGAAACATCGACTGGGTTGCCTCTAGTGCGTGCCCCAACCAGGACCAAATCCAAAACCTACATAAGTGCCCTGACCAGGAATTGAACCTATGACCTTTCAGTGTATGGAGTGATGCTCCAATCATCTGAGCTACCTGGCCAGGGCAATTCACTGGGACTTTTAACCTAAAAATCATGTCATCTGCAAATAGGGACAGTTTTCCTTTTCAACCTTTATTCCTTTTCTTTCTTTTCCTTGCCATAGTCTAATAGCTTAGGGCTTCCAGTACATTGCTGACTAGATGTAGTTAGCGTCGAGGCATCGTTTCTATTTTTTGGTTTTAGGGGGAATCCAAAAATATAATGTTAGCTCTACATTTTTTTTTTTGTAAATTCTCTTAATCAGATTGAGAAGTTTAACTCATCTAGTCATGTTCCCTATGATTCATAGGTTGCCTAGAATTATTTACTTATTTTTTATTATAAATGGGTATTGAATTTTGTTAAATGATTTCCCATTATCTATTGAAGTGATCATTTTTATCTTCTTGTATTCTGTTATTATTATGAATTATATTGACTTTCAAATTTTAAATCAAATTTTCAACTGTGGGATAAACTCTATATGATTAGGATATATTATGCTTTTAAAAAATATAGTTTGGGCCCTGGCCTGTGTTGCTAAGTGGTTAGAGTGTTGGCCCACACATTGAAGGGTCATGGGTTTGATTCCCTTGGGCATGTACCTGGGTTTTGTGTTCGCTTCCCAACCCTGGTCAGGGCAGGTGTGGGAGGCAACCAGTTGACGTGTCTTTCCCACATTGATGTTTTTCTCTTTCCACCCTTCTTCTCTTCCTTCCACTCTCTTTGAAAAAAACAACGGAAAAAATATGTTCATGTGCATTTTAACAACAACAAAGTGTGTGTGTGTGTGTGTGTGTGTGTGTCTGTGTATAGTTTTGGTTTTGATATAATATTTTATTGAAGATTTTCGCATCTATGTTCATGAGGGATATTGGTATGTAGTTTCCTTTCTTTTTAAAAAAAAATACCCTTTTCAGGTTTGGTATTAGGGTTATGCAAGTCTCAGAAAATAAGTTCCTTTCTCCTCTATTTTCTGAAAACATTTGTGTAAGATTGGTGTTATTTCTTTCTTGAGTGTTTAAAAGAACCACATGGGCTTGGAACTTCCCTTGTTGTAAGATTTTTGGCAATGAATAAGTTTATTTATCATAGGACTTTTCAGATTTTCTTTTTTATGTTAATTTTGATAAGTTGAAATTCTCTGAGATTTGCTCATTTTATCTAAATTGTTGAATTTGTTGGCATAAAGTTATATTCTCTTATTATCCTTTACTATTTTAGGGTCTGTAGTGAAAATCTCTTTTCATTCCTAATGTAGGTGAGTTTTGTTCTCTCACTTTTATTCTTGAACAATATAGCTAGGGGCTTTAAATATTTTGTTGATATTTTTGAAAGAACCAGCTCTTGGCTTTGTTAACGTTCTCAATTATTTTTCTGTTCTCTATTTTGATTGATTTATATCCTCATATTTATATCTTTCTATTTACTTTGTGTATCCTTTACTCTTCTTTTTCTAGATTCTTAAGGTGGAATTCTAGGCTATTGATTTTAGACCTTTCTTTAGATTTAAGCATTTAAGCTGTACTGTTCCATCTAAGCACTGCTTTAGCTACACCCTCACATTCTGATATGTTGTATTTTCATTATTATTTACTCTAAAATGTTTTCTAAGATTTAATAATACTTTTGTATTTCTTTTTATTAACTATTGACTTGTTAGTTATACCTCTTTGTATTACTTTAAAAAATTGTTTCTTTAAGAATTACAATATACATCCTTAACATGTCACAGTCTAGAGTTAATATTGAACTAGTTTGCATAAAATGCAGAAACTTTCAACCATAGTTCCCTTACCCATCCTCATCCCAGGCTTTTTGATTGTTGTTATATATTATATCTGCATATACAAACACCCCACAAGACAACATTGTAATTTTTTATACAATTTTTATTTATTTATTTATTTTTAAATTAAATCTGCACAGTCTAGAGAATATTGAACTAGTTTGCATAAAATGCAGAAACTTTCAACCATAGTTCCCTTACCCATCCTCATCCCAGGCTTTTTGATTGTTGTTATATATTATATCTGCATATACAAACACCCCACAAGACAACATTGTG
>NW_006297661.1:630170-633769 GCF_000327345.1 Myotis davidii
GTGAAGGTGACAGGGTGGAGCAAACAGCTATGGCTGATCCTCAACCCTGCCCTAAGAGGCCCTGGGTCTCAGTGTCCCATGGTAATTGCTGCAAGCACCTCTGAGAGAAAGCCGCCCTCGAGTTCCGCCTGATGCCAGACAGTCCAGGTTTTCCCTGTATGAGTCTGTGTCCCCAGAGACTCACCAGTAACTGGAGTTCAGAGCAGTTGGAAGCTTGAGACTCCCTCCTGATTGAAAAAGATAGCCGCATCCTCAGTTGCCAGCCCTTTCTGCATGCGCCTCCATACCTCTGCACTTTACTTCCGCACCTCCTCTGAGTCTCAGTGTGCTTTTCTCTGTCCTTCTAGTTGTAGAATTTCCACTCAGCCAGCCTTCCTGTGGTTCTGGATGATGTCTGTTTTGTCTTTTAGTTGTATTTTTGAAGTGGTTATGCGAGGCAGCAATTTCCGGTGTTTACTATGCCACCATCTTGTTTTCTCTCCTATACAATTTTTAAAAAAATAAGATTTAAAAATGGCCTTTTAAACTTAACTAGATAGTTGCCATTTCTGATTCTTCTTCATTTCTTTCTTTCTTTCTTGAATATGTTTTTATTGATTTCAGAGAGGAAGAGAGAGGGAGAGAGATATAGAAATATCAATGATGAGAGAGAATCATGGACTGGCTCCCTCCTGCACGCCCCCTACTGGGGAGCAAGCCCACAACCCAGGCATATGCCCTGACTGGGAATCGAACCAGTGGCCATAGGTCAATGCTCAACCACTGAGCCACACTGGCCAGGCTTATTTCTGAAGATTCAGTTTTCCTCTCATAAAATTTCTCTTCAGCCTGAAGAATTTTATCTTTAGCATTTCATGTAGTTTTATCTTTAGCATTTCATGTAGTTTTATCTTTAGCATTTCATGTATTTAGCATTTAACTAAATAATTCCCTTAGTTTTCCTGTATCTGAATGTCTCATTTTGCTGTCATTTTTAAAAGAATGTTTATTAGATATATAATTCTGGGTTGATTTGTGTGTGTGTGTGTGTCTTTTAGCAAGTAATAAATCCTATTTCACTGTCTTTTGGTCTGTCATGTTTGATGGGAAATCCATAGTCGTTTTGGTTATATCCTGGACACTGTAAATGTTTTCCCTGTAAACAATGTGTTGTCTTCTCTTTCTGCTTTCAGTATTTTATCTTTGTCTTTGGTTTCCAGCAGTTTACATGTGGTTTTCTTTTACTTTAACCTACTTGGAATGTAATGAGCTTCTTGAATCTATAAATGTATGTATTTCTCCAAATTTGGAATGTTCTCAGACATCATTTCTTCAAATATTTTTCTACCCCTTTCTGCCCTCTCCTTTTGGGATGTGGATTACCCATATGTCATAGCTTTTGATACTGTCTATAAGGCTCTGAGGGTTCTTTTTTAAAGCTTTTCTTTCCCTTTTTAAAATACTGAATAATTTCTGTTGATTTATCTTCCAATTCACTGACTCTTTCATCTGACATTTTCAAAGATTATTTTTTCAGACATAATATTTATATTTTTAATTTTAATTTTTCTGTTAAGATTTTCTATCTTTTTAGTCATCTTTAGCACATTTCCTTTACTTCATGGAGCATAATTATAATAGCTGCCTTAAAGTCCTTGTTTAGAATTGCAACACCTGGGTTATCTCTGGACTGACATCTTAGGTATCTTTGTCCTTGAATATGGATCAGATTTTTCTAGATCTTTTTATGTCAAGTACTTTTTAGTTATATCCTGGACATTGTGAATGTTTTGTTGTGTAGACTCTGACCTGTTATATCCCTCTGAAGAATGTTGATGGGTTTTTGTTTGTTTGTTTGTTTTGCAGGCAATTCACCAGATTAGATTCATTGTGAACTCTATCTCATTCTCAACAGTTGGAGGTTACGTTCAGCTAAATCTCATTTCAGCTCCTTAAGCCGTTGCTGTGTTGCTTTGAATTTGTCCCACATATGCACTGCTCAGGGGTCAGTCTAGACTTGTGTGGTGCTTAGACAGAATTGGGAGGTTACTTTCTGTGGCTCTCTCTCCTCTAGGATTTCTCTCTCATTCCTCCATAGGACCCAGGCTGGCTTCGCCTGGGCTGGCTGCAGACAAAGGTGCTGGCACCCAAGACCATGGGGTGGTTGCCTGGGAGCTTTTCTCTGATTCTTCTGGCCAGAATGGTAAAGGGCTTTTATTGAAAACTAGAGGCCCAGTGCATGAAATTTGTGCATGGGGGGGGGAGGAGGGGAGGAGGCCCCTCAGCCCAGCCTGCACCCTCTCCAATCCAGGACCCCTTGGGGGCACCCAGGACCTGGGCTGGCCGCAGACGCAGGGGCTGGCACCCAGGACTGTGGGGTGGGCAGCTTGTCCCTCTGCCAGGCCGCAGGCTGGCTGGTCCCCATTCCTCTCTTGCAAGCTCTTTTGTGCCTGGCTGGTCCCCATTCCTTTCTCCCCAGTGTTTAGTGTCTGAGCCATTACGGCGTGATGGCGTGAGGGTGTGAGGGTGTGATGACTATTTGCATAGTAGCTCTTTATTATATAGGATTCTATGGACTTCTTACTAGTTTTAAAAAAAATATTTTCTGAGCTTGATAACTTTTTTCTATATTCTATATCACTTTAATCCAGCATCATATGTGTTATTTACTATTAGTATTATTGATATTATTAGGATTAAAGATGGAAAAACCAGTATTATAGAAAGTGTGGAAAAATAGAAAAAAGTTATCTCATTTTCTTAGCAAAATTGTTAAAATGTTTGTATATTTCCTTTTAGATTTCTTCATAAATTATCATCAATACACAAAGAGATCTTGTTTCTACCACTGATATTTCAAAAGCAAATATTGTTTTCAGAATATTTTTATTTTTTCTGCAATGCTGATGATTTTATTAGATGAAATTAGCTGTCTTTGGGCTTAAATGTTCCTGTTGGAACTGTAGTGCTGTGCAGTGAAAGTTGATGTTTATGTGAAGTTTAGGAAGTGAATTGAGATGATATTTGTCAATGGATCCAGAGACCCTAAATCTTATTCTTAGTGGTTCACCCTCCCCACTGAGTGGAGGAGGTCAAGGTGAAGTAATCCATATAACCAGCTGCAGCTTTGACTCCATTCCCAATGTCTGACTCTGATAACTCTTTTCCAGTGCACTACTCAAATCAGCTAGGCTTACGGTAGAAGGACTCATTTCCCCATATGAAGTGTTCATGGGACTTGCAGCCAAGTCATCTGGTGGTCCGCTCTACTTATTTCTATCTTAGAGTTGAGTAGAGTTTTGTATCTTTTGTTCTAATAGGAGGAACAGCTACACCTGCAATAACCAGAGAGCAACCTGTCCCAGAGACTAGAGCATTCACACAGGTAGCCCTTCCTGACTTTTAGCCATTTTTGGCCAGTGAGCTTCCTTTTTATATCTGACCAGACCTTGTGAGATAGGAGAGAGAGCTGGCTATTGACCTTTCTGACTACCTCATTTCTTAGACATTGACCCTCCTGGTAGAGCAGGAAGAAAAAGGCACAGAATTCTAATCATTAGGAAAAAAGAGGAGAGTGAAATTACTGCGCAGGTTGCAAAGATTTCAAGCCCCCTCTTTCC
>NW_006297661.1:633789-638824 GCF_000327345.1 Myotis davidii
AAATAAACTTTCAACCTGGATTATGAGCAGCATGCTTAATACCTATGTAGATTAATACTTTCTTTTTTTGTGATGGTTACATCATTTTTCCTTGAGTATCTCCAAATCAGACCTAGTCTCTTCTTTTTTAATAATTTACTACCAAGAAAAAGAGAGCGCATTATTTTCCCATAATATTGGATGTTTAAAAAGGATTTTACATGTTTTGCAGAATTGAGGGGTGTGAGTGGGGCTATAAAGGCACCAAGCTTTGATGGACTGGCCCATTTAGCATTGGGATACCACCTAGTTTGAAAACACAATAGAAGTTCCTGTCAACTAATTCTATTTCCTATTGGTTTATTTTTAACATATAAAGAGCAACTTTCTTATGAAGAACTCAATAGAATGTAATGAGAAATGTTGAACAATAACCACCTGTTAAACGTCAACAACAAACTATAAGCCAGGAGAAGTTGGGAAGGGAATACAAAGCAGGAACTAAGAAAAAAAAGGGAAGTGCAGTTGGGAGAGTCATGTCAAATTCTCATAATGCATTAATGTATTTTTGGTCTGTGTTCTGTTCCAGGCACTACCTTTTAGTCTTTTATAGAAAGAAATGCAGATGGTGTCAGTATAGACCTATTACCACTTGTGCAAACAGTAATAGTCAAAACACTATAAGAAAGATTCTACAGCATTTTAAAAATAAGGAAACTTCCTTGAGAGCATTAGAAATAATTTCTAATGTTCATATATTATGGCCTGAAAAAGAGGCAAAAGATTATTATTTTCACTTTTTAATATGAAGTCTTATTATAGATAGAATTGAATCATCTAAGGTCTGATCAGCAGTGGAGCTGCACAGAGAAAGAAAGCCTACTGATTCACAGATGAGAGCTCTGCATGTAGCAGGGTCTTGGGTTTGAGAGCCAGCAATGGACATTTTGGAAATTAAAAGTAACATGACTATATTTACAGGCTGATAAATAGGATGTTTTCTTCGTATTTCACATACCGTATGACAAATGAAGAAGTCTAATTGTAAATAACTCTTTTAGGAATTGATATAAAGAAATTCAACCAAGAAATGTAAATAGCTGCTAAGCAAAGAAATGCCAATGAAAAAAGAACCTATTTTCCATGTCTAAGCCTTAAATCCATTGTATTTTGAAGCATGCCATAAGTTGAAGTGTAATTTCCCTCCCTACCCCCATACTATATTCAACCATTTGCCATAGCATAATTTATTAATATTTCTTCTTTTATTACCAATTTAATATTGAGGATATTTATAACATAAGCCATATTATTCATAATTCTTTTGCTCAGTCTACATGTTGATTCTAGTATCAGTGTATCAGTTTTAATGCTTGTATCTGTATAAGTTTTTAAAAAAAATATTTTTATTGATTTCAGAGAGGAAGGGAGGAGAGAGATAGATAGAAACATCAATGATGAGAATCATTGATTGGCTACCTCCTGCCCACCCCACACTGGGGATTGAGCCCGCAACCCTGAGCATGTGCCCTGACCAGGAATCAAACCATGACCTCCTGGTTCATAGGTTGACACTCAACCAATGAGTCATGCTGGCTGGGCTATATTAGTTTTAATTATCTTGTTGGACAAGTGCTTACTGATTTCCCTTTTCAAAATTTGACTAATTTACTGTTTATTACTTCAAATGAATTCAGAATTACTCTTCAAAGTTTAAAATACAATTTTTAGATTTTGATTATGATAGCATTAAACCAATACAGTATTTTGGAAAGATCTGCTATAATTAAAATATTTGGTCTTCTCACCAAGGAACATTAACTTTTTATTTAATTGAGTCTCTTTTATGTACTTCAGAAAAATTTAAAAAATTAATTCATGCAGTTTTAGGACTTTTTTGTTCTGTTATTCCTAGGTACTTTTTAAATAAATTATAAATTTTATATAATGGAATTTTAACATTTTGCTATTGAATGTACCATTTTGATTTAAATGAAGTTATTTTAAAATATAAATGCCTTGTACAACTCTATTATAATACTAACTAGAGGCCCAGTGCATGAAAATTCATGCACTGGAGGGGGGTTCCCTCAGCCCGGCCTGCCCCCTCTCACAGTCTGGGAGCCCTCTGAGGTGGGAGGCTACCTGGCAATCAGGGGAAGGCAACACCCTATCACACCTCTGCTGCTGCCACTGCTGGCAGTACAAGCCTTGGCCAGCCCTGGTTACCTGCACCTGAACGACTCTGGGCAGGTGTGCAGCCACCATCCGAGGCTTGCCTGTGCTTAGGGTGTCGGCTGGGTGGCTGGGGGGCTGAGGGGACTGGGGGACTCCAGAGGCAGGCACACGGAGTGGCCAGGCCCCCCTGGGAATGGGCCCAGCCTTGCCACACACCTGCCACCCCAGTGGGGCAGAGGGGACTGGGTGCTGCCATCTTGTGGCTGTGGGCGCCACCATCTTTGAGGGCGGGGCAATCAATCAGCATATTCCCTCCTTATTGGGTGTGGGTGCCACCATCTTTGAGGGCAGGGCAGTCAATTAGCATATTCCCTCCTTATTGGCTGTGGGTGCCACCATCTTTGCAATGGCATGAGGGTCAATTAGCATATTCCCTCTTTATTAAATAGGATTAGCTTTTAGTGCTTAGGTTTTGTAGGTAGATAATCATATTTGGAAACAATGATGACATTCCAGAGGTGTTTCTGCTTTATTATTTATTGTCAAAGAACCTTGGCCTTGGGTTTTCTAAAAAATAAATGTTTTTCTAATTCATTATTTTCTGCTTTTATTTTCATTGTTTTACCCTTATTCTTTTTTAAAAATATGTTTTTATTGATTTGAGAGAGAGAGGATGAGAGATGGAGAGAGAGAACATTGATTGGCTGCCTCCTGAACATCCCCTCTCAGGAACTGGTGACCTTTGGGTAACCAGTGACCTTTTGGTGCCTGGGGTGACACTCAACCGGGTCACATCTGCCAGGGTTCTTTTATCTTTACTCTTGAAACTCTTCTCTTCTTGGTTTCTGTGGAACTCCGTTCTCATTTTCCTAACTCATTTTTTCTCTCACCCATCCTACCTGCCACAGGTGCCATTGCCAAACAATCTGTCATTGACCTTTTTCTATTTATATTTCCTGTCCTGTTTTTGGTAGTGACTTCAGAGCCCTTAACATCTCAAAATCCACTTATGTTCATAGAGAACTTGCCCTGCTGAATAGCAGAAGTGTTTTTCGTTAATTGTGCTAATACACAAAACATAAAATTTACCATCTTAACCATTTTTAAGTGTACAGTGCAGTGAATAGCAGAAGGTTTATTATGCATTTGGTTATGACCAAGACTTTATGAAGGTGATTCTAAGTTCCTGTTTTATGAAGGAGCTTTAATTGCTCCCACTTATTCCTAATCATTGGCCAGATCCTATCAGTTTTACCTTGTTAGGTCTCTGTTTTCCCTCTGCTGGTTACCAAGGTCAGGCCCAAGGCTCAAGCTGTGGATACTCTTATTTGCTGTCCCTCCCTTTACTGTTTCTCCCACTCAAAATTAATATCCCTCCAGCACTAGATGGTGTCAAATCACCTTTCTATGGAAAAGTTTTGGGATAGTTTCTAGTAGTTCACAGAGAAAGTTCAATCACCTGGCCTGCAAGGCCTCATGATCTCACTGCAGCCTCCCTTGTGGCTGCTGGGGCTCAGGTGGCACATGGAGGGAAGAGGGCTGGGTAAGGGGTGGAGACACCCAGGACCAGCTGGAGGAGGAGGTGGCAAGTGCTATCCTGCCAGACTGCTTGAGGTTTTCTGTGCCTGTGTGCACTATGGTCTCTGTGTACTATGTGCACTATGGAAGTGGGACACTACATTATAGTCTAAAAGGCTCATATGGAAATTGACCCAACAGGGGTAGACCGGTTGCTATGACGCACACTGACCACCAGGGGGCAGACGCTCAAAGCAGGAGGTGCCCCCTGGTGGTCATTGTGCTCCCACAGGGGGAGCGCTGCTCAGCCAGAAGCCGGGCTGGGCACTCGGGGAGCCTCTCCTGCCTCAGTGACATGCCTGGACTGCGAGGGGGCGCCTTGGGCTGAGGGACCCTCCCCCCAGTGCAGAATAGAATTCAGTGAACGGGGCCTCTAGGGTTACAATAAATCCAATAGGGGTTTCAGAAACCGTAACAAAGGCTTTAAAGGTTTTTAATGGATCCTGTGAAAAGGTCAGTAGTTGGTTTTAAAATGATATAAAGTGCTACTGCCCACTGGTGTCTCCGGAAGCACAAGGGGCGGGCTGCGATGATAAGCTTTTTGAGTTGGAATGTTTGTCAACAGAACTTTTGTTATATGTTAACATACTGTTTTTTTGCAGGACAAATTAGTCAAGATGTCCACGATTTCGAAGCACTTTGGACTGAGCTATAGGGAAGAATCGTACATCTTTAAAGAGCATGAGAAGGTTCGCCGGCAGACCAAAAAGGATTTTCTCCGACTGAAGCAGAAGTTGGCCTCCAAGACGTTAGTGGACCGAGCCCCGGTCTGCGCCCGCAGGGCCCCCGGCCCGACCTGGTCTGGGGAGAAGGGGGGCGTTCCCTGGGAGCCGTCCGGGTTCCCTCGGCCTCAGGGCCCCGCGATCCCCGCGGCGAGCCTCCTGCAGCGGGCGCTCCGCGGCGCAGGGCCCCGGGACCCCGGCGAGGGGACCGCGCCCTGGATGCCCTGGCGGTTTCGCCCCCGGGACTTCTACCTGCGGAGCTCCGCGTTCCTCCGGCACCGGCCCCCGAAGGAGCCGCCGGTCATCGCCACCGGAGCCGGCACGTCCAGACCCGTGGTCCTGAGACCGCCCCCTGCGTCAAGGAGGAAGCCCGGGGAGCGCTGGAGCCCTCCGCCCGCAGAGGCCCAGCGCGTCTCCGACTCGGCCCCGGCCCCCGCCCGGGTCCCGGCCCCGGTGCAGGTCCCCAAGCTGGCGTTGGCTCCGCCCGCAGGCGCCTTGGCCGCCAGAGAGGTGAAGAGGCGCTCGACTCCCAGGACTTCCGGCGAGGACGGCGAGGCGGCGGCGGCCGTCCGGCGGCG
>NW_006297661.1:639017-642211 GCF_000327345.1 Myotis davidii
TCGCTGCAGTCGGAGGCCCAGCTGGCCTCGGACCAGACGATCAGAGAGCTCATACAGATTGTCCTCGGCCAGAGCTACGACATTAAGATGGAAGTAGGTGCAAAAGGAGGAGCGTGGTAGCCCTCCCGGGTCAATGCAACCTTAGGAGACGTACACAAAATGTTACAGTGCGTTCCGTGTGTGGCGAGCCAGATAAAGCACTGCAGGGTTAGTCAAGGTTTTGCATTTTGCATTTGGATTTTTTAAGTTTCCCATCCAAGGGGAGTATCCTGTTTTCAAAGGGAAAAACCCGAGAGATTATTTCAAAAACGGGTTCAAACAACAGTTATAGGCCTGAGTCACACATCACCGGTCACGTTTCCTTTCAAAGTCTCTGCGATTATTGAGTATTGAAACAACAGAGCAGATGTTTCATATGGAAAACTCAAGTCTTTTCCTGTTACAGCTTAATATTATTAGCAGTGAATTTATATCCCAAAAAGATCAATATATTACTATTAAGAAATTGAATTTATAAGAGTTCTGTAACATTTTCAGTGAAAACCATTCTTTTAAAATGTTTCTTTAATTGAATTTATTGGGATGGCATTGGTTCACAAAACCATACAGGTTTCAAGTGTACAACTCAATAACAACATCATTTGCACACTGTATCATGTGCCCATCACCCAAAGCAAAGTCTTTTTCCATCTCCATT
The DNA here is from genome assembly GCF_000327345.1 of Myotis davidii. Classification (NCBI taxonomy): domain Eukaryota; kingdom Metazoa; phylum Chordata; class Mammalia; order Chiroptera; family Vespertilionidae; genus Myotis; species Myotis davidii. The sequence goes on from NW_006297661.1 coordinate 639,715, forward strand.
TTTCTCCCCTTTGCTCACCTCCACCTACCCCCTCTCCCCTATCACCACACTGTTGTCTCTCTCTCTCTCTATAGGAATCGAACCTGTAACCTCTTGGTTTTATAAGTTGATGCTCAACCACTGAGTCACATGGACCCTGCAGTAGCACTGCTTTTTTTTTTAATCTACTACCTACTGATGGGCTCTTGGGCTGTTTCCAGATCTTGGCTATTTTAAATAGCACTGCAGTGAACTTAGGGGTGCATATATTCTTTTGAATTAGTGTTTTGGGTTTCTTCAGATATATTCCCAAAAGTGGGATCACTGGATAAACAGGCAATTCAATTTTTAATTTTTTGAGGACACTTCATTCTGTTCTCCACAGTGGCTGCATTCCCATCAACAGTGCACAAGGGTTCCCTTTTCTCCACATCCTCACCAGCACTTTATTTGTTGATGACTAGTGCTCCCATGCCCAAATTCATGCACATTGAAAGGGAATTAATTATTTTGTCAAATATGAATTGACCATAAAGGTGTGGGTTTAATTCTGTGATCTCTATTCTGTTCCATTGATCTATATGGCTGTTCTTGTGCCAATACCATACTGTTTTGATTACTATGGCTTTGAAGTATAATTTGATATCAGGTAGTATGATATCTTCAATTTTGTTCTTTCTCAAGATTGCTGAGGCTAGTTGGGTCTTTTAAGGTTCCTTATAAATTTTTGGAATATTTGTTCTCATTCTGTAAAATATGCCATTGGTATCATGATAGGAATTGAGTTGAATCTGTAGATTGCTTTAGGTAGCATGGGCATTTTAGTGATGTTAATTTTTCCTATCTATGAATACTGTATATGCTTCCACTTATCTGTAGCTTCCTCGTACTTTCTTCAGTATCCTGGAATTTTCTGAGTATAAGTCTTTTATCTCTGTGGTTAAATTTATTCCTAGGTACCTTATTTTTTGTTGTTGTTGTTACAGTAGTAAGTGGGATTGTTTTCTAAATTTCTCTTTCTGATAGTTCATTATTAATGTATAAAGATGCCACCATTAATTAATTTCTGAATATTAATTTTTTATCCTGCTACTTCACTGAATTCATTTATTAGATGTAGTAGTTTTTGGTGCTGTCTTTAGAGTTTTGTATATTCAATATCATGACATCTAATGATAGTTTTACTTCCTCCTTTCCAATTAGGATGTCTGTTATTTTTTCTTCCTGTCTGATTGCTATGGCTAAGACTTTCAATACTATGTTGAATAAGCATGGGAAAGCAGATATCCCTGTCTTGTTTCTGATTTTGAGGGAAACCCTTATAGTTTCTGCCCATTGAGTATGATGTTGGCCTTGGGTTCATCATATGTGACCTTTGTTATGTTGAGTTGTGATCCTTCTATTCCCACTTTGCTGAGGCTTTTTATCATAAGTGGGTGTTGAATTTTATCAAATGCTTTTTCTGACTATTGATCTGATTATGCAGCTTTTATCCTTCATTTTATTTCTGTGATGTATTATGTTTATTAATTTACAAATATTGTACTAACCTTGCATATCCATAAAAAATCCCATTTGATAATGGTGTATGATCTTTTAAATGTATTGCTGGATCTGGTTTGCTAACATTTTGCTGAGGATTTTAATATCTATGTTCATTAGAGATATTGGCCTATAATTTTCTTTCTTTGAGGTGTCTTTATCTGGTTTTGGAAATATAATAATGTTGGCTTCATAAAAAGAGCTTGGAAATCTTCTCTCCTCTTGAATGTCTTTTTTATTTATTTTATTTTTTGTTAATCCTCACCTGAGGATATTTTTCCATTGATTTTTAAAGAGAGTTGAAGGGAAGGGGAGAGACAGAGAGAAACATCAGTGTGAGAGGTACACCTTGATTGGTTGACTCCCGCACATACCCTGACCAGGGCCGGGGTTTGAGCCTGCAACTGAGGTATGTGCCCTTGACCGGAATTGAACCCAGGACCCTTCAGTCTGCGGGCTGATGCTCTGTTCACTGAGCCAAACCAGCTAGGGCCCTCCTCTTGAATTTTATGGAATAGTTTGAGAAAGATAGGTGTAAATTCTTTGAATATTTGGTAAAATTCACCTATGAAGCCATCCAGTCCAGGACTTTTCTTTTCTGGGAATTTTAAAAATTTTATTACTGCTCCTATTTCATTAGTTGTAATTGGTCTATTCAGATTTTCTGATTCTTCTTGAGTCAGTTTTAGAAGATTGTATATTTCTAGGAATTTATCCATTTCCTCCAAGTTTTCCAATTTCTTGGCCTATAGTTGTCCATACAATTTTCTTACAATGCTTTCTATTTCTATTTTTTTCTCTGAATTTTATTTTATTTTATTTTTTCCCTTTATTGAATAAGATATTATAAATGGGTCCTTATCCCCCCAATGTCCCCTCATCCCCCCAATCCTGCCCTCACCCTCACCCCCTCTTGTCCACATCCATCACTTATGCTCATATGCATGTATACAAGTCCTTTGGTTATCTTTTTCCC
>NW_006297661.1:647197-654507 GCF_000327345.1 Myotis davidii
TTCCCGTGCTTTGCATCATTTATTTCATTCCATTCCCTTCTTGTCTGGTGTGTTTCTGTTGAGAAGTCAGCTGATATTCTAATAGGAGATCCCTTGTAGGTAACGTTCTGTCTCTCTCTGGCAGTCTTTAAGATTCTTACTTTGTCGTTGGTGTTTGCCAATTTAATTATGATGTGTCTTGGTCTTTTGAGGTTCATCTTGTTTGGCACTCTGTGTGCTTCTTGGACTTGTGTAGTTTTTTTCTTGCCAGTATCAGGGAAGTTTTCTGTCATTATTTCTTCAAACAGGTGTTCTATTCCTTGCTTCTCCTCCTCTCCTTCTGGTACCCCTATTAAGCAAGTGATGTTTCGTTTTGCGTTGTCCCAGAGCTCCCTTAGGCTCTCCTCTTGCTTTTTAAGTTTTTTTTTCCAGGTGCTCCTGTGTTTATGTGTTTTTCCCTACCTTGTCTTCTAATTCGCTGATGCGGTCCTCAGCCTCTTCTAGTCTGCTATTTAAGCCTTCCATTGTGTTCTTTATTGCAGCCATGTCGTTCTTCATTTCCTTTTGGTTCCTTTTCATGTTGGTGACATTCTCATTCAGCTCCTTCTAATTCTCATTGAGTTGTGTGCATTTGTCATCCAGCCATTTGAGCATCCTTATATCCATTACTCTGAATTCTTTCTCCGATAAGTTAGTAGCCTCAATTTCATTTAACTCCCTTTCTGGTGAATCCTCTTTTTCTTTCCTTTGTGGATTGCTTTTTTGCCTTCCGTTCTGGCAAAGCGTGATTGTGGTGTCCAGAGTTCTGTAGTTGTGGGGTGTGCAGACTCAGCTTTTATTGCTGCCTCTGTGGTTGGATACATGTGATCCCAGCCGCAGTTCACAGGGGCACCTGTGGTGTGTTTGCCAGCAGGGTGTACTGGCACACTCTAATGGGCCCTGGTACTGAAGCCACTGGATTGCAGTGTCTGTGGGCAGGTATCCCAGAAGAGGGAAATCAGCATTTCTACAGCCCATCAGTGCACCCCTGTTTGTTTAAGTGCGTGTCCAGCTGGGCTCACAGTAGGGCCCCAGGGCTGCCTGTGGAGCAGTGGTCTTGGGAGATCAGCAAGCTGGAAAAGCACGCAACTGTAGTGTCCAGAGTTCTGCAGCTGTGGGGTGGGGAAACTCAGTTTTTGCTGATGCACCTGGTGAATAGGCGCGCGTTCCCAGTGGCAGCACACAGGAGCACCCACAGTGATTTTTGCTAGCGCAGGCGCACTGAAGCAGTCTGAAGGGCCCTGGCATGCTTAATCGAAAGGGTCTTTGGGCTGGTATCCAGGATGGGTGAATTCAGAATTTCTACTACCTAGGGGAGTGCGTCCCTATTTGTCCAAGATTGGACCCGGCAGAGGCTCACTGCAGCTTCCCCAAAGTGCCCCGTGGATAGATGGGCTCAGGGGGAGTGAGCAACTGTGGCAGTGCAGTTCGCTGGCGCTGAGCTCTGACGCACTCTGAGGTACCCTGGTGCTGAGGGGCCCTGGCGCTGAAATTGTGCAGCTGAATGTGTGTGGGCAGTTATTCAGGCAGAGGGAATTCAGAATTTCTACTGGGGGGGCAGTGCTCCTGTCTGTACAAAATCACACCCAGCAGAGGCTCACAGTGACTTCTAAGAGAAGTCTATGGCCCCGGCCAGCTTGGCTCAGTGGATAGAGCGTTGGCCTGCGGACTGAAGGGTCTCAGGTTTGATTCCGGTCAGGGCACATGCCTGGGTTGTAGGCTCTATCCCCAGTAGGGGGTGTGCAGGAGGCAGCCGATCACTGATTCTCTCTCATCATTGATTTTCTATCTCTCTCTCTCTCTCTCTCCCTTCCTTTCTGAAATCAATAAAGAAATATATTTTAAGAGAAGTGTATGGAGTGGTGTGCCTCAGAGACCTGCGGACTGGAGATGCGGGAATGCGACGTGGGGGGTCTGCCGCTGGGGAGGGGGAGGCTGCCCTTACTGCTGCGGGCAGGCGCGGTGGTCCTTTGTCGGTGGAGATCCCAGGGTCTGCGAATCTGTGGGTGTGGCTGCAGGAGTTTGGCTGGAGTAGCTGCCAGGTTGCGGGTGTGTCCCAGGCCTGTCTGGGTGGTGGTGCTGATGAGTTCTAAGAAGAGGCTGCTCTCCCCTTCAAGATGGCGTGGGCTCTGTGCCAGGGCCCTGCAGTCCGGGGAGTGCCGCAGCAGTGGTAGTCTCTCCCTGTGCCAGAGAGCCTGGTCTGCCAGCCTCTGCTGCTGGATTTAACTGTCCCTCACTCACTCACACACAACACACACACATCCACTCACTCTCCTTTCATCCCCTCACTCACTTCCTATCCCTCACCTCTGTCCTGCCAGCCACCATCTCCAATCCTTTGTATTTCTGTGGTATCAGTTTAAATTTACTATTGCCTTGTTGATTTTTGTTGGAAGATCTATCCATTGACATCAGTGGAGTGTTAAAATTCTTTACTGTGACTGTATTGCTGTTGATCTTGCTTTTAATGTCCACTAATATTTTATTTACCTATTAGGCGCTCCTATGTTGGATGCATATTTATTTACAAGGGTTATATCATCCTGTTGGATCAATCCTATTAGTATTATGTAGTGAACTTCTTTATGGCCTTTGTTGTGAAGTTTATTTTATCTGATATGAGTATTGCTACTCCAGCTTTTATTCATTTCCATTTGTATGGAATATTTTTTCCATGGAACATTTCTTTCATACTTTCAGTATGTGTGTATTTTTTTATTCTGAGTTGGGTTTCTTGTAGATAGCATATATATGGGTCATGTTTTTTTAAATCCATTCAGATATCCTCTATCTTTTAATTGGAACATTTAATCCATTTGCATTTAAGGTTATTATTGATAAGTACTTATTTATTGCCATTTTATTTTTTATACCTATATTTCCCTCTCTGTTTCTTCTTCTTAAAGCACGTCCTTTAACATTTCTTGCAATACTGATTTGGTGGTAACAAACTCCTTTAGCTTTTTATTTTCCTGGGAAGCTCCTTATTTCACCTTTAATTTTAAATGATAGCCTTACTAGATTGAGCCTGCAGAAAGGGACCAAGCACTTCATCCAGGTCTCAGACAATAGTGATACACACTCTGAATGTCCCAACTCCTAGCAGCACTCCCTTCACCCCTGCAGAGTTGAGCTCACAGCCAACTGGACTTGGGATGGCAGATCTCCCATTGCAGGCAGTGCCAGGAAGCCTGGGAGAAGAGGTGTGTACATCTTCCCCTTCCTGGGCAAAAGCAGGTCCCAGCTCCAAGTAGCTCATAGATTCCTCTGCTGGACTGAGCTCAGCATGGTCAGGACCCTGGCTGCCAGGAAGGCAGGTTAAATGAATCTCCTGTTGATGGAATAACATGGACTGAGCTAGCAGGGAGGATAGGAGTGCCCACCCCGCCCCCCCAAACTGTAATGTAGCCACACAACCCAACTCCTGCCTGTCTGATTCCTGGACAAAAGCCTTCTGGGAAATGTGTTTGAAAATCCCAGCCCTGTGCAAATCCCAGCTCTGGGTGGCAATCTGATTCCTCTGTGGAACAGAATTCAGCAGGGCAGGGCAACAGGGAGTAGAAGGGCAAGCCAAGTGATTCAACGGGAAGGAAGCACTGGCTGTGCACTCGAGGTGGGGAAGAATGGTCCCCTTTCCAAAATTGTACAGTTCCATCACTGTCTGAGTCTCTGCAAAGAGCTTCTCCAGAAAAAGAGCTCTTCAAAGGTCCATGCTGGGTGCAGCCAGCAGACCCCACTGCAGGACTGAGCACAGCAGAGCGGTGTTGCCAATAGTCGGAGGACCATGCAGTGCACTCCCCAGGCTGGTGCTATGACAGTAGGAGTGCTTGACCCTGGGAAGGCGGTGTCTTTCTCTCTAGAAGACTCTTCTCTCCAGGTGGACTGAACCCCTGCTGCTTTTCACCATTAGATGCTATTCGAGTTCTTCCCATCTCTGTTGCTCTGGATTGGGGATCCCTGCATAAAGCTGAGACCCCATGCTCCTGGACATATCCCTCCAGCTTCTCACCCATCAGGTGTGGGGCCAGCACTTTCTGTGTCTCTTCCCTTCTTACCAGTCTCTAAGTGGCTTCTTCTGTAAATCTTTGGTTATAATATTTCCATTCAGCTAGTCTTCAGTTGTTCAGATTGGTTGCTTTGTAGTTTAGCTGTAAATCAGGTTTGGTGCTGGAAGAAGGTGAGTGTAGCTTCCACCTATTCTGCAGCCACCTTGCAATCCTCTCTTAAAATGTTTTTAAAAATTTACTTTTTAGGTCTTCCCAATTGTAGAGATTGTAAATGAGTCTCATGTGCCAAGCACTATGGGACACAGTGTGTGCGTATTTTTGTCCCAAAAATAACTCCATTAGGTGGATATTGGTAAGAGCCTCATGTTACACAGGAGGCTTCCTAGCAACTAATGCATGGTGGAGCTGGGATTCCATCCTAGGCAGTCACACTCCAGAGACTGGACTGGAACCATGCCAGGGCTGTCCATTTGTTGACTGTGATGTGTCCCTGGCAGGCAGGTAGCAAAGCCAGATAGGGTCATAGTTTAAGATGTTTTGCTCCTTATATAGATTTTGCTCTGGCAAGGACATTCAAAACAAAAATAATGACAAGAGAGTCTGAGTCCCACACAGAAAGTGGGGGGTGTGGAGGTGGAGAGGAAGAGAACAAAAGAGGCAGTAATTTTTTAGAATGGCAATGAGAATGACAGTAAGAGGGAAGATATATTCCTGTTCTTGGCTGCAGCTCCAAACCTCTTGTTAGTACACAGAATATTGCTGCCACATTGTCTTTAAAATAAATTCAGGTCCAGAATACACTCTTGGCTGTGATTTAAAGAATGTGATCATAAAGCCCATTACAGAAACAAAAACATGTAAGGACAAGACTCTCCAGGGTTTTCTTTGACCTAATGTTTGTCAGCAGAGTAGGACAAATGTTTTCAATTAAGTCCCATACCTCCCTACCAGTTACTGAATAAGATCAGTGTGACTGATTGGGCCATTTCAAAATGGATATTTCTAATAAGGTTTTCTGTGGGTCTAATACAAAAAGGAATTGGGGAAGTGAATTGTAAGACTTAAGAGAGAGAACAAAGGCCTCGGTGCCAGCCCCTGTGAGAAGGAACTCTATGACATAGTCAAGGTACTTGACATGAAGAAGAGCCTCAGAGGTCCTGTACAGTTGGGGAAAGTTACACTTTCAGAGCAAGGACCCTTGAGAGAGAGTATATTTTGAAGGGTTCAAGTAAAATAGAATACAAGAAGGGAGAGTGTCAAATGGCAAATGAACACCAGATAGTGAATTCTATTCTTTCTGTTATTCCATTTCTCATATGTACCCATTATTGATGCTTCAGTTAACTGAATTGTTTTATGTAGGAGAGTGACCTTTAGCAGTAGAGTCAGAAGCCAAGGCACAAGCCATATAAGACTTGGCCAGTCTGAAATTGCTTAGTCCCATCTCTGCCTTCCATTATATTAATTTTTAGCGCAGCCTAGATTTCATTCTTGCTATTTCAATCTCCATTTCCCTGGCACCAACAATTCCAGACCATGAAACTTTGCATAATCTATATATATAAAAACCTAAGAGACCATTTGACCATTCAACACACACTGACCACCAGGGAGCAGATGCTCAACACACAGGCATGGAAACATGGAACAGACTGATGAATCTAAGAGGGAAGGGGGGCGAGGGGAGGGCAGGAAGAGATTAACCAAAGATCTTATATGCTTACTAGAGGCCCGGTGCATGGGTTTGTGCACTGGTGAGTCCCCTCAGCCTGGCCTGTGGGGATCGGGCCAAAACTGCCTCTCTGACATCCCCTGAGGGGTCCTGGATTGCGAGAGGGCACAGGCCAGGCCGAGGGACTCCACTGGTACACAAATCCATGCACTCGGACTCTAGTTTTGAATAAAAGTGGTTTCACAAGTTTTTTTTAGGTGATAAGGGAACAATGTGGAATTTGTTGAAATGGCTGTGGCTGGGTGGGCGAGCTATAGTAATAAAAATATAAGTATAAAAGTGGTCTAAATTATGATTTAAAAATTCTTAATATTAAATAAGGATATTTGTTTTAATCATTTGGAGTTTTTTTAAAATATTTTCACTAGAGGCCCAGTGCATGAAATTCATGCACGGGGGGGGGGGTCCCCCCTCAGCCCAGCCTGCACCCTCTCTAATCTAGGACCCCTCGGGAGATGTCCAACTGCCGGTTTAGGCCCCCTAAACTGGCAGTTGGACATCCTCATAATCCTGGACCACTGGCCTCTAATCGCTCACCTGCCTGCCTGCCTGGTGGCCCCTAATTGCCCTCCCCCCCACCAGCCTGATCGCCCCTCACTGCCTCTGCGTGATGGCCTCTTGCTCCTGACTGCCCCCTCTGCCAGCCTGGTCACCCTTTACTGCCCCCTCCTGCCAGCCTGGTCATTCCCAACTACCCTCCCCTGCCAGCCTGGTCACCCTTTACTGCCCTCCCCTGCAGGCCTGGTCACCCCCAACTGCCCTCCCCTGCTGGCCTAGTTGCCCCTAACTGCCCTCTCCTGCTGGCCTGATTGCCCACAATTGCCCTCCTCTGCAGGCTATCTTGTGGTGGCCATCTTGTAATCATATCGAGGCAGCCATCTTTGATCACATGGGGGTGGCCATCTTGTGTGAGGGTGTGATGGTCAATTTGCATATTACCTATTTATTATATAGGATGGGTCATGTTAACTTATCCATTCAGCCACCTTATATCTTTTGATTAGAGCATTTATCCATTTACATTTAAGGTTATTATTGGTAGGTACTTGTTTGTTGCCATTTTTATTCTTTATGCCTATGTTCTTTAGTCCCTTTCTATTACTTCTTTTTATAGCAGTCCCTTTAGCATTTCTTGCATTGCTGGCTTGGTGGTAATAAACTCTCTTAGCCTTTTTAAAATCTGTAAACATCCTGATTTTCCCTTTGATTTTTAATGATAGCCTTGCTGGATAGAGTATTCTTGGATTCATCCCTTGCTTTGCATCAATTTGTATACTTCATTCAATTCTCTCTGATGTGTTTCTGTTGAGAAATCAGTTGATAGTCTAATAGGAGATCCCTTGTAGGTAACTTTCTGTCTCTCTCTGGCAGCCTTTAAGATTCTTACTTTGTTGTTGGTGTTTGCCAATCTATCTATATGTTTATCTATTTTTGGAAAAGAATAGAGTAGAGAGCAGATAGGCCTGAGTTTGGTGAGTGAAACTAATTAAGCTATTAGTAGAAGAAGAGAACAAGTGAGGGAGAAAAAGAAAAGGCATAAAACAAAAAAAGAC
>NW_006297661.1:659123-659611 GCF_000327345.1 Myotis davidii
CCCCCCCCTGCCAGCCTGGTCACCCTTTACTGCCCTCCCCTGCAGGCCTGGTCACCCCCAACTGCCCTCCCCTGCTGGCCTAGTTGCCCCTAACTGCCCTCTCCTGCTGGCCTGATTGCCCACAATTGCCCTCCTCTGCAGGCTATCTTGTGGTGGCCATCTTGTAATCATATCGAGGCAGCCATCTTTGATCACATGGGGGTGGCCATCTTGTGTGAGGGTGTGATGGTCAATTTGCATATTACCTATTTATTATATAGGATGGGTCATGTTAACTTATCCATTCAGCCACCTTATATCTTTTGATTAGAGCATTTATCCATTTACATTTAAGGTTATTATTGGTAGGTACTTGTTTGTTGCCATTTTTATTCTTTATGCCTATGTTCTTTAGTCCCTTTCTATTACTTCTTTTTATAGCAGTCCCTTTAGCATTTCTTGCATTGCTGGCTTGGTGGTAATAAACTCTCTTAGCCTTTTTAAAATAT
>NW_006297661.1:659725-670011 GCF_000327345.1 Myotis davidii
CAATTTGTATACTTCATTCAATTCTCTCTGATGTGTTTCTGTTGAGAAATCAGTTGATAGTCTAATAGGAGATCCCTTGTAGGTAACTTTCTGTCTCTCTCTGGCAGCCTTTAAGATTCTTACTTTGTTGTTGATGTTTGCCAATTTAATTACGATGAGTTGGTGTCAGTCTTTTTGGGTTCATCTTGTTTGGGACTTCCTATGCTTCCTGAACTTGTGTAATTTTTTTTTCTTCCCAAAGTCAGGGAAGGTTTCTGTCATTATTTTCTCAGACAAGTTTTCTATTCCTTGCTCAGCTTCCTCTCTTTCTGGCAGCCCTATTATGCATATGTTGTCCCAAACCTCCATTTGATTCTCCTCCTGCTTTTTAAGTTGTTTTTTTTTCTCCAGTTGCTGCTCTCCTTGGGCGTTTTTCTATTTTTGTCTTGTACCTTGCTGATTCGGTCCTCAGCTGCTTCTAGTCTATAGTTAAAACATTCCATTGTGTTCTTTATTGCAGCTATGCCATTCTTTATTTCTCTTGATTCTTACACATGTTGGTGAATATCCCATCCAGATATTTGAGCATCCTTATAACTATTACTCTGAATTTTTTCTTTGACAAATTGCTTGCTTCATTTCATTTATTTCCTTTTCTGTGATGCCTCCTTTTCTTTCATATGGGGTTGTTTCTTTGTCTCCCCATTTTTGCTGTTCCTTTGTAATTGTTTCTATGTATTAAACTGCTATGCCACCGAGATTTTCTGAATTGGTCTTATGTAGTAGTTGTTTTGTGGGACCCAGTGGTGCAGTCTCTCGAGTCTTCTGGGTTGGGTGTTCTAGGGAGGTTCCCTACCTGACATTTTTGTGTTCTCTAGGTGTAGTTTGGTTTTGAATGTTATTGTTCCATTTGTAGATGGCATCTCCTCTCAGGGTGTTCGTTATGTGGCTAGCTCTCTACCACATCATGCCAGCCATTGTAGAGGTGCTGAATGAACAGCACAAAGTCATGACAAGACACAGCATAGAAGGAACAGAACACCAATGTATACAAGACACATATAACCCCAATAAAAGTGACCACCAGAGAAAAGAGAATTAGGAAAGAGAAAAGAGAACAAAAATTATATCGAGAAAAGAAAAAAAAATAAAGAATATAAGGAGAAAGCACAACAAAACAAACAAATAAATAAAAATCACAAACAAAAAGCACCCAGAAAAAAAATGGGAAGGGGGAAAGAATATGTAAGGCAGAGTTTAAATACAGAAAATGAGGTTAAGGAATTGGATTAATAGGGGAAGAACCATGGTTTAGTATAGAGGAGGGAAAAAGAGAATGATTGGACAAGAACAGAAAAAGTATTTATTTATTTGGAAAAGCAGAATACAAGAGAGAACAGATAGGCCTGAATTTTGGAAGTAAAACCAATTGAAAAATTAGGAAAAGAAAAAAGCAAGAGTGGAGAGGGAAAAAAAAGTTGAGTAGTGAAGATAAAGAAAAGAGAAGGGGAAATGGAGTAGGAGCAGGGAGTATGAAATTAGATATATGACTAAGCCAACAGAGATTACAAAAAGAATAACATCAACAAAGCAGGTAAAGATAATGAATTTTTTAAAAAAGGGTAAAAAGCCCTAACCGGTTTGGCTCAGTGGATAAAGCGTCAGCCTGCGGACTCAAGGGTCCCAGGTTCGATTCCGGGCAAGGGCATGTACCTTGGTTGCGGGCACATCCCCAATAGCAGGTGTGCAGGAGGCAGCTGATCAATGTTTCTCTCTCATTGATGTTTCTAACTCCCTATCCCTCTCCCTTCCTCTCTGTAAAAAAAATCAATAAAATATATTTAAAAAAAAATAAAAAGGGGTAAAAAAAAAAAAAGAAAGAGAAAAGCTAAAATGAAGAAAGGAGAAGAAAAATAGGATGAATAAAGAAGAAGCAAAGAAGAAAAAAGTGAACATAAAAAAATAAAATAACAATAAAAATATTAAAAATTCTAAAAATTTTTTTAAATAAAAAAAAAATTAAAAAGTGAAATGTTCGCTTCAGCTGAGTTTTGATGCCCCATGAGAGTTGCTTTAGCACCCCACTCCCTTGTTCTGTCTGCCAGTTCTGGGCTTCCTGTTAGGTATTTAGGTGCTGACCATTGTCAGGCACTGTCTTTTGGCTTTTAGCTCCCTGTTGAAGCTCCAAGTGATCCACCACTTCTCTGCTTGTGTCTGTCTCCATAGGACGTGGCTGCAAGCAGTTGGGGCCAATCTATCCACTTTGCCTGTCTATCAGCTGTCAATCTTAATCACTGACGGCTTTAGGTCTCTGTGGTGCTGTTTTGCTTTCCAGGAATCAGATGGATGTTTTTTCCCTGACCCAGAGCTACTTCTCTGAGAGTGGCCTGAATTATTACTCTGGCCTTGTGGTCAGAGATCCGTGTCTGGAGACCAATGGGGTTGGCTTGCAACCTGGAGTTTTTATCAGTCTGGTTCCTAGAATAGCGGGGCAGACTGGTCCCTCTTCCAGTCCAGTCACTGAGGGATCTTTCGGCCTATTCAGACCTCTGCCTTTGTTTCCTCTGTGTAGCTCAAAATGCAGGCAGGGTGTGGCAGGCTGTATTACTTGCCTTGAAACTACTGGGAGGGGCTAGCTCTTCAGGGAAGAAATGGCCACTTAGGTTTCGAAGCTGTAAGAATGTCCCAATGTTGGAATGCTGGCCACATCTCCCTGCCCTGCTTCCCTCCCCAGCCTCTCCTCAGGCACCTTGAGTCTGCGCTCCTCTCCCTGTGCCAAAGCCTCCGGTGAGTGTTTGCAACTGAAAAGTCCTGTGTTCTGGGTTTAGAGAATAAAAGTAAAGATGAAATAAAACCAAAACAACCACAAAACTGCAGGTTTCTCTCCCCCCAGCACCGCGCTGCTCGGGCCACCTCAGCCTTTTTCGGCTGTGGTCTTATGTCCAGATTCCCCGGCCAGCAGCAGCCCTGTGGCTTTGCTTCCCACAGTTGGATGTTAACTCCTGTTGCCTAGGGACACAGTTTTGGTTCACCCACAGCTCCCTCCTCACCATCTTGGCCTGCTGACCAGTGTCCCTCTCCAACCCAGACCTCCATTGCTACCATTCTCCGGGCGTCCTCTGCCCTTCCTTGTTGTGAATTGTCTCCTCACTTGTGTCTAATTTGTTAATTCTGGGCGGATGTTCTCTGATTTAGTTGCTTTTATAGTCTGGCCCTGGGACAAGGTGTATGACATGTTTGCCTATTCGGCTGCCATTTTCTTTTTGTACACATTGTTGACTTATTGTACATGGGAAGCTGTTTATTTTTTATTATTGAAAAATACAGTATTTGGTTGTGATTTAAGTCCATCATTCAACTGTAAACAGCCTGAATCTAGGCAACTGTGTATTTTTATAATGCTTATTTTAAAGCATAATAGGTAAGCAAGGTTGTAAACTGTTTTGACAGTAAAATCAAAATGTTGAGAACTAGCTAAGCACAATCGTGTTTAAGTATCTCTCATAGACTGTGTAGCACATTATTGAGTTGTGCTTATATATGTATTTCATTTTTGGAGGAATATTTTTTCACAAGTACCTGGTTTCCTTCATTCACTGCAAAGTGTGCTAAACCCTGGTCTCACCATAGAAGAGAAAGATGGCTTGATAAAATCAGCCATATTTATTATTTTTATGCATTTTTTTCAAGCATAGTAGTTAAAAGATTAAATTCTCAGTATATTGCATTGAAACTAAAAATAATACATTCTTGTTTAATAAAATGTCTGACATATTTTACTTTGTTTTCTTATTATATGGAAAATAATTTTCAGAGTCTTGGTGATAACTTTTCCATAGTGTTCCCTTACCTTCATTTTTTCAGTATAGTATCTGGAGCTGGAAGGTAACCCAATTAACTTTATTTTAGAGATCACAAAACTGCGACTTAATGAGAAAAAGTGATTTTTGCAAGGCCATACGGCTAATTAGACAGTTTGGACCAGAACTTACTTAGTCCTGATAGCCAGACCAGAATTGTGTTTATTCTTGTTATGTCATGTTGATGGTACTTCCTTTTACTTTGCTCCCATCTTTCCTCCTTTTTCCCCCCTCATTGTCTTAAGACCTAGACTCCAGCTATCCAGAATTATTTCTCACTGCATGTTCTCCTCTCTCATTTCTCTCTGATGACTCTGCGTTAGTGTGAGGCTCATCATATTCTCCTCTCCTGGGATGACCACTAGCCTCTTGCTGGTGACTTCCAAGCCCAGCACACTCAAGCCTTGGGAAGGACAACAAGAAGCAAGGATTTACTGCTCACAAAGCCCTGTAGTGATGGTAGAGATGGTGGGTGTGGGATGGGACTCAGGCTGGGCACATAACATACTATATTGTGTAATAAGGTGAAATGGTATAGGTGAGATGAATTACAGGTAGTAATGACATAAGTTGCTGGTTACATGATCACTAACTAGTGCATTCAGTCAAGTACCACTGTTTATGCCAACTTAGGTTTCTATTAATATGAATAAAAGATAAAATCTCCATTATCTGCCATCTCTCATGTCACATAAAGACAGAGTAACTTCTATTTCATCTTATCAGCTTTATTCTATTTTGAAATCTTTGAGCTATGCTCATAGTGAAGAACTACCCACAAGTACTCTTTATTTTTAGCCCAGTTGGTATAGGTTATGAGTCCCCACTCTTTTGGGGAAGAAGATCTATGTTTGACATACTTGAAATCTTATTATCTGTAGTAGGTTGGGTCTGTTGAGATGCCTTAACTTGAAAGAATGGAGTGTTGGGTTAGTGGCCTTACCAGGAATTCCCAAAAACCAGGAGGGAGAGCCAATGCTGATCATGTAACCAGCAACTTATGTAATTTTTGATAAAAAGTAAAATATCCTGCACCCTTTACCCTTTTCCCCACCTTTTAAAATAGTAGTCTGTCTTCTCTCTAGATCTCACAGATAATACAGTAAATAAAATTCCGGTCCTTTGCTTGGATTACTACAAATTTATTAGGCACACAGGCGGAGATTATAATAAAGCCAGACCTCATCATTTCAGCCAGATTTCCTCTCAATAACGTGTTTAGTCTCAAGCTCTTCATCTCTCAATCATTGGCAATAGGGTTATGAAGAAATGAAAGATTGAGACAGCTGAGACACTTTTCATTGTTCTGATTTCATTATACTATTGAGACCTGCCTAGATGTACTGTCTTTGACAATCAATTATTACTCTGGAAAGTGATTATTAAACAGTTCACTGAATTATGGATTTTTATGCATTACTATGTTCTATTACTTTTTAGGGTTAAGTGAAAAGGCTTACTGAGTATCCATTTACAATAGAATCTTTGAAAATGCTAAGTGGAATGCATAATTCATATAGGCTGTCATGAGTACAATGCCAAATCAGTTTAGCCAAATATCAAGTAACAAGGAAATGGGAGTAAGTGGCAGTCTTAATAGAACTAGTTCTGGGCAGCTAATGGGTGCCGATAATCAGAAAATCCAAAATAATAGTGATTTAGACAAGATGCAAGTTTATTTCTTCCTTGTAAAAGGTCATGTAAACAGAAATGTAGGACTGTTGTAGAGTTAGGGAAGCCAGTGTCCTGCTCTCTGTTGCTTCATTGACTGTGATCCTCATTATAAAGGTCATCTCTAGGTTCAGTACAGTTGCTCTGGCCATCACATCTGCATTCCAGCCAGTAGGAAGGTTTTAAACAAGAAAACTGTGTGTCTAAAGTTGCCTGCTACTTCTGCTCATATTTTACTACCCAAACTTAACCACAAGACCACATTAGCTACAAAAGAGAAGAAAATGAAGTCACTGTTGTGGGTAACTGTGTGCCAATATTCACATTCTATTATTATGAAAGAAGGGCAGTTTTTGTCATAGTCTGTATGAATCATACACTGTCTATGGAGACTTTTGTGGCTTCCCTTTTCTAAAGATTTATGGAGCAGCTGCACTGTTTAGCATTGTGCTAGGCACTAAGAATTGAAAGATTTTATATGACATATTTTTTATTTATTTTAAAAAATATTTTTATTGATTTCAGAGAGGAAGGGAGAGAGAGATAGAAACATCAATGATGAGAAAGAATCATTGATTGGCTGCCTCTTGCATGTACCACACTGGAATCGGGGCATGTATCCTGCCCAGGAATCAAACCATGACCTCCTGGTTGATGGTCAACACACCAGCCAGAGGATGTGGCACAATTTTTAGTATTAAGGAGTTAGGTGGCAAAACAAGAGCAGTAACAAACAATGGAAAAATGGTGGAGAAAGCCCTGCAGTTTAATGACCTAGAAAGTATCCTTAATTTGTAATTTATTTGTTCCTTAAAATTATTGGTGCCTCAATTTTCTCATCTGTGCAATATAGCCAATAATAATACTTACCTTATAATACTGTGAGAGAAAGTGATCTTAAGTAAAACAACACGTTTAAAATACTGCATTTTTAAAAGGTTCTTCGTACATACTCCCACATTGTCTTCCAGTAAAGCTGAACCATCTGTATTCCTACAAATAGTGAGTACCTGTTTCCCTATATCATTACTAGCATTGTGCATTACTATGCTTTTGAGTCTTTGCTAATTTAAAGACCAATGGCTTTTTAATACTTGTCAGGTTTGGAAACCTTTTTTTAAATGAAATATTAAATGAATATTAAAGTCCCAAACATTTAATAGCATGGCAACAGTGTTTCTATTGGGAACAAGGGACCTGGAATCCAGCTACTTGCTGGATTCAGGTTCTTACCAGTATACTAGTTGGCTTTTAAAACATTCATCTATCCACCCAGTTTTTAAAAATATTAAAGTGTAGTTGGCATGCAGTATATTAATTTCAGGTGTACAATATAGTGATGTGACATCTATGCAATGTGATAACCACACTAAGTCTATTAATCATCTATCACCACACAAAGTTATCATGATATTGACTTATGTCCCCTTCACCTTTTCCACCCATCCCCACACTTCCCCTTCTCTGGCGACCATCAATTTGTTATCTATTTGTATGAGTCTGTTTTTGCTTTGTTTTGTTTGTTTGCTTTGGGTTCCACATATAAGTAAAAATCACGTGATATTTGTCTTTCTCTGACTTATTACACTTAGCCCAAAAATGATGAAATGAAATTGAGAAGGGGAGCCAGGTGTGGGAGAAAAAACAGGAGAAGGTGTATGGTGTCTTGTAAATCGAGTGAATAAAGTATTTCTAAAAAGGATGCAATAACTGTGTTAAATCCTGCAAAGTCACGTAAGATGAGGACTGTAAGGTTTAACTATAACATTATAACTGTAACATTTAACCACATACACACACACCTATCTTGAAGATTTTTAAAAAATTACATTTATTGGGGTGACATTGGTCGACATGATCATATAGGTTTCAGGTGTGGGTTTCTAGGTTACAAGATTGGTATATTGCACTGTGCCCAGCACCCAAAGTCAGATCCTCTCCTGTCACCATATATTAGGATCTCCTTTACTCCCTACCTCCTTCCCTCTGGCAACCACTGCACTGCTGTTATATCCCACACTAGAGGCCCAGTACATGAAATTTGTGTGCGGCTACGGTCCCTAGGCCTGGCTTGTGATCAGGACCATCTTCCCCGGCTGCAGGCAGTATTTTAAATGTGTTGTTTTACTTAAGTTCACTTTCTCTCAGGCAGCTGCCCTGCCCCCCACCGCCATCCACCCCCGGTTCCCTGTTCACCATTGGGTGATCAGAGCCTGATGGCCATGGGAATGAACCGAGAGGTTGGCCATTCCCGCCCACTCACTGGCCTGGCCCCTGCCATGGATCGCCCTCTGTGTGGGGGGCAACCAGCAGGGTGAGGGCCTTGGCCTGGCACCACCCACACCTGCCGCCACCCACCCCTGGTTCCCTGTTCGCCATTGGTCAATCAGAACCTCCCAACCAGGAAAAGGGACCAAGAGGTGGTCAGTGAGCCTCATGGTGACTGGTCCAGTCATCATCGTTCTGGTTGTCTGCCATTAGGGTCAATTTGCATATTACCCTTTTAATTATATAGGATATGAATGAAATCATATGGTTCTTAGCTTTTTCTGACTGACTTATTTCACTTAGTATATTTTCAAGGTCTATCCATGTTGTTGCAAATGGCACTATTTCATGCTTTCTTATGGCTGAGTAGTATTCCATTGTGTATATGTTATCACATCTTCGTTATGCAGTCCATTATGTGTTTCTGGCTCCTTTGTTGAAAATTATCTGTCCATATACATGTGATTTTATAGCTGAGCTCTGAACTCTGTTCCATTGATCTGTGTGTCTATTTCTCTGCCAATACCATGCTGTTTTGATTATTGTAGGTCTGTAGTATAATTTGAAGTTAGGTAGCATGATACCTCCAACTTGGTTCTTTTTTCTCAGGATTGTTTGGCTATTTGGGATCTTTGTAGTTCCATACAAATCTGATGATTTCTTGTTCTATTTTTTTTAGAAAATGGCACTAGGGTTTTGATGGGGATTGCATTAAATCTGTATATTGCTTTGGGTAATATGGCCATTTTAACTATGTTGATTCATCCAATCCATGGACATAGGACTTTTTTCCATTTTGTTGTGTCTTTTTCAATCTCTTTTTATAATGCTTTGAAATTTTCAGTATAAAGGTCTTTCACATTTTTTGTTAAGTTTTTTTCCTGTGTATTTCATTCTTTTGGTTGAAATTGCAAAAGGAATTTTTTTGGTTTTTTTCCATTTCTTTTTCTGAAGTTTTGTTGTTAGCATACAGGAAGGCAATGGATTTTTGCACATTGATTTTGTATCCTGCTACTTGACTGTGTTTCTTTATTGTTTCTAATAGTTTTTTGGTGGAGTCTTTAGGGTCTTCTATATACAGATCATGCCATCCACAAACAGTGACAGTTTGACTTCTTCCTTCCCTATTTGGATGCCCTTTATTTCTTTCTCTTACCCTATTGCTCTAGGTAGGACTTCCATCATTATCCTATATAATAAAAGGGTAATATGCAAATTGATCGAACAGCGAAATGACTGGAACACCTGCGGGCCCTTACCCCGGCAGCCCTGCCCTGGAGCAAGCACCCCTGCCCTGATGGGGGAGCAGGGCAGGGCCAGCCGGCAAACTGCTTGTGGCACCTCACCCCAGCCAGCCAGCCCACATGGCCCCCATCGCAGTGGGTTGGCAGGACCCCACCAGTGCATGAATTTGTATTGGGCCTCTAGTGTTGAAAAAGAGTGATGAAAGTGGACAGTCTTGTCTTGTTCCTAATCTTAGAGGAAAAGCTTTCAGTGTTTCACCATTGAGTATGATATTATCTGAGGATTTATCATGTATGGCCTTTGCTATGTTGAGGTACCTTCCATCTATTCCTATTTTATTGAGTGTTTTAATTATAAAACAATGCTGTATCTTATCAAATGCTTTTTCTGCACCTATTCTTAAGATCATATGATTTTTATCCTTTCCTTCGTTAATGTGCTGTATTACATTGCTTGATTTGTGTATGTTGAACCATCCTTGTGCCTCTGGAATGGAACCCATTTGATCATGATGTATTATTTTTTTGATGTACTATTGTATTCAATTTGCTAGTGTTTTGTTTAGGTTTTTGCATCTGTATTCACCAGAGATAGTGGTCTATAGTTTTCTTGTTTTGTGATATCTTTGCTAGGTATTTGTATCAGGGTTATGTTGGACTCATAAAATGTGTTAGGAAATATTGCCTCTTCAATTTTTTGAAGGAGTTTGAGAAGGATAGATTGTAAATCTCTGAACATTTGGTAAAATTCACTGGGGAAGCAATCTGGTCCTGGAATTAATTTTATTTGTTTATTTATTTATAAGTGTATTTTTACTGATTTCAGAGAGGAAGGGAGCTGGAGAGAGAGAGAACCATCAAGGATGAGAGAATCATTGGCTGGCTGCCTCCTGCATGCCTCACAGGGGGGATCGAGCCTATAACCCGGGCATGTGCCCTGACTGGGAATCTAACCCTGACCTCCTGGTTCATAAGTCATTGCTCAACCACTGAGCCATTCTGGCCAGGTTGGACTTTTCTTTTTTGGGAAGTTTTTGATACTTTCTTTCAATTTCCTTACTGCTGATTGGTCTATTTAGATTTTCCAATTCTTCACGATTTAGTCTAGGAAGGTTATATATTTCTGGGAACTTATCCATTTCTTCTAGGTTATTGAATTTGGTGGCATAAAGTTTTTCATAATCCTTTGTATATCTGTGATGTCTGTGATGACTTCTCTCTGATTTCTGATTTTGTTTATATATGTCTTTTCCCTTTTTTTTTC
>NW_006297661.1:670214-676801 GCF_000327345.1 Myotis davidii
ACATTGATGAGAGAGAAACATCGATCAGCTGCCTCCTGCATGCCTCCTACTGGGGATGTGCCCGCAACCAAGGTACATGCCTTGACTGGAATCAAACCTGAGATCCTTCAGTCCACAGGTCGATGCTCTAACCACTGAACAAAACTGGTTAGGGCTGCTCTAATTTTTATTTCCTTTCTTCTGCTGACTTTTTGTTGCTTTTGTTCTTTTTCTAGTTCTTAAGATGTGTTGTTAGGTTGTTCACTTGGTATTTCTCTTGTTTCTTGAGATACGCCTGCAATGATATCAACTTCCCTCTTATCACTGCTTTCGTTGTATCCCAGAAGTTTTGATATGTTGTATTGTCATTGTCACTTGTCTCTACATATCTTCTAATCTCATCTTTTATTTCTTCTTTGACCCAGTCATTTTATAGTAGTATGTTTAATCTCCCCGTATTTGTGGGTTTCTTTACTTCTTTTTTGCAATTGATTTTTAATTTCAATGCATAGTGGTCAGAGACTATACTTAGTATAATTTCAATCTTCTTGAATTTGTGGATGCTAGTTTTGTGACCAACATATGGTCTATCCTTGAGAATGTTCCATATGCACTGGAGAAGAATGTATAATCTGATGTTCTGAGATGAAAGGTTCTGTAAATGTCAATTATGTCCATTTGGTCTAGTGTTTCACTTAAGGCTGATGTTTATAGATTTTCTGTTTGGTTGATCTGTCTAGAGCTGTCAATGGAGTATTAAGGTTCCCAAATATGATGTGTTTTGACCTGTTTTCCCCTTTAGTTCTGTGAGTAGTTGTTTTATATATTTCGGTGCTCCCTGCTTGGGTGCATATATATCAGGAAGTGTTATGTTGATGTAGTGTCCCCTTTATCATTATAAAGTGTACATGTTTCTTTCTTGTTATCTTGAAATCTATTTTGTCAGATAGAAGTATGGCTACAACTGCTTTTCTGTGGATGTTATTTACTTGGAGAACCTTTTCCATCCTTTTACTTTGAATTTACCTTTGTCTTTGCTGCTTAGATGTGTCTATTGTAGGCAACATATGTTTGTGTTTTGTTTTTTGAACTACTCTGCTACTCTGTACCTCTTTATTGGTGAATTCAGACGATTTACATTTAGGGTACTTATTGATGTATAATGATTTCCTATAGCCATTTTTTTCTTTTCTTTTCTTTTCTTTGGTAAACTTTGTGCCTTCATTGGTTCTTTTCCTTTGTGTTTCTGTTGTTTTTGTTTGGTGGCATTCCATACTTCTTTTGTTTGTTTCCTTTTTCTTTTAAGCTATGTGACCTGGTTTGGGGATTTTTGTGTGTGGTTACCATCCTAATATATAA
Organism: Myotis davidii; assembly: GCF_000327345.1. NCBI lineage: Eukaryota > Metazoa > Chordata > Mammalia > Chiroptera > Vespertilionidae > Myotis > Myotis davidii. The sequence goes on from NW_006297661.1 coordinate 671,553, forward strand.
AAACCCTGGGTCTGTCACAACCAGAGGCTGACCAACAGGAAGTCAGTCCTGCAGTCAGTGCTGGGTTGCCATGGGGACCCAGCACTGACTGCTGTGGCTGCAGGCACAGTGACCCAGCATCAACTGCTGAGGGGGCTGAAAATCAAGCCCGGAGAGAGGCCTGAAGAGAGAAGCAGGGTCTGATCCGTTACCTCTGTGGCAGCTGTTGATCAGCACTTGCCTTTCTCTTTCTCTCCAGCAGCCACCTCCATTTCTCTCCAGGCCTCCACCAGTGTTGCTGATCAGCCCCACCTTTCTGACCAGGCCCCATTGATAGGCCCAGAAAAGCTGAATGGCATAGAAACTGACCAGTCAGTACCAAATATGGGTGAAGTGTGAGGAGCCAATGGCTGCCTAGGAGGCGGGGCTTTTGACACTGACTGGCACAGAAACTAACCAATCAGAACTAAATCTGGGTGAACTTTGAAGAGCCAATGGCTGCCTAGGAGGCGGAACTTTTGATGTTGACTGTCATAGAAACCGACCAATCAGAACCAAATCCAGGTGAACTGTGAAGAGCCAATGGTTGCCTAAGAGGCGAAGATTTTGATGCTGACTGGCATAGAAACTGACCAATCAGAATCAAATGTTAGGAGCAATCAGGTTGGCAGGGGAGAGCAGTTAGGGGCAACCAGGCCAGCAGGGGAGGGCAGTTGGGGGTGACCAGGCCAGCAGGAGAGGGCAGTTAGGGGCAATTGGGCTGGCAGGGGAGCAATTAAATGTTAATCAGGCTGGCATGGGAGTGGTTAGGGGGTGATCGGGCTGGCAGGCAAAAGTGGTTAGGGGCAATCAGACAGGCAGGCAGGCAGGCAAGCAGTTAGGAGCCAGCAGTCCCGGATTGTGAGAGGGATGTCCGACTGCCATTTAGGCCTGATCCCTGTGGGCCTAAACTGGCGTCAGACATCCCCTGAGGGGTCTCTGTTGGAGAGGGTGCAGGTTTGGCAAGGACACCCTTCCCCCAGTGCACGAATTTCATGCACTAGGCCTCTAGTTAGGTTTATAAAAAAAATAAAGCTGTATATGTACAGAATTTTATTCTTTTGAGTGTATCTGATCTTCATCCTCCTTTGCCACTTCAGACTTTTACCCCCTCCCCTTTTATGTTGTTGTTGTCACAAATTATCCATTTATGCTGAGAGTTTCTGTGTGTGATCTTACTTTTGCAGTGTTGTGACCTTATGTTCTGTTCTTTGTTTCAGGTAGAATGACTCCCTGGAGTATTTCCTACAATGGAGGTTTTCTGATGATAAAATCCCTCAGCTTCTGTATGTGTGGGGATGTCTTTATTTCTCCTTCACATTTAAAGGATAATTTTGCTGAATATATTATTCATGGCTAGTAATTTCTCTTTCAGACATTTGAATACTTGGTTCCACTTTCTTCTGGCTTGTAGAGTTTCTGCTGAGAAGTCAGATGAAATTCTGATAGGTTTTCCTTTGTAGGTCACTCCCATTCTTGGCTTCTTTGAGAATTTTTCTGTGTCATTAATTTTTGACAGTATTAAGACAAAGTGCCTTGGAGAGGGTCTTTTTGGATTGAGGTAACTAGGTGTTTTGATTGCTTCTTGGATTCAGGGATCTAGTTCTTTCCATAGGCTTATAAATTTCTCATCCACTATTTGATTGAATAGACTCTTCATTTCCTGCTTCCTCCTCTGGAATGCCTATTATTCTAATATTGTTTTTTCTGATGGATTCAGATAGGTTTTATGGAGCTCTTTCACTTTTCTTTATGCTCAGGTTTCTATTTTCTTCCCTCTGTGTCATTTCTAGATTTCTACTTCGATATCACTAATTTTTTTCTCCATCTGGTTGACTCATCTCCTTAATTGCTTCATTTCCAGGATTTCAGATTGGTTCTTTTTTAAAGTTTCAATCTTTTTAGTACTCGTTTTGTTCATTCATTTACTTTCTGAGTGCATTGAATTGCCTGTTTGTATTTTGTCCCATCTTGTTGAGTATTTTTAGAATTGCAATCTTGAAATCTCTGCCATTTATATTACATATTTCCATGTGTCCCATCCTGCTTTCTGGGGATTTTTCATTTTCTTTTTGATCATCCTCATTACCATGATTATTCATGGTTTTTGCTGTTCTCCTTTGCCTAGGCATTTGTATCCGTATATATTAATGGCTGAAGAGGTCTTCCTACTATTTTCAGTAGATGGTCCTGAATTGCAAGCTTTTTACCTCTGTGATCTCCCAGTCTTGACTTCCAGGCTTCTGTCAGACAGTACAGCTGTGTGCTTGGGGATAGGGGTTGTTTTGCCTTCACTGTAATGGTGACTCCTGACCTCCATGCGCTCCTGCCCCAAGCACCTCTCATGGAGATAAGTCACAGAGGGAAACAGTGGTTCTACTGTAACAGCTCTTGGTTTACAAATAATATGCTCCTGGACTTGATTCCAAGGGCAATGGGAGGTGAGTTTTGGGAGTCCAAGGGGTGGCAAGGCTCTATGTTCTATTTCTTTGTCTGAACACCACTGCCTGGCCCGACAGTGCAGAGCCACATGGCAGAACCCCGTGCTCTATCAGGTGTCTGCTCACTCAGACACTCCTTGCTCCCCCACCACTCACCCTGCTGGGCTGCCCACCCATAGTCCTCTCTTCTCCAGGCCGAGTCATGAGCTCCTGGCTGCAGGGCTGCATCTGTGCTTTTTCTCTTCTTGTCTCCCCATTTATTCCTGGTTGCTCACCTTTAGAAGTTTCAATGTGCAGGTTTCTCAGGCATGCCTCTGTGTTGAGCCAGAAATTCTTTGTTGAATTATAGTTGGTTAGCTTGTTGAAACTTCAACAAGGGGGAGAGGCCAAGGGGCTCTCTCACACTGCCTGCCATTCCTCTGATGTCACCTGTCTTGAAGATTTTTATTGATCTTTTGAATGGGATGCTCCTATTTACAGTTTAAATTGTTTTTTTTTTACCATATTTGTTTTAATATGTTTATCATGTACCCCATAGCCTCTCTGAACTCTCTTATTTGTGTGAATAGATTGCTTGTAGAAGCTATATATATAAAAGCTCAGCAACCATTATGGTGGAACGACCAGAACGACTGGTTGCTATGATGCGCACTGACCACCAGGGGGCAGACGCTCAATGCAAGAACTGCCTCCTGGTGGTCAGTGCGCTCCCGCAGTGGGAGTGCCGCTCAGCCAGAAGTCAGGCTCATGGCTGGCAAGTGTGGCTGCGGCGCACTAGCCTCTCCCGCTTTCAGCAGGCATAATCTCCAGCGAATAGACTGCAATCCTGACACCCGGGTGATGGGGGTAGCCGAAATGACCACGGATCAGCCGCCACCAGCCCCTGAAACTCTCCCTTCGGATCCTGCGGCTGCACCGCACCCCTTACCTATCTCCCTCTGGGTCTCTGGAAAAACCCACAGAGGTGCTTCATGCCCATACTGCCTGGGCCGGCCCCCATCTTGAGAGCAAGCGCCAGTGAAGTCCAGCCTAATGACCAACACCCGCGCGTGTCCGTGGGTGAGCCCTTCGCAACTTCCACCTACCACCCTGCCCCGGCCCCCTCTCCTGGAAAGGTCGGCATCTCCTGGATCCCTTCAGAGTGCTGGTCAGCTCTGGTAGGCAGAGGGGCACCAGCAGGTGCTGGCCTGACCTGTTCAAGCAGCCCCACACTTGGGCCGGGAGTTGCATGGAAAAATCACCCCCCGTACCCTGCAGGTACAATCTACTGTGAACAAATGCCGTGTGGAATGTCTGTGCGTGACCGAGACGACCTTGATAACAATGCCAGCTCCTTGGACCTCCCCCTCGGGCATCAGGGCCACATTCCACCTCTTAGCTATTGCTGTGTTTCTTCGGATGCAGAACTGAAATACTAAGAATGTGCCTTACCTGGAACTATGATCAGCCTCTCCCTCCCTCCTTCCTTCCTACTACCCCCAGCTGCCACTTCCAAGCCATACTAGCCCCCACCTCTAGGGAGAGTCCCGGAATAAAGTGAGAAAATCCCAATCTAATGAGCGGGTCTCCCACACTTGTCCATGGCTGAGCCCATCGTGCCCTTCCTGGGCCTGGCCAGCATCTGAGCTCCCACGTTCCCTGCAGGTCCCTGGCAGATGGACCCCCTGGTGGTGCTGGTACCTGGCCCCAAGGATGCCCATAGCTCAGCCAGAACTTGCTGCGAGGCACATACCCCATAAGCATACTGGTACAATCTCCAGGGAACAGATGAAGCATGGACACTTGGAGTAACCAGCACGAGCCTGATATCACCACTGGGCTCCTGGAACTCTGCCTCAGGCATCGAGATCAAATCTCATCCCTTACCAATTGATCCCCCAGCTACAGAGGAAGGCAGCAATATAAAAATGGCCACAAGGTGGCAACTGAAAATCGGGATAAAAGTCAGAGAGATCGACCTGCAGGGTGGGGACATGGGCGAGAGAGCACCCCTACCCTCCAAGATTCCTAACTTTGTATTGTTCACCTCAGAGCATCTCTTATCTCGCTCTAAGTGGTGGAAAGTGTTCAGCACGGCCCAAGGTGTCCATTGGGGACCTCCCAGTTGGCAAGGCGTGACCCTGGCCGCAGAAGGGACATTTGGAAATATTTTTTCAGGAAGCTTTGAGGAGGACAGACTCCCCACGTGACTTCCCGGCAGCTCACTGGGACATGGAAACTTCCTGGGCACGTGGGTGGGGGCTCCTGATTTCCTTTCAATGTGCACGAATCCATGCACCAGGCCACCAGTTTCTTAATAAAATTGGTGTTTAATGTTAATGGTGGTAATGTGCACCCCTGTTTTATTCCTGACTTTAAAAAAAAGCCTGGGTTCTTAGTGTCACCACTAAGTATGATCTTCTATAGCTTTTTGATAGATATTCTTTATGTTCACTTCCTTTCTCAGCTTAAGAATTTTTATTATGAGTGTTGAATTTTGTTGAAGATTTTTTCTGCTTCCATTGGGATAATCATACTTTTCCTCCTTAATCTATTATCTACACTAATAAAAGAGAAAAATGGTAATTGGCGTACGACACTACCTTTTTCATTGACTAATCAGGGCTATATGCAAATTAACTGCCAACTAAGATTGGCAGTTAACTGCCAACAAGATAGCGGTTAATTTGCATATGTAGGCACAATGCAGGGAGGCTAAAGGGAAAGCAGGAAGAAGCCCTCTGCCACTGACAGTGATCAGAAACCCAGGGGGGAGCTAAGAGCTGGGGGGCAAGGCAAAGGTGGCCCTGG
>NW_006297661.1:677099-690783 GCF_000327345.1 Myotis davidii
GGCGTCAGGCCTGGGCAAGGGGCCGATCCTGCAATTGGAGGGTGATGGGGGTCAACGCCTGAGGGCTCCCAGTATGTGAGAGGGGGCAGGCTGGGCTGAGGGACACCCCCCCCCCACACACACACCCAGTGCACGAATTTCGTGCACCGGGCCCCTAGTTGTGATATATTAGTCCATCTAAATTCTCTTTGTGTTCTAGAAAAGCATTCTTGGTTCTGTTACAGTTTGTTTTTATACACTGAGAATTTTTTTTAGGGTTTTTGCATTTGTGTTCATATGTGAGATTGGTATACATTTTTTATTGTACCACTTTTGTCCATTTTGGGTGTCAAGACTGTACTAGCTGCATAGGTTAAGCTTTTCTATCTTTTCCTATTCTCTAAAAACAGCTTGTATAAGAAAGCAATTATTAATTTATTCAGGCCTTTATTTCCCCCCTCCACCCTTCGTCCATTTTGTGACATGTTTTTCTAGAAAATAATTTTTTAATTTAAGTTTCTCCATACTTAGTGGCATGAAGTTATTCATAGATTATTACTTCTTATTCTGAGGTTTGGTCTTTTGATTTTATAGCTGCGGAGTCTGTCTCAGCATGTAGTGGGTATGAATCTCAGTCTCCAAGCACAGATGTGCAAGAAATATGTTTATTTCTCTAAAACACAATTTAGTCTTTATTTGAATTTTCCATGCCACGAGGACCACAGAAACTTGGTCTAGGCCAGTAGTCGCCAACCTTTCAGACTTCACGGACCACCAGTTGGCAACTGCTGGTCTAGGCAATTTGGAAACTCAGTCCCCATCCCTGGGTTATTTACAGAGTTCCTTAAGGTAATGTGCCATGCTGACCTCTGCTGACGCTTCATACTTTCTTTCTGGTGGTCCACGTAGGTATCACTGGGAAAAGGGAGTCCTGAGCATGCGGTCTTTTTATCCCTACTTGTCTCATACGAATGGGCCTTGGGCCAGGAACACTTTCTTACCAAGAGATAGAGTCCTCATAACTTGTACTAGGCTTTAACCTTGTGTGGGGATGTCTTTTCTTTAGACTCAATGTACGCTTCTTTGTCCTATTTAAGTGTATGCCTTATGGCACCTGACCAGCCATGCTACTGCATCTGTCCCGTACGGGGAGGGGACAGGTTTCTTTGTTCTGCAGCACAGGAGGGGTGTGTGAAGGCCTATGGTTTTGTATCGGCTGTCGGGAAGGCCCTGCTAGCCATGGCAGACTGATGGCCACTACAAAAGCTGATCTTGCTATGTCTCTTCTTTATGTAACATTTTTTCTATCATTGCTTGACTGTGTTGTGTTTGTGTGGTTTTTTTTGGCAACTCTAATACCAAGATGTAGTGGGCAGAAGTATTTGGACTTCTACTCCTGGTGATAGGCACCCGAAGCCATTTGCTGGACAGATCTTCCCTCTGTTGTCAATCCACACAGGTCTCTGCTGAGCTGACCCTTGTTCACATGTCTAAGGCTCCTTCAGTTTCCCCAGATCACCCATCTGTGTTTGCAACTCTTGGGCATACAGAAGTCATTTTGCTGTCCTCAAGCCATGCTGGGGCCAGGTAAACTCTGCGAGATTATGTAAAACTCCATTTGCCTCAACACTCCCACGCGGCCGTTTCTTCTCTTGGATCTTGCTGCTTCCTGGCTTCTCCATCGGAAATGTTCTCAGATCTTGTGTCCTTTGGGTTTAGCCCTGGGGTGCTGTGAGTCCCTATCATCACTTCCCTGCCAACTTCCTCTGACCCAAGAATTTCATTCTTTTCTAGCTGCAGAGAGAGGAAATATTACTGGAAAAAAAAACCACCAACTCATCTTGTTTTCTCTCAAATTGATTGTCACCATCCTATGTTCTTTTGTTCCACAGGCTCCCTAGATTTTGGAAACCTGAAAGCCCGGGAAAGACCCTTGTTTTTACTTTGTCTTATGCAATAACACCTTTTACTTGAGGTTCTGGGCCCAGAAGGGCCAAGTTGGGTAAAGGGAGAAGGATATTGGGCATGTGGGTTGGCGGGAGACGTCAGTGGATATTTCAAAATTATCTCTTCAGACCCTTCTTTTAACAGGTGAAGAGACAGAATCTCAGAGACGTAACTGATTTTCCAAGGCTACAAACACTTAGTGGTGGAACAGAGAGAACAAACTCTGGATAACCTAACTACTACCCTCCTGTTCTTCGTTGTTAAATATTGTCTAACAGTTATTTGAAACATGGATTTTAGGTTTTACAACCCAGTACATATTTTACCTAGATTTTTAAATACATTGTAACTGTCAGCATGAGGCTTCTTAGCAAATGGATAAGTTTAATTGCTGAAATTTCTTAGTAATTATGGGTTCAGTCCTTTAAGGTCAAATATGCCCTTTTTAATGTTTACTTTTTTCAGTGGAAACATTGTCTAGAATCTGTTCTGCTCTTTCCGTTTGTGAAAACAGGTGTAACTTGTTTGTCCTTCCATTCACATCCCCGAGCTGGGGAGGTCCCAGTGGAGGTGCTACGTTGATCCTTTCCTGGGGGACAAAGGGCACCACTTTGGATGTTGGTTCCTTATGCTACACTAGGGTATAGTGATGCTCAAGGTCTTACTGGGTGAATGAAGTGTTTGCCTCACACCCTGTATTCAGCTGTGCTTTGACTTCTTTTGTTTCCTTTTTGTATTTTTTGTTTCCTCCTTCCCACTAGGCTGACTGCCCCTGTTTTGCAGTCAATATTTAAGTACACTGTAAGGTGCTCCTCTTCCACAGCTCTTTCTAATGTCTTATTTGTATTCTGCCTTGGGTTTTGAAACTAGATTAATAAGCCTGGTGATATTGTTTGTAAAGTGAGAGTAAACAGCCTCTGAGGGAGGCCTCAGCAGCTTTCCTATGGGAAAGTTCGTGAGCTTCCTCTGCACAGGCCTTTGCTAACATCTCTTTTGCCTGCTCTAAGGCCTTTTTGGCTTACATCCTGCATCCTGTCTCTGCTACATCCGTGAGGTTGCAGGATGTCTGCACAGTGAGCAGGTGAAGAATAACTGCTTTCCTCTTTTTTTGTTGTTGTTGATTCAGAGATACTGTAAAATATTTTGCATTAGAATAAGCTATGTTCTTAGCATAGAGCTAGTAACTAGGTATGTTGCAAATCAGAATTAAAAAAAAAATAACTGTAGAACCACAGAATACCTTTGGGCAATCTGATCATTTACGATGCAAACTATACCACTGACCTTGGGGGATTTTTGAACATAGCTGTCAGTTTAAACAAAACTCCAAACCTAATGAAACTTTTGTTGGTGAGGGTGCTAGTTTGAGAACTGGTTGGACAGCTTTTGAAATGTAATTATGCACTTCTTCCCCGGAAAACAAATAGAAGTGCTGATACTTACTGCATATATTCTTTAAGGCTAACCATCAGGTCTTAGTTTTATCAGTATTTGGAAAATGGAGAACAATTTCCTGCACACAGAGAGGGCCTCAGCAGCTTCCTTCGGGAAAGTTTGTGAGCTTCCTCACAAACTTTAATTGTCATGTTTACAAAAGTTCGTCACTTATTACATTGTAATGTTGAATGAAGCTCTTTTTTTCAGACCCCCTCCCCTTTTCACACTCCTGTTTTTTCTTCTCATTCTTTCCTCTCTCCCTTCTTCCCGATATAATTAATAAGTTCTTTGTTTCCTGTCAGTAGGTATTTGAATATTTAAGCAAACATATCCACCTTTTCAATATTCACTTGGCTCTCAGAAGAAATTTAATGTTTATATTTTTTTTCATCATGATTCCCTTTTGGGTCATTTATGAAAATACTAAATTATCCTTTCATAAATATTTACCAAGTTCCTTCAAGGTGAAAAATATTAGAGTTATATAATTAAATATATCACGTACCTAGTTCGTTATTTATATACTAGAGGTTTGGTGCATGAAATTCGTGCATGGGTAGGGCCCTTAGGCCTGGCCGGCAATCAGGGCTGTCCGGCTGCCAGCCAGGGCCTTCCTGGTGGTCAGCACACGATCTCCTGGTCGAACTCCTGGGGGAACACTTTGCATATTAGCTTTTTATATCATATATGGAACATTTCTGCATGTGAGTTGTTTCACATGACTCAGGTATAGAGTGCAAGGTTGAGGTCAAGCTCGGGGTGGATGCAGAGACTGAAGGGAGATGTAGCTGGGAGGGCAGGCAGTGGCCAGTTTGTGGCCATGGGGAGGAGTTTAAGTTTGATTCTGATGGCATCGAGATACTGCTGTAGTAGTTTAAGCAAGGGAGTGACGTGATACAATGAATGTTTTAGAAATATTATTCTGGTTGCAGTGCCAACATGGACTAGTGGGAAGCAAGAGTTAGGAGACTGAAGCCTTAATCCAAAAAGAAATGAAGAGTGCCTGAATTAAGGTAGGGCAGGTGGCTGGACAGCAGGGCACAATGAAACAGACAACAAGAGGTATTCCAGTGACAGACTCCAAATTTGATAGTGGTGATGACAGAAAGCCATGTGTTTTAACCACATGAAATTGCCATTTTTATAGGTAAAAAATGATCAGATCAGCAATTTAATATGGTTCAACTTAATCCATTGCAGCAGATTGAGGAGTGATAGTGAGGACCTGAGTAGATAATAATTTGCAGTAATATTGGCTATGATGGAAAGAAAAGAAATTGGGTAATAGCTGTAAGAAGTTATATAGGATTTTCTTTAAAAGGATGTTTATATGCTGAAGGGAAAAATGTATGTTCCTTTTTAATGACCCTTTCTCCTGCTCGAAAAACATTTCACCCTAGTTTTCTGGGATTTCACAGTGACATGACTTGACATGGTCCCTTATTTATTTATTTGTGGGAGGCCCTCAGTAGCCTGTTCCTTCTGTTGTTGTTGTTTGTTTTTGTTTTGTTTTTTTTTTAACAATTTATTTAAACTAAAAAAAAAAAGAAACAAAAGACAGTTCACACTTTTTTTTTTTACCCCCAATACCTTCTCTGGCAACCACCAATCTGTTCCCTGTATCTATAAGCGTTTTTTTATATTTTGTTTTTTGGATATTTCATATAAGAGAGGTCAAATGATATTTGTCTTTCTCTACCTTATTTCATTTAGCAAAATCACCTTGAGGTCCATCCATATTGCCCTAAATAGCAAGATTTCATTCTTTTTTTAAAGGTCGAATGTATATATCATAATTCCTTTGTACATTCAATCATAGATAGACACTTAAGTTGTTTTTATATCTTAGCTATTGTGAATAATGCTGTAGTGAACATGAGGGTGCATATCTCTTTTTGAGGTAGTATTTTTTTGGTTTTCTTTGAATAAATATCCAGAAGTAGAATTGTGATCACATATTAGTTCTATCTTTGATTTTTTTGAGGAACCTCCATACTGTTTTTCATAGTGGTTACATCGATTTACATTTTCAAAAAGAATGCACAGTGTTCCCCTTTCTCCACATCCTTGCTAACACTTGCTATTATTATTTATGATAATATCCATTCTAATGTGAAGCAATAATTCATTGTGGTTTTGATTTGTATTTTCCCAATGAAACAATGTTGAACATCTTTTCATGTACCTATTGGCCATCTGATGTCTTCTTTGAAAAAAATGTCTGTTCATATCTTCTGCCTATTTTTAAAAAAATATGTTCTTATTGATTTTAGAGCAAGGAAGGGAGAGTGATAGAGAGATAGAAACAGCAATGAGAGAGAAACATTGATCGGCTGCCTCCTGCACGCCCCCCTCCCCCCCACTGGAGATCAAGCCTGCAACCCAGGCATGTGCCCTGAGCTGGAATCAAACTGGTGACCTCTTGATTCGTGGGTTGACACTCAGCCACTGAGCTACACTGACTGGGCCTGCCAATTTTTAAAATATAACTTAAAAAATTTTAATTACAGTTAACACACAATATTATATTAGTTTCAGGTGTGCAAGATAGTGATTAGACATTTATATAACTTACTAGAGGCCCAGTGCATGACATTTGTGCACTGGGGGGGGGGGGCCCCTCAGCCCAGCCTGTCCGGGAGCCCTCAGGGGATGTCTGACTGACAGCTTAGGCCCACTCCCCACCAAGCCACAATCAGACATCCTTAGTGTTGCCTTGGAGGCAGGAGAGGCTCTTGCCACCACCGCTGCTCTCACCAGCCATGAGCCCGGCTTGTGGCTGAGCAGTGTACACTGACCACCAGGCGGCAGCTCCTTCATTGAGCGTCTGCCTCCTGGTGGTCAGTGTGCATCATAGTGACCTTCGTTCTGCCATTCGGTTGATTTGCATATTAGCCTTTTATTATATAAGATAAGGCAATCACTCTGTAAGTCTAGTACCTACCTGACACCATGCATAGTTATTAAAATACTAGAGGCCTGGTGCACGGAATTCATGCACTTGGGGTTGGAGGTCCCTCAGCCTGGCCTGCGCCCTCTCAGTCTGGGAGCCCTGGGGAGCAGGTCTAAGCTGGCAGTTGGATATCCTTAGCACTGCTGCGGAGGTGGGAAAGGCTCCTGCCACTGCCGCTGCGTTCGCCAGCTGTGAGCCCAGCTTCTGACTGAGTCGCACTCCCCCTGTGGAATCGGGCCGAAACCAGCTCTCTGACATCCCCCAAGAGTTCCTGGATTGCGAGAGGGTGCAGGCCAGGCTGAGGAACCCTACCAGTGCACGATCAGGGCCAGGGGAAGATGAGAGAGGTTGGTCAGCTGGGGAGGGGTCACAAGAGGGCTCCAGGGCATGTCCGGCTCGTCTTACTCAGTTCTGATCGGGTGGACCCCAGCAGCAAGCTAACCTACCAGTTGGAGTGTCTACCCACTGGTGGTCAGTGCATGTCATAATGATTGGTCCACTGGTTGACTGTCTGCCCCCTGGTGGTCAGTGCATGTCATAGTGAGCGATTGAGCGACCTTCATATATCATTAACATATTATGCTTTGATTGGTTGAATGGCCGACTTGTCGACCGGACACTTCTTAGCATATTAGGCTTTTATTATATAGGTATATTGATTATATTCTTTACGCTGCACTTTACATCCCATGACTGCTTTTACAATGGGAAATTTGTAATCTTAATCCTTTCTACTTTTTCACCCACCTCCCCAACTTCTGCTTACTTTTTAATTGGATTGTTTTTTTTGTTGTTGCTATTGAGTTACATGAGTTCTTTATGTATTTTTTATATTAGCCCCTTATCAGACATACATGATTTGAAAATATTTTCATCCATTCAGTAGGTTACCTTTTCATTTTGTTCATGATTTCCTTTGCAGCTCAGAAACTTTTTTAGTATGATGTAGTCACATATTTAATTTGTGTTTGTGGCTTTTGCTTTTGTTGTCAGATTCAAAACATTGTCAACAACACTTATGACAAGGAGCTTACCACTTATGTTTTCTCCTAGGAGTTTTATGGTTTCAGGTCATATGTTTGAATCTTTAATCTATTTTGAGTTAATGTTTGTGTATGTAAGATAGTGATTGAGCTTCATTCTTTTACACATGGGTGTTCAGTTTTCCCAGCACCATTTATTGAAGTGACTCGCTTTCTCTCATTGTATATTCTTGGCTCTTTTGTTGTAAATTGACCATATATGCTTGAGTTTATTTCTGAGCTCTCTCTTCTGTTCCAGTAATCTCTGTGTCTGCTTTTATACCAATACCATATCTTTTAAATTACTATGGCCTTATAGTGTAGTTTGAAATGAGGAGGCATGATGCCTCCACTTTTGTTTTTCTTTATCAAGATTGTTTTGGCTATTTAGAAATTTTTGGAGTTCTATAAAAATTTTAGGATTATTTTTTCTATTTTTTTGAAAAGTGCCATTGGCATTTTCATAGGGGTTGCACTGAATCTAGAGAGAGCTTTGGATAATATAAACATTTTCACAATAGTAATTCTTCCAGTCTATTAGCATGGAATATCTTTCTATTTATTTGTGTTTTTAAAATTTTTTTATTAATATTTTATGGAGGTCTTTTACCTCCTTGGTAAAATTTATTTCTAGGTATTATTCTTTTTGATGCAATTATAAATGGAATTGTTATCTTTATTTCTTTTTCTGATCGTTCATTATTAGTGTATAGAAATGCAGCAGATTTTTGTATGCTGGTTTTGTACCTTGCAACTTTACTGAATTTGTTTATTTGTTCAAATGGATTTTTTTAAATTGAGTCTTCAGTGTTTTTGTAGGTATAATATCATGTCATCTGCAAATAATGACAATTTTACTTCTTTAAATATGGATGCCTTTGATTTCTTTTTCTTGGCTAATTGTTCTGCCTAGGACTTTCAATAGTATATTGAAAAAGAGTGATGAGAGTGGGCATCCTTGTCTTATTGCCGATCTTAGGAGAAAGGCTTTTAGCTTTTCACCAGTGAGTAAAATGTTAGCTATGGGCTTGTCTTATATGGCCTTTATTATATTGAGGTATGTTTCCATTACACCCACTTTATTGAGAGTTTTATCATAAATGGATGTTGAAAAGCTTCTCCTAGAACAAAGAGAACACAATGAAGAAGAAAATAGGAGAGAAATATATAAAAATAAGAGTATCACCCTCTAAAGGACCAACATCCCAATACTAGGAGTTCCAGAAAAAAGGTATTAAAACAAAAGAGAATTTCCTAGCACTGGAAGATATGAGTTATTAGAATATATTCAAAGTGCTGAAAGAAAACAAAATTTCAACCAGGAATACTCTATCTTGCAAAGTTTCATTCAGAATCCAATGAGAGATAAAGAGTTTTCCAGACCAGTGGAAGCTTTGAAGGTTAAAAAACAAAAGTAGTAAAAATAACTGGTTACAATAATTAGTTAAGGGATACACAAGATAAAACGATGTAAAATGTGACATCAAAAACATAAAACGTGTGTGGCACGGGAGGGAGAGTAAAAATATTGGTATTTAGAAGAGGATCAAACATAAACACAGAGGCACTTTCTTTGTATTAAAGTACTCATTCCTGCGAGCATATTTTATTTTCAACTCTTTCCATTTTCTGCTTTGGTGTGAGAGAGTTTTGGCTGTATGGAGGGAGATCCAGGAAGTTTATTGTCAGCCCCCCTTGCACTCTCACTTTTGGAGATTGACACCTCCAATTCCTTAATCTTTGTGAGGTTCTATAGTAGGGCTTGTTTGCTTCTGGGCTTCATTTTTGAAAATTGTGGCTACCTTTTTGATAAAATAATAGGAGTTTTTGATAAAATAATAGGAAAATATTTACAAGACATTCTCATGCCAACTTATCAATGTTTACTGTTTTTAATGTGTACCTTTACTTATTTGTTTATATACTGGCAACTTACTATATATATTACAATAGTGAGACACAAGAATAAATAGCCGTCTTGTAGAATACATTTTGAGGTTCTTACTGCCTATCAAGTCATGGCCAAAGTAAACTTCCTTTAATATATTTGTTCCCAATTAGAAGAGTTTTTATTTAAAGCAATATCTTATTATAGTTAACGCATGTTTAAGGTAATTCTTTCTATAAATGCTTTTTAGAGATCCTCTTTTTATTATTTTTTAAAATAAATCTTTATTGTTCAGATTATTACAGATGTTCCTCTTTTTTCCCCCCATAGCTCCCCTCCACCTGGTTCCCACCCCAACCCATGCCCTTACCCCCCACCACTGTCCTCATCCATAGGTGTAAGATTTTTGTCGAAACTCTTCCCGCACCCTTCACCCCCTCTTCCCCCTGAGAATTGTCAGTCCACTCCCTTTCTATGCCCCCACTTCTATTATATTTTATCCAGTCTCTTCCCCCCCCCACACAAACCCCCTTCCCCTCCGAAAACTGTCAGACCACTCCCTTTCTATGCTCCTGATTCTATTCTATTCACCAGTTTATTCTGTTTGTCAGATTCTTTATTCGCTTGATTTTTAGATTCACTTGTTGATAGATGTGTATTCGTTGATCATAATTTGTATCTTTACCTTTTTCTTCTGCTTCCTCTTCTTAAAGAATACCCTTCAGCATTTCATATAATACGGGTTTGGTGGTGATGAACGCCTTTAGCTTTTTCTTGTCTGTGAAGCTCTTTATCTGACCTTCAATTCTAAATGATAGCTTTGCTGGGTAGAGTATTCTTGGTTGTAGGTTCTTGCTATTCATCACTTTGAATATTTCTTGCCACTCCCTTTTGGCCTGCATAGTTTCTGTTGAGAAATCAGCTGACAGTCGTATGGGTATTCCCTTGTAGGTAACTGTTTTTCTCTTGCTGCTTTTAAGATTCTCTCTTGGTCTTTTGCCTTTGGCATTTTAATTATGATGTGTCTTGGTGTGGTCCTCTTTGGATTCCTTTTGTTTGGGGTTCTCTGCGCTTCCTGGACTTGTAAGTCTATTTCTTTCACCAGGTGGGGGAAGTTTTCTGTCATTATTTCTTCAAATAGGTTTTCAATATCTTGCTCTCTCTCTTCTTCTGGCACCCTTATAATTCAGATGTTGGTACACTTGAAGTTGACCCAGAGGCTCCTTGCACTATCTTCTTATGTTTGTATTCTTTTTTCCTTGTACTTTTCCGGTTGGGTGTTTTTTGCTTCTTTGTATTTCAAACCTTGATTTGATTCTTGGGATCCTCTAGTCTGTTGTTGGAGCTCTGTGTATTATTCTTTATTTCATTCAGTGTATGCTTAATTTCTAATTGGTCCTTTTCATATCCTTGAGGGTCTCACTATATTTCTCGGAGATTTCTAGAACTGTGGTTTTGAACTCTATATCCAGTAGTTTGCTTTCCTCCATTTCTTTCATTTGTGACATGTTTCTTTGTCTCTGCATTTTGGCTGCTTTCCTGTGTTGATAGAGTGACTTTGTGTACTAGGTGTCCTATAGGGCCCAGTGGCTCAGCCTCCGAATTACCTGAGTTGGACACTCTAGGTCCATCCCTTTGTGGGCTTTGTGTCCAGTCTTGTTGTAGTTAAGCCTTGATTGCTGTTGGTATCACGGGGAGGAATTGACCTCCAGGCCAACTGACTGTGAGGGCCAGTTGTGTCTACAATGGGAGAACTTCTGTGCTGGAGACACTCTTATGGGGCAGGACTTGCTTCAGTGGGGCTTTGGTGCTCACTGAGTCTGCCCGCTGAGTGTGTCTTTTATGGATGTGAAGAGTTGTAATCTGGATGGTCTCACTCTGACCCCTGTGTATACACTGGCTCTTGGATCTCCAAGGAAGTGCAAAGTCAGCCACTGCATGAGGCACCCAGCAGGAGCTATAGAGAGATCTGCAGATTCCTCCTCTTTGTTTGGGGTTTGGAGCTGCCCAGATGATGCACAGCTGTGCATCATCTGGGCATAGCTGTGAAGCAATGCAAGCTGCTGACGAGCCTTAGGCATTCTTTTGGAAGCTCTTGGGTTCTCTGACCCAGCTGCAGTTTGACAGGTTTTTAGGCGTAGAAAGGCCAGGCCATTAGTATGCAAAAGCTGCTGTGCACAGCTTGGGTGGGGTTGTAAATTGGGTGGGGTGGGGTCTCAGGGAATCACCAGGGCGCAAAAAACAGCAGTGGCTGCCAGTCAGCCCTGCATCAGAGAGGTCCCCACGTCTCTGCATTCTGTGCCCCCCTATGCAGGAACAATGACTGCTGTAAGCACCTCTGCAAGAAAGCTACCCTCACGTTCCAGCCCATTGCCAGACAGTCCATTTTCTTTCCGTATGAGTCTGGGACCCCAGATTCTCACTTGGAACTGGATTCTAGATCAGTTGGGAGCTTGTATCTCCCTCCCAATTGGAAAAGACAACAGTGTACCCAGCTGCCAGCCCCTTTCGTGTGTGCCTCTGTACTTCCACACTTCCACACCTATGTACCTTCTAGCGGACTCAATGCGGTTTTCTCTTTCCTTCTAGTTGTAGAATTTGCACTCAGCCAGCGTCCCATGGATCTGGATGATATTCATTTTGTCTTTTAGGTGTAGTTTTAATGAGGTTGTGCACGGCAGCAAGTTCAGGTGTTTACCTATGCCGTCATCTTGGTTGTCTCTAGAGATCCTCTTTTTATTGAGAAGATATTAAACATAACTTTAAGAAAATAGAAGTTATAACTGACTGAATTGTCATTCATGAATAAATAATTTTTCTCCTTTTCATTTAGTCTCATGAATTTAAGAGAAAATATACAGTTGGAACCAGACAAAAGTTAAATTAGTTTAAATAATAGTACTCCCAGAAACATGAGTAAGTCAGGTACTTGAATCATTGAAAAATTTTGTTTTCTAATCCACAAGTAACAATGCTAGATTTTACAATCAACTGCAATCTCCTAAGGTTAACCTGGAGATTGTACTTTTCCATTTACCAATTGTTCTTTAAGTAATTTCTAAATTCATACTAAATGTATGACTTCATTTCTCTGTGGATGGGTTTGAGAATATTATGAATGAGCTGTTCTGGCTGCTTAACAGCCCCTGACCCTCACCCTTCCTGGCCCCAGCTTTTAAACCATTTGCTTGTCTAGTGTAACAGCCTGGAGGAGGTTTTAACATAAAGACTGGAAAAGCAAGAATAATGACCAGTACTACTCTTAAATTTTGATACTATAAAGATAAACATTTATGATGAAATATTAGTTGACAATTATGTTTATCTAAATAGAGAAACTGAATGATATCCAGAAGAGGAAGACTGGAAAGGGGAAAAAAAAGTACAAAATGGATACTTTTTCATATTAATTCTTTTATTTTCACTGTAATGTTCTGTATTTTAAGTTATTTCCAGAAGTTTTAAAATAAAACCTCATGTTTTAATGTCTATATTGCTACTTTGCTATCATGCTATTAATATGAGTCATGATAATCTTGAATTTATGAGACTGAAACAACCAGATTTAATCTTTCCTTCCAGAGCTACTTTTGTGTCAATTTGAAGTAAGCTTCCTTTCCCTTGAACTTTTTGCTATATATCTATAATGAAGGCACATGATATTCCTGTTTTAGATTTTTATTTTCCTAATAGCTCCTTCCAGGTTTATTCAGCGTGACTCAGCTTCTTGAAAGCGCCTCAGTATCTTTTGTTGAATACAGACCAACAACAGATAATGAAATAAGATTGTAAATTCCCAGGAAATGCAATCTGATACAGTCATGACCCAATACTTCATTCACTGGTATTCGTAAGGGACTTTGCTATAAAATCACTCCTCTTTAGAAGCTAAGGTTGAAGGCTGAACATCTTCAGACTCTTAACCATTTTTTAAAACTTTAGTTTGTTGGTTTTATTAAATCTGTAAAGTTGAAGTAATAACAACTACCACATAAATTTGTTATGAGAACTAAATGAAATAATGTTTGTAAAGTGTTCACCAATGCCTGGCACACTGTAAATGCTAAGTTATTGTTAGCTTTCATAGTCCACTAGAGGCCTGGCCACAAAATTTGTGCACTCGGTGGCAGGAGGGAATCCCTCAGCCTGGTCTGCACCCTGTTACAGTCCAAGAGCGCTCAAGGGGTGTCTGACTGATGGGGAGCAGACCTAAGCCATCAGTCAGACATCCTTAGTGCTGTGGAAGTGGGAGAGGCTCCTGCCATCGCTGCTGCACTCACTAGCCATGAGCCCAGCTTCTGGTTGAGTGGTGCTTCCCTTGTGGGAGTGCACTGACCATCAGGGGGCAGCTCCTGCATTGAGCACATCATTGCAACCGGTTGTTTTGCGATTTGGTCAATTTGCATATTAGCCTTTTATTATATAGGACATATTTACATATATATATACTGTCTGTGT
>NW_006297661.1:691510-692377 GCF_000327345.1 Myotis davidii
TGTGCGGGCACATCTCCAGTGCGGGGTGTGCAAGAGGCAGCTGATCGATGTTTCTCTCTCATAGATGTTTCTAGCTCTCTATCCCTCTCCCTTCCTCTCTGTAAGAAAATCAATAAAATATATATTTTTTTAAAAAGCAGCACAGGAGAAAACAAAAGGATGAAGAGGAAAAAGACAAAAAGAGAAATTTCATTACTGTGGCTGCATGATTTTGGCGGCAGAAAAAAACATGCACAGTCCTATCACAGACGGTGGGACTGGCACACAGGCAAATACAGCAGCAAGTGGGGGCTCAAATATTGTCGATACCTGCCAAGTCTTTCTCCAGTGAGCCTGACAAATTCTAGAACCCATCTTCCTACAACTTATCTCTCCATAGGAAGGAGACAATGAGGAGCACACACAGTGAACTGACTTTAACCAGAAGAGGCACTGCTTGGTTAAAAGAGGAAAGTGTAAAGATAACCTGGTAGAGACATTAGCTGTGACTTATTTTCCTGTAGCTATCAGACTGAAAATCAGAAAACAAAAATTTGAGCACTCGGGGGCGGGGGGGTCCCTCAGTTATTAAACATTTATTCGCACAACACTGACCACATTGGTGGTGGTGGTGGTCTTGTCAGAATGTGTTATATTATGCAGATGAAAATCTATTTAAACAGATTTAATGTAGATATTTTCAAAGATGGAAGAATTGTCCCTGTCAACTATTTTAGTTGATTCATATCTTCACTAATTGTCATCATTGCAAAGTTTTCAGTCCACATATGGATTGCTGGATATAATAGGTCATGTGCTGTCCCTGTCCTCTGTAGCCTTTGTTACCTTAAGGACTCTAGTTTTCCATTTATATGTTTAAGTACAAAT
>NW_006297661.1:692794-696166 GCF_000327345.1 Myotis davidii
TTTGCGCCCAGCCAGCCAGTGACTCTCTCAGTGTCTATTTATGACTTCTTTTTTCCCTGTCCATCTTCCAACCCCTAATTATATTTCCACCTGCGTGTATCATTTTCACTCCCAATATGCTGTATAGAGAAGGAGTCAGGATGCTGTCTTCCCATGAATAGTACTCAGTAACAAACCAATTGCATTTTAGTTGGGCAATGCCCCTACCCACCCTTCAAATCCCTTCCACCATGCATTTCTGTCTCCCTTTTTTTTTGTTGGATTGTTCTGCTGCTCCTTCTCCTCACCCCACCACCATTGGATTGTAATGTAAAATTCTTTTACCATGTCAAGAAATTATTAAAAATACAGGTACTTTGAAAAAAAAATACAGGCACTTCTCCCAACACCGGTGAGGGGAGGGGAGGAGGGAAGAGGCGGCTTCTCCGGTCACCGATCCCCGGCTGGGGTGGCCAGAGAAGAGGCGGCTGCCCCCCTCCGGCTTCTCTGATCACCGGCAGGGGGGAGGGCAAAGGCAGCGGTTCTCCGATCCAGGGCCCGGGGCAGTGCCTCCCGGCTCTTGCCTGCCACCTGTGTTTCCAATCACCATCCTTTCCCTATGGCCTCCCATCATTGCCCCTATGTATGCAAATTAACCACCATCTTGGCTGGCAGTTAATTTGCATATCACCCTGATTAGCCAATGGGAAGGGTAGCAGTTGTACGTCAATTACCATCTTTCTCCTTTATTAGATAGGTTGTATGATTCCTGTGACCCAGGGCCGGGGGGGGGCAGGGCAAAGGTGGCCCCCAGGGATGCCTTTGCCCTGCCACCTGGCTCTTTCCTGCCACCTGGGTTTCCAATCACTGTCCTTCCCCTTTCGCCTCCCATCATTGTGCCTACGTATGCAAATTAACCACCATCTTTGTTGGCAGTTAATTTGCGTATCACCCTGATTAGCCAATGGGAAGTGTAGTAAAGGTATGGTCAATTACCATGTTTGCCTATTAGATTAGATGGTACATTCTTTTGCATATCTCTTGTCAAGTAAATTACTTGAGAATAGACTGGATTTTTTTGGAAAAAAACAAATATCTTTTAAAGCAATGTCTTAGTGACTTTGATTGAACACTTTGATTATAGTAAACCCACTGTGGGTAAAAAAATCCAGGTGTAGAAATGAAAAAGAGGACACATTTTCTTGTATGGATGGCAAACTGTCTCTGAAAGCGATTCCAAAAATTACAGATTTATAGAACTTCGAAAAGTTCTGTATAGTAGTTGTCAACCTCAAGGATGCAAAGAAGAATAATATCATTGGCCAGCATTAATGCAATCACAAAACATCTTTGAGCAGCCTTTGTGTGCCAGGTATGTGGTGTAGTCCCTGCCCTTGTGATCTGGTGGGAGAGACAGACTTCAAACACTAACACAATTTTGCAAGCCACATGGTGCTATGACTGCCTGTTATGGATACGTGAACTAGTCAGAGATGTCAGTGTGTGTATATATTCATCAGAGTTTGATGTGAGAGGAATACCCTGACTCTAATGTGAGGAATGAATGATTGTGGTAGGAGGTGGTGAGACTGGTTGTGGGTTATAATAGTTAAGAGACTACAGTGGGGATTTGGATATTTAGGTAGAAATTTAATGGTTTGGTGATGAATTGGATTGGAGATAGGGGGGACATCAGGAAGACTCCCAATTTCTGTCATCTGCAGCGGCTTCTTTGGGATTCCATTCCAGAGATGAGGGACATCAGAAGACAACCAGCTTCTTAAGTCCTTAAAGCATTAGAGCTAATAATTCTTTTTTAAAAAAATATATCTTTATTGATTTCAGAGAGGAAGGGAGAGGGATAGAGAGTTAGAAACATCGATGATGAGAGAGAAACATCGATCAGCTGTCTCCTGCACACCCCCTCCTGGGGATGTGCCCACAACCGAGGTATATGCCCTTGACTGGAATCGAACCCAGGACCCTTCAGTCTGCAGGCTGATGCTCTATCCACTGAACCAAACCGGCCAGGGCGAGCTAATGATTCTTAAAGAACATTCTAATCAGGCATAAAGGCTAAATAGAAATACAAGTATTGTGCTGGGGACAATGAATTCTGAGTGAACTTTCAAGGAAGAGAGGCATTTCAATAAAAAATAGGTTTCAAAATGTTTGGAAGATTTCTAAAAAAAAATGGGAGGAATGAAAGAAAGAAGGATAGGAGAAAGGAAGAAATAAACCCTTCTCCCCTCAAACCCCAAAGAAACCACAAGAGGAAAGAGAATTTCTGATGGAGGGATAAGCATAAGCAAGGATGCGGAGCCAAGAAAGGGCCCAATATATTTGGGAAACAGACTATTAAACTATGAATGATTTTAACAATATATAAAGAAAACTAAAAGGTTTATTGATATACTTTATGAATTTAAAATTATTTAAAACATTGTCATTAATTTTTTTTACCGATATCAGTTTTGTAAATATATTATTTTGACTAATAAAAATCTTGTTAAATTAAAGAGATAGAGAAAATTAGAGTGGTTAATTCTTAGCCCTAAACTCTCAATGAGCCATCTCAATTTATCTGTTTTTCATACATTATGGTATGTAATGAGGTGATAAAATTAGAGTAACCCATGTAACTCTACATAGGGAGATAGTTGATTTCTTTTCTGCTATGTACCAACTCTTAAAGTACTGTATTTTTTTTGTCTGAAATTCCAGAGTGAAGAACTCATTCCTTTGGTTCCCTTAAGAGATGTATTTTTCTCACAGAATGGTGATTTCTTATTATCAGTCATTTACTGGGGATCACCAAGCTTTTTTTGTAAAGGGTTAGATAGCAAGCAATTTAAGCTTTGTGAGCCAAGAGGCAAAATCAAGGATGGCATTTTGGTACTTAAATAATGAGAGAAAATAAATTTCCACAAATGCGTATAGATGAAATTCAAAACATTATCAATGAACACTAGAATTTGAATTTCATATATTTTACACTTGTCATGAATATTATTCTCATTTTGATTTTTTAACTATTTAAAAATGTAAAAACCATTCTTAGCTCATGGGCCAAACAAAAACAGGTAGTTGGAAAGAGAGTCTAAATGGTGATGGACAAACAAAACAAAACACAAAAATAGGGGGTTTACTATATTTGGAGCGTGGACTGTTTTTTTCCAATTCTTAATTTACACTATATTGTGAAAGAGTTTTTCTGTCATTTTATGTGATCATATTTTTTGGTTTTGAACAAAAGAGAGAACATGGGGACATTGGTCATTGTTATTTGAAAGTGTGTACACAAATACACAAAAAAGGGGTAGTGGGACCTCTCTCTGGTGGAGGCATTTTTGGTTTGTCTAGTCTTGGCTTGCTGTTTTTGGAAAAGCCATG
>NW_006297661.1:696191-702051 GCF_000327345.1 Myotis davidii
GGAGTTGGGAGAGAAATTAACCAGGGAACTTATATGCATACTAGAGGCTTGGTGCTTGAAATTCGTGCACAGGTAAGGTCCCTAGGCCTGGCTGGTGATAAGGACCGATTGGGGCCTTCGGCTGCCGGATGGGGCCTCCCTTCATTCTGGGCCACCCCCTGGTGGTCAGTGCACATCATAGTGAGCGTTTGAACTCCTGGTCTCCTGGTCAAACTCCTGTGGGAACAATTTGCATATTAGGCTTTTCTATGTATAGATATTCATAGCCCATGGACACAGACAATAGTGTGGTGAAGGCCTGGGAGGGGCTGGTGTAGAGTGGAGGGCATCAATGGGGAAAAAACAAAGAGAACACCTGTAATATTTTCAACAATACTAGTAAAGATAAATTTTTAAAATACAAAATTTAGATTTTAGTCTCACAAAACCATTATCATTGTGGGGCATGGAGTTTATTTTTCTTAAAATATAAATTACATGATGATTGCCAAAATGACAAGTTGATTTCTTTTTTAAAAAATTTTTATTGTTAAGAGTATTACAGATGTCCACCTTTCCCCCTATTACCCTCCTCCAGCCAGTTTCCACCCCACCCCAAGTCTTCACCACTCCATTGTCTGGGTCAATAGGTAATGTATATATGCATATTAGTTATTTGGTTAATCTCTTCTTACCCCCCCCCACCCCTTCCATCTGAGATTCATCAGTTGGTTCCATGTTTCCATGCCTCTGGTTTTATTTTATTCATCAGTTTATTTGTTCATTAGAGTCCTTGTTCATTTATTTTGATTTTTAGATTCAATTGTTGATAGATATGTATTCATTGCCATTTCATTATTCATATTTCTTCTTCTTCTTCTTCTTCTTCTTCTTCTTCGTCTTCGTCTTCGTCTTTCTTCTTTCTTCTTTCTTCTTTCTTCTTTCTTCTTTCTTCTTTCTTCTTTCTTCTTTCTTCTTTCTTCTTTCTTCTTTCTTCTTTCTTCTTTCTTCTTTCTTCTTTCTTCTTCTTCTTCTCATCTTGATGTGGGCTTCTTTGGGTTAATCTTGTTTGGGACTCTCTGTGCCTCCTGAACTTGTAAGTCTATTTCGTTCACCAGGTAGGGGAATGTTTCTGTCATTATTTTTTTCAAATAGGTTTTCAATATCTTGGCGCTCTCTCTCTTCTCCTTCTGGCACCACTATAATGCAAATATTGAAGTTGTTCCAGAGTCTCCTTACACTATCTTTTTTTAAAAAAAATATATTTTATTGATTTTTTACGGAGAGGAAAGGAGAAAGATAGAAACATCGATGAGAGAGAAACATTGATCATCTGCCTCCTGCACACCCCCCACTGGGGATATGCCCGCAACCAAGGTACATGCCCTTGACTGGAATCAAACCCGGGACCCTTTATTCCACAGGCCGATGCTCTATCCACCGAGCCAAACCAGTTAGGGCTCCTTACACTATCTTCATATTTTTGGATTATTTCTCTTTTTGCTGTTCTGATAGGGTGTTTTTTGCTTCCTCACATTCCAAATCATTGATTTGATTCTTGGAATCCTCTACTCTATTGTTGAATTCCTGTAAATTACTCTTCATTTCAGTTAGTTGTATGCTTAATTTCTGACTGGTCCTTTTTCATGTCTTTGACATTCTCACTAAGATCCTTGAAAGTCTCACTAACTCCCTTGAAGCTCTCACTAAGATCATTGAGCAACCTTATAACCATTGTTTTAAACTCTGTATCTAGTAGTTTGCTTGCTTCCATTTCATTTATTTCTTTTTTTGGAGATTTCTTCTGTTCTTTCACTTGTGATATGTTTCTTTGTCTCCACATCTTGGCTGCTTCCCTGTGTTTGTTTATATGTATTATGTGGTAATGCTATGTTTCCTGGAATTGGTAGAGTGGCCTTGTGTAGTAGGGCTCAGTGGCTGAACCTCTCCATTCACCTGAGCTGAGCACTCTAGGTGCACCCCTGTGTGGCCTGTGTGCATGGTCTTGTTGCATTTGAGCCTTGATTGCTGTTGGCATCACTGGGATGAGTTGAACTCCAGGCTAATTAGATGTGAGGAACAGCTGCAGCTACAGCAGAAGAGTTGCTGTGTAGGGATGTCTCCTACAGGGGTGAGCAGGACTTGCTTCAGTGGCACTTTGGCGTGTGCTGAGTCTGTCCCTTGAGTGTGTCACTCGTGAATGTGTAAAGTTGTAATCTGTTATGGTCTGAAGCTGTCCTCTGGGTGCACTGGCTCTCGGGCCTCCAAGGAGGTGCAAAGTGAGCCATTGCCTGGCAGGAGCTACAGAGTCATTTTCAGATGGTGCTACTTGTGTTTAGTATGGAAGTGCACAGGTGGGGCCAGGCTGTCTTGGGCTTCTTATTGCTAAGGATTAGGAACACTGACACCAGCTGCTACTTGAGAGATTTTAGGAAAGTCTGAAGCCTGAGTGAGGACAGACAATTCATATGGAAAATCTGCTGCAAACAGGTTAAGTGGGGCTGCAAATTGGATAGGGCGGAGTGTCGGGAAATCACCAGGGCAAAGAGAACAGTGTGAGGTAGGTTGATGGAAACTCAGGTATGGCTGCCAGTCATCTCTGTGATGGGGAGGTCTCAGCACAGGAATAATGACCCCTGTGAACTTCCCTGTCTGGGAGATAGTTTTCCCCCAACTTCTTACTTTGATGCCAGACAATCCAGCTCTTCCTGTATGTCCCACTGAGCCATTGGATCCAGTGCTGGAGCTCAGAGGGAACAATTCTGTGTAAGTTAATTCTCTGGCCCTTTAATAGTAACTGCCTGGGTTTCCAGTGGCCTCCATGTCACTCATTCATAATCCCCGCTGGTTTTCACAGCCTGAAGTTATGGAAGTTATGGAGACTTCTCTTACCAGCTCTGGAGCATGAAATTGAGGTCTGGTCTGGGACTGGGACCCCTTGCTTTGCACGAGAGGCCTCTGCAGCCTAGATATCCCTCTGGATTGAAAAAAAAAAAAAACACGTGGGTGTTGGACCAGCCTGTTCCATGCTACTGCCCCTCCTAACAGTCTCCATGCTTTCTGTTTTACTTCTCTCATTGTAGGACTGCCATTCAGCCAGCTTTCAGGTGGTTCTGAATGATGGTTGTTCTGTATTTTAGTTGTAATAAAATTGTTATTACGTTAATCTAAATCCTTAATTCTCTTAGTCATATTATCAAATAAAAACTTTTTTCTTTATTAGTTATGTCAATTATTTCAGAAATGATGTTCATGATTTTTTTATTGACTTTATTCGGATGACATCCTAATATATAAAAATCCAGGGTCCATAATGACTGACCGGAGGCTCGACCAAACACTGGAAGTCAGTTTTGCTGCAAGTGCAGTTGTAACGACCCAGCACTGACTGCTGAAGGGGCTGCGGATCAGCCCTGGAGAGAGAGGCAGGGTCTGATCCACAGCCTCCGTAGTGGCTGTTGATCAGCCATTGCCTCTCTCTTTCTCTCCGGGCTTCACCAGGAGCCAAGACTCTGTTTCTTTCCTGGCCTCCACAGGGGCTGCTGATCAGCCCCGCCTCTCTGATCAGGCCTGGAGATAGGCCCAGAGATGCTGACTGGCATCGAAACCAACCAATCAGAACCAAATCTGGGTGAACTGTGAGGAGCCAATGGCTGCCTAGGAGGTGGGGCTTTTGACACTGACTGGCATAGAAACCAACCAATCAGAACCAAATTGACCAGCAGGGAGGGCAGTAGGGGTGATCAGGCAGGCAGAGGAAGTTAGGGACTATCAGGCCGGCAGGGGAGAGCAGTTGGGGGCGAGATCAGGCTGGCAAGGGAGAGCAGATAGGGGTGAGATTAGGCTGGCAGGGGAGGGCAGCTGGAGGCCACTGTTGATTGTCTGAAAGTAAAAGAATTGGCATGATGAAAGTTAATGTGGAATTTTATCTTATGAGAGGGTTGGGCTCCCAAATGAGCACGTAAGTTGAAAATGATGAACTAATTACCCTTGAAAATCTCGAAGAGGGGCTATGTGAGATGACTATACTGTCTCCAAACATGTCCAAGGGACCTGAGATGAGCCCAAGATATCCTGGCTGGTTAATGTTTAGGACTATACCACTCCTTGAAACCAGAATCACATCTTAAGTGTGATACTCATCCTCCGAGGCTGCAGTAGGAACTGAGACGATTTAGGCAGCAGCCCAGTTAAGCTTGTCATCTCATGCACACACCAGACTTATTTTCCCTACTCCCAGTAGACAGAGTTCAATATTGGGAGCTAAATGAATATATGGTTACAAAGCAACTTGCAAATAAAATGAGTTCTTAATATAAAGGTGATATATGTTAAAAGCTAAAGCTTGCTTAGAGGTCCCCCCAAGACATTCTTTTTTTTTTTTAAAGAATCTCTTCGATATAGCAAATAAAACCAGGGAAAGATGATATATAGTAGTTATCCATAACAATATATATATATACACAGAATTAACATATTTACCCCATATAGAAAACAAGACTTCCTTGCAAAATGATACAACATTAAAATTCTGCTCTAGAGTTATCTCATTGTTTTCTTATCTTTTGTGACCTTTTGAATGGACACCAATAGTTCTGGTTTTTGCAGCCACAAAAATAGCATTACTACTTCCTCTAACATTGGCCTGGTCTTCTATTTACTTAAGTTTGGAAAGTCCCTAATGTCTTCTGTTATTAAATTATTTCATTTTTCAATTATTAATGAGATGTCAGGAGCTGGTTGTGTATTTCCAGATTATGAGGCTTAAAAATTGCAATAACCACACCTGAATTATTGTTTTTATTATAGAGTAATTTTAACATATCTTAGATTTACCCCATATAGAAAACAAGACTTCCTTGCACCTCAAAAATAATAAAAACTATTACATGGAAATTTATGGAATAGAAGAAAATATTTTCAAGCCACATATCTCATAAGGGGTTAATTTCCAAAATATTTAAGGGACTCAGATAATTAAATACAATAATAATAATAATCCTTTCTAATAAAAGACAAAGAGGGTAATTAACCATACCTCCGCTACACTTCCCATTGGCTAATCAGGGCGATATGCAAATTAACTTCCAACTAAGATGGCGGTTAAGCACCAACAAAGATGGTGGCTAATTTTCATACAGCAGGCAGGGTGGGACAGCACCATCCTGCCTGCCCCGCTGCCATCCGGGCCTGTTATCAGGGCTGGCGGGCAGGAACACTGTGATCTGCCACTGGCCATGCCCCCAACCGCCCTCCCTTGGGGAATCCGGGACTGGCGGGAGCAACTGCAGCAATCCACCACCGGCCACGCCCACAACTGGCCCTCCTGCGGGGGTCCAGGGCTGGCGGGCGCTAACACACCGATTTGCCACCGGCCACGCCCACAAATGGCCCTCCCATGTTAGACCCAGGTGGCTGGGACAGCGTGGCTCCTCTGTCATCCCAGCTTCCTCATGACAGTTGTGGAAACTGACAGCAGGGATGAGGAAGTCCCACCCCCACAGAATCATCCAGAACCAGCCATTAGTCACACAGCTCTCAGTGGTTTGACAGGCAGGACTCTCATTCTCCTCCATTTCAGACCGTGTCAGTAGACAGGTAGGACTATGTCCAAAGAAAAACGGTTGATACAAGGTAGCTTTGCAGCCGAAAGGTGCCGGTGTTATCAACAGAAAATGTGCATCTGAGCAACGTGCATCTGAAAGAAGGCGGCATCTGCAACAGAATGTATCTGAAGAACAGCTACTGGAAAAACTTCGCTCTGAAGCTGAAAAACAGAGGTGTCTTCGACAGAAAATGTCTAAAGACAAATGTGGAGCATGGTAATGGATTTATGGTGGGCCCTTCTCCGTGGGCTTCTCATAGTATACCCATGCCAGAG
>NW_006297661.1:702717-704239 GCF_000327345.1 Myotis davidii
TCACATGCTGAAAAAGGCTGGGGAACAGATATTGCATTAAGACTCAGAGACAACAGTGTAATCGACAATAATACTAGACAAAATGTAAGGACACGGGTCACACAAATGCAGTATTATGGATTTCATCTCTCTGTGAGGGACACGTTCAATCCTATTTTAAATGCAGGAAAATTAACTCAACAGTTTATCGTGGATTCGTATTCAAAAATGGAGGCCACCGAATAAATTTCATCAAAGCAAACCAATCTAAGTTGAGAGTTGAAAAATATAGTGGTTTGATGGATTATCTCAAATCTAGATCTGAAAAGGACAATGTGCCGATTGGTAAAATGATAATACTTCCATCATCTTTTGAGAGTAGTCTCACAAATACACAGCAGCGATATCAGGATGCTATGGCAATTATAACGAAGTATGGCAAGCCCAATTTATTCATAACCATGACATGCAACCCCAAATGGGCAGATATTACAAACAATTTACAACGCTGGCAAAAAGTTGAAAACAGACCTGACTTGGTAGCCAGAGTTTTTAATATTAAGCTGAAAGCTCTTTTAAATGATACATGTAAATTCCATTTATTTGACAAAGTAATAGCTAAGATTCATGTCATTGGATTTCAGAAATGTGGACTGCCTCACGCTCACATATTATTGATATTAGATAATGAGTCCAAATTATGTTCAGAAGATGACATTGACCGTATAGTTAAGGCAGAAATTCCAGATGAAAACCAGTGTCCTCGACTTTTTCAAATTGTAAAATCAAATATGGTACATGGACCATGTGGAATGCAAAATCCAAGTAGTCCATGTATGGAAAATGGAAAATGAACAAAGGGACATCCAAAAGAATTTCAAAATGTGACCATTGGAAATATTGATGGATATCCCAAATACAAACGAAGATCTGGTAGCACCATTTCTATTGGAAATAAAATTGTCGATAATACTTGGATTGTCCCTTATAACCCATATTTGTGCCTCAAGTATAACTGTCATATAAATGTTGAAGTCTGTGCATCAATTAGAAGTGCCAAATATCTATGTAAATACATCTATAAAGGGCACGAATGTGCAAATATTCAAATTTCTGAAAAAAATATTATCAATCATGACGAAGTACAGGACTTCATTGACTCCAGGTATGTGAGCGCTCCTGAGGCTGTTTGGAGACATTTTGGAATGCGAGTGCATGCCCAATTTTGTGCAATCACAAGATTAGCTATTCATTTGCCAGATGGTCAGGATTTATATTTTCATGCAGTTTATTTTGCTGAAGTTTTAGCACTAAAAGGCTTAACTTGACTTTGATGGCTTGGTTCTTATTGAATAGAGAAGACTCTGATGCACATAATTATTATTATTGGGAGATTCCACAGCATTATGTGTTTAATAATTCTTTGTGGACAAAACACCAAAAGGGTGGGAATAAAATATTAGGTAGCCTGTTCACTGTGAGCTTTAGAGAACCAGAACAATATTACCTTAGACTTTTGCTTCTGTATGTAAAAGGTGCAGGA
>NW_006297661.1:705080-706160 GCF_000327345.1 Myotis davidii
TATTGTCAAAAGATTATGACCTAACATTATCGAAGCTGAAGTATTAACAGGATCTGCAGAGGGAGAGGTTGTTCTGATTCCAAGAATTAATTTGTCCCCATCTGACACTGGCCTCCCATTTAAATTGATTCAACAACAGTTTCCTGTGATGCCAGCATTTGCGATGACTATTAATAAATCACAAGGACAAACTCTAGACAGAGTAGGAAATATCCCTACTGAACCCGTTTTCGCACATGGCCAATTATATATTGCTTTCTCTCGAGTTCAAAGAGCGTGTGATGTTAAAGTTGTAAATAGTTTATCCGAAGGGAAATTAGTGAAGCACCCTGAAAGTGTTTTTTCTCTTAATGTGGTATACAGACAGATATTAGAATAAGTTTAATCACTTTATCAGTCATTATATGCATCAGTGTTGTTTTTATATCATGAATTTGTTGTTATATCATTTTGTTATTGTTTATTAATAAAATTATGTATTATTTTCATATACATTGTACTCATTTCCTTTTATCTCTCACACTTTTATTATAGAGAAAGGACAAATAACAATATTAAAATATTTCCTCTAATTAATTCCCTTTCAATGTACATGAATTTTGTGCACTGGGCCACTAGTAATAATAATAATAAATTATCCAATAAAAATGGGCAAAATACTTGAATAGTCATGTTTTGAAAGAAGATATTCAAATAGCCAGAGCAACATGAAAAGGTTCTCAACATCACCAATTTTCAGAAAAATGCAAATCAAAACCACAAGTAGATATCTTACACCTGTTAGAATGGCCATTATAAGAACACAATAGATAACAAGAGTTGGTGAGGATGTAGAGAAAGGGAATCCTTGTACACTGTTGGTGGGAAGATAAATTAGTGTAGCCACTATTGAAAACAGTACAGAGGTTCCTCAAAAATTAGAAATAGAACTAGCATGCAATCTAGAACTTCTAAGTGTATATCCAAAGAAAATGAAATCACTATATTGAAGATGTATCTGTACACCTGTCTTCATTGCAGCATTATGTGAGGCAGTGATGTTAACTAAACTCAGAGTTGTAATCATATATATATATATAT
>NW_006297661.1:707736-708733 GCF_000327345.1 Myotis davidii
AGGATATATATATATATATATAATTGTTAATGTTGTAAACCTTATAAATGCTATATGCAAATTATATCTCAGTAAAAGTAAAAAAAAATTAAAAAAGGTGATCTTCATTACATTGTAATTTAGCAAAAGCAGTGATTTCCAGTGTCCTAGAGAGTCCTGGGGGCCCGTGGAGGGGTTAGGGGGAGAGTGGGTCTGCAGGGCAATGGCCGTTGGGACACTTTCCATCAGCCCCCACCTAATTTCAGCATTCCTTATGGATCTGCTTTATGTGCTGGACCTCCAAGAGTGTATGAATTTGTTTGACAAAAGGATCCTGCTTTTAAAAAGTTGAAAGTCGCTGATTTGAAATGTATTTCCAATAGTTTTAATTTTCCAGTGCACGCAGAGCATCTGCTGAGGCCACTGGGGAGATTTCTTTTTTTCAGATGGTGGATCTCTTATACTGCTGGTGGAATGCCTTGTCAGGGGGCAGAAGTTCCCTTAGGAGATCAGAGGAGAGGAAAAACAGAAGATATCCCCCAGACATGTTTGCTCTCAATTTGTTAAATACCTCCTCTGCTCCAACCTTATTATTTACTAGAGGCCTGTTGCAGGAAGATTCCTGCAAGAATAGGGCTTCCAGTGGCTGGAGCCAAGCAGAGAGGGGAGCGAAACCAGCTGAGGCAGGCTTCGCTCTCACTCTGAGCTGCTCCTGCTGGGTTTCCCCTCCCACTCCCAGGCGCTGTGGCGGGTTTCCTCTCCAGCTCCCAGGTGCTGTGGCGGGTTTCCTCTCCCACTCCCAGGTGCTGTGGCGGGTTTCCCCTCCCACTCCCAGGCACTGTGGCGGGTTTCCTCTCCCACTCCCAGGCGCTGTGGCGGGTTTCTCCTCCCTCTCCCAGGCGCTGTGGCAGGTTTCCTCTCCCACTCCCAGGTGCTGTGGCGGGTTTCCCCTCCTGCTGGGTTCCCCCTCCAGCTCCCAGCCCCTCCTGCTGGGTTTCCCCTCCTGCTCCCAGCCCCT
>NW_006297661.1:709646-712298 GCF_000327345.1 Myotis davidii
CTCAACAATGTGATAGCCATTATTTTATTAATAACAAATAACAATTTTGTTTTGTCCTCAGTCTTCCCTAGCAACTGGTATATTTAAATTAATTACCATCTTTTAGCTCTATAATTGAAACATTGTATCTTTTGGAGCTGTTGCTTCAGGAGCTCAGAGGCCGGAGTGGCAGGCGGGGAACGTTGTAGTCCTCTGTCACTGAAGCAAGCAAGCCTCCCTGTTCGCATCAGCTGCCTGGCTGCCTGCCGCCATCTTGTCTGCCAGTTAATTTGCATATCTCGCTGATTAGCCAATGAAAAGGGTATCGGTCATACGCCAATTACCATTTTTGTCTTTTATTAGATAGGATTACCTATATCTTCTGAGGGCATAGGAGAAGGACAATTACCCAATCCCGTCCTATACCAGGGCTCTCAGGGTTGCAAAGTTATACTGTGATGGCACCAGGGCTACATTATGACTTGTGTTGGCTCTAGGCACTTTTGCCTTAGGAGCCCCTAAGCCCTAAAAATATTAAAAAATTTTATATTTGGGTTGGCATAAAGAGAAATATAATTCAGGCTATATTCATTATTACATCATCATTATTATATATACTTAATCATTATTATATACTTTTTCTTATTACATTAAAAGAAATAAAAACATTTTTGTAGGTCCTTAAAGAATCATGGGCCCTAGGCACTGTACCTACTTAGTGTATTGGATAAGCCAGTCCTGGCTGGGGCAGTGGGATCAGTTAGATTTGGAGAAGAAGATTATTCATCTCTTAATGGGACAGCATTAATTAAGTCTTTCATTGTCTACTTATAACACCCATCCTCATTTTCTGGTGCCCCCTCCACACCACCCTTTCCCCAGTTCAACTTGTACCTACTGTGAATCAGACTTGAGTCCCATTGGGCTAAATCAGGAGACAAATCTGAGAGAGAGAATTGTCTCCTCTCTCAGAAGACCAAGACCTACTCATGGGGTTCTGCTCATCATATCTAGCTCCATTCTTCTTTGTTCCCCTCCTCCCCGGTGACTCTTCATGCAAATGAGATTTTGGGACATCTGTCCCACCAGACTTTGCCAGATACATTCAAATGTATCTGAGTCCCAATGTGAAGATTCCTTCCACCCTCAACCTGCTTAGCTGCATTGAGTGGCATGTGTGTGCCTGCCTCAGGGATGAAAAAAGACCTGAAAAGCTTCCCAAAGAGTCTTTTCTCACAAGGAATGACTTTCATATCTACTGGGCACATTTAGTTCCTTTCTCTTATGGCCCATTTTAAGGAAGTACTTGCTTTCTATTCTAAACCTATTTAATCTGCCCCTTCTCACCCCAACTCTATGGTACAAATGTACTTTCTGCCTTTCCTATGACATGCATTATTACTAATGTACACACCAATATATATGCTTATCTAGACTGTGAATACTTAAGTGATTAGAATAGTGTCTTACTCGTCTTTTTATTTTTAGTTGGATGGATAAAATGAATGTGAATCTGTCTTATGAGACTACAAACAACCTGGAGGAAAGATTACTTACCTTTTGCCCTTGTATCTCTTATATCACTCAGAATTCCTTGGACTTCCTAGTCACTCAGTAAATAAATATTTATCGAATAATGTAAACAAAAAAAATGCTTGCTCTTGGAGACCTGAATTTTCTTATTGAAGTATTTGTTTATGTTACGAAATCATGTATGAGATTAAGCTTCAAGCACATTCTTATGGATTCTTTAGAAAATTTATTTCCACTCCCAGATCCATATGAGAAAAGTTTGAAGGAGCTGGAATTTAGTATAGAGAAGAGATAACTAAAGGCTGAGTATAAATGCTCCCTAGTGGATGCGTTTCATCAGTCATTCTTCATCTGAACAGAGGAAGGTGTATACATTGTTTTATATATAAACACTAGAGGCCAGCTGCACAAAGTTTGTGCAAGAGTAGGCCTTTCTTCCCCTGCTGCTGGCACTCCAGCCACCGGCAGGCACCCAGGACCTGGGCTTCCCTCACAGCCCCGGCTTCATCCAGAAGGTCGTCCAGAAGGTGGTCCGGTCTAATTAGCTTATTACACTTTTATTATTATAGATAGATATACTGCTAGTTATAGATCTGTGTTACTTGGGGGACTTACAGAATTAGCTTTGTTTAATAATAGGACAGAGAATCATGTTCTTGGTGTGAATTTAGAACACATCTGACTTCTAGTAAGTTCTTTGATTCTTTGTGGTTGTGTAGTTTTCACAAATACTGTAGTAACGGTGCATGGGATGCGTCTTTTGAAGTTGCTAACATATGTAATGAAATGTAAAATATTTTGTGATGTATGAGATGTATGTGGGACAAAGAAAGGAGTATTAAGCATCACTCAGTATACATTCACATACCTTTTTTGTTTTCCCAAAGACCTAGTACAAAATGCTCCACTTTTCAATGGGTTTTTCTAAAAGAATACATATCTTTAAAAAAGCTAAGAAAAATTACGCAATCTACACTAATAAAAGAGAAACATGGTAATTGGCGTTCGACCGCTACCCTTCCCATTGGCTAATCAGCGAGATATGCAAATTAACTGCCAGCCAAGATGGTCGCCGGCAGCCAGGCAGCTTGAAATTAACATGAGGTTTGCTTGCTTCAGTGATGGAGGAAACCAACATTC
>NW_006297661.1:713299-716559 GCF_000327345.1 Myotis davidii
ACTCCCCAAGGGGCCCCGCCGTGAGCCCCAAGAGGGCTACCCAGAGGGAGTGCCCGTGCCCTCCCACACCTGGGAGCAGGCCTAAGCCAGCAGATCGTTATCTCCCGAGGGGTCCCAGACTGTGAGAGGGCACAGGCCAGGCTGAGGGACCCCCCTTCCCCCCCGAGTGCACAAATTTTTGTACACCAGGCCTCTCGTATTAGATAATAAGGAAGAAAACACATACTTTCCTAAATAAATAATTGTTATATGATTTTGAGATCTTAGGTTCTTTAGGAAATGATACAAAATATCTGAAGAGCCAGGGTTATACCTTTGGAGCCCATTTTAATTATTTCTTTGTAACAAATTACTCTCAAACTTAATTTAAGACAATGAGCATTTACTATTTTACACAGTTTTCATCTCTCTATATAAGTTGAAATCCTATTGAACTTGGAGCCCATGCATAATTATTATGCTTGATTAAATACATTGTGTTGCATTTTTAAAAAATCATTATTTCTAGTCTGTTATTTTCATCTTTTTAACTATATTCTAATCTTCTTGAGGAAAATAATCTAGCCTTCTATTTCTCTCGGATTCCTAGACCCGAAGCACTGTAGCATGGTGTTGCTCACTTAGTTCTGTGGGTGAGGAGTCCAGTTACAGCTTAGCTGTCTGATTCTGGCTCGAGAACCTCATGGGGTTGTGGTCAAGATCTTTTCGGGGGCTGCTGCTATTTGAAGACGTGATTGGGATGGAGGATCAGCCTCAGTGACACCTGGCAATTTGGTGCTGGCTGTTGGCAGGAAACCCCACTTGCCTACCATGTGGAGGGACTGCTCAGGGCCATGAATACCAGGAGGTAGAAATCACTGGGACCAACTTGGACAACGACTACCAGAGCCTTTTTGTAATAAGATCTGAAAATGGTACTGAAAATGTTTTTGCTGAACATTAGCTGCATATTAAGTTTTATTTTCGTTAAAATGTCTTGAATGATTTTACAATAGAAAACATTTAAGAAAATTAATTGAACTTATTATTTGAGTTAGGATCAATAAAAACAGTTTTTCAGATTTAGTGTCATTCGAGAAGCAGCAACAACTATGTTTACTTATCCTTCCTCAGTTTGTATCTTGAAAATTTTAGTTTATTTATAGATTTCTGGTACTAAAAAACAAAGTAGATATAAGACCTTTAACATAAAATAATGCAGGCGCATGCCCAGCTGGCGTGGCTTAGTGGTTGAGAAGTCACCTAGGAATCAGGAGGTCACATTTCCTGGCAATTTGGTGCTGGCGGCTGTCGGGAAACCCCACTTGCCTACCATGTGGAGGGACTGCTCAGGGCCATGAATACCAGGAGGTAGAAATCACTGGGACCAACTTGGACAACGACTACCAGAGCCTTTTTGTAATAAGATCTGAAAATGTTTTTGCTGAACATTAGCTGCATATTAAGTTTTATTTTTGTTAAAATGTCTTGAATGATTTTACAATAGAAAACATTTAAGAAAATTAATTGAACTTATTATTTGAGTTAGGATCAATAAAAACAGTTTTTCAGATTTAGTGTCATTCGAGAAGCAGCAACAACTATGTTTACTTATCCTTCCTCAGTTTGTATCTTGAAAATTTTAGTTTATTTATAGATTTCTGGTACTAAAAAACAAAGTAGATATAAGACCTTTAACATAAAATAATGCAGGCGCATGCCCAGCTGGCGTGGCTTAGTGGTTGAGAAGTCACCTAGGAATCAGGAGGTCACATTTCGATTCCCGGTCAAAGGCAACATGCCTGGGTTGCAGGCTTTATCCCAGTGGGGAGCGTGCAGGAGGCAACCGATCAGTGATTCTCTCTCATCATTGATGTTTCCATCTCTCTTTCAACCGATCAATAATTCTCTCATCATTGCTTTCCCTCTCCCTACCTCTCTGAAATCAATAAAAATAATAAAAAAATTAATGTAGACACATACTTATTTTCTTCCCCAAATTTGTTTCTCAGTAGCATAATTGGAACTGGTGCATTTTCTGATACTTATACTCTCATCTCCATCTCTCTATATAAGCTGAAATCCTATTGAACTTGGAGCCCATGCATAATTATTATGCTTGGTTGAATACATTGCATTGCATTTAAAAAAATCATTATTTCTAGTCTGTTATTTTCATCTTTCTAACTATATTCTAATCTTCTAGAGAAAAATAATCTAGCCTTCTATTTCTCTTGGATTCCTAGACCCGAAGCACCGTAGCATGGTGTTGCTCACTTATTTGATCATGATTCACTAAGTAGTCAGTGCCTATTTCAGAGGATTGTCATATCTGAGACAGCAGATGCTATAACCTAGAAGCATGCATATTAATTTAAAAATAACTGTAGGTTTCTGAAAGGGGAAAAAAACAAAACAGATTTTGTGTTGTGTTCCCTTGTACGAATGTCACGGAGTAAAGGCGTGCAAGCCTGACGATTGGCTGGATCATATTTTGGAAATATTTTCCTGATTGCATCTGTTTTAGACAACCTGGATTAAACAAGTTTTTCATAAATGCTTCAATATTATTATTTTTCAAAAGCACTATGTAGTTTTACAGTATATGACATCCATCAGGAAAGTGATATAAAAAGTGGAAATCTACTTGAAACACTGTGATTCTGGAAATATTTTGTTTTTGAAAGGCTTAAATAATGGGCTATATCCTATTAAGACTTTGTAGAAAAAAACAAGTTTTGTGTTGTGTTCCCTTGTACAAATGTCACGAGTAAAGGAGTTCAAGCCTGACCATTGGCTGGATCATATATACATACTTTGTTACAGATAGTGTCTGCAGCAATTTTGATGTTTAAATTTATGTGGCAGCCAGTGAAGTTCTGGTTGGATTTTCCCCCCAAATAATATTTTTCAAAACTGACAGCTTAATGAATGCTGGGTTCAGCCACCCGGAACTATCATATAAAATATTTAATTTACTTTTTTAAAAAAGTCAAATGTGGTTAAGAATGAATGCAAAGCAGCCGGGCACTGTTTTCTGTGCCCCTGAGCAGGATTCTACAGGCCAATGCCTGCAGGCTTTAGCCTGGGGGATGCAAGAGAGAGTCAGTGCAAATCAGGGCCCTTTCTCAAGAAAGTAGCCTGTGTGAACAAGTATTTGTTTATGGCCATAAAAAAAAAATGCCTTTTCTTTCCTTCTCTCTGAAACTTGAACTTTGTAGTAAGTTACTTAAAGGCAATGTACCTGAATAAGT
The DNA here is from genome assembly GCF_000327345.1 of Myotis davidii. NCBI lineage: Eukaryota > Metazoa > Chordata > Mammalia > Chiroptera > Vespertilionidae > Myotis > Myotis davidii. The sequence continues at coordinate 716,533 of NW_006297661.1, forward strand.
GCCAATGAAACCATAAAAGGGTATATG
>NW_006297661.1:716843-717916 GCF_000327345.1 Myotis davidii
CCACGTACTCTGTTTTGAATGCTACAAAGCTCTGGTTTAGTGTCTGTGAAATTTGTGTTTCCTTCAGACTCTAATGATCTTTCCATTTCTTTCCAGCTCTGCCATTTTGGGTTCTAAGTTAGAAACTTCTTTGTGAAACACAAGAAAATGCTCCCAGGATTGTGAAATTGGACTGCTCATGGCTTTATAAATGTTCAAATAGTGACAAAATTGTTCACCACTGTGCCAGCTCTTTAAACAATGTAGAAATATAACACTAATTATAGTTTTGGACTCAGTTATGGAGACAAGATAGAATTAATATGTTTTTTTTAAACATATATTGTATTTTTAATAAAAAATGCTCTTTGATTTTCATCTGAGTCCCAAGTACAAGATTTTTGATTCAAGGCAATTTTTATATCTCACTAATTTTTTAGTTTTCCTCACAGTTCTTAAGGCATTATTTTGGTAGTTTATAATTTTTGCTGTTTTTCTCATTTTCTCAATTTGTTTTTTGTGAATTGATTTGTATCTAAATAACCTTATTTCTAATAGTTTGCCATAGGTTTTTCTTTCTTTTTTTTTGAGTTTTCAAGCATATAGTCATAGCCTCTTCAAATCGTAGTAATTCATTTTTCATGATTTTATGTTTTATATCTAGAATTGCCAGTATAATGTCAAATTATGATGGTAACATCAGGCATCTTTATTTTGTTTTTTTTATCTTAATGTAAATAATAATAGCTATTATATACAAGCTATTTTCTGTTTTCATGTGTTATTTCATTTACTCCTCACAATAAACATGTGAGGTATATACTATTATTATACCCATTTTATAAAACTCAGTCCTAGAGAGATTAAATAATTGATATAAGTCTGCCCTAAAGTGACTGAGTCAAGATTTGAATCCAAGCAGTTTGATAATAGAGCCTGTGTACTCAACCAACTTATCTATCACACTGCCTCCCATGTGATTTGCACTTGAAACTACCATTGAGATGATTATATGTGTTGTTTTTTTTTTAATTTGACTTATAAATTAATGAATTTCCTAAGGTTAAATACAGCATTTCTTGCCTAAATTGACC
>NW_006297661.1:718758-722186 GCF_000327345.1 Myotis davidii
TTGGTGTTTCTTTTTTTTTGTTTGAGTTTTAAAGCATATAGTCATAGCCTCTTCAAATCGTAGTAATTCATTTTTCATGATTTTATGTTTTATATCTAGAATTGCCAGTATAATGTCAAATTATGATGGTAACATCAGGCATCTTTATTTTGTTTTTTTTTTATCTTAATGTAAATAATAATAGCTATTATATACAAGCTATTTTCTGTTTTCATGTGTTATTTCATTTACTCCTCACAATAAACATGTGAGGTATATACTATTATTATACCCATTTTATAAAACTCAGTCCTAGAGAGATTAAATAATTGATATAAGTCTGCCCTAAAGTGACTGAGTCAAGATTTGAATCCAAGCAGTTTGATAATAGAGCCTGTGTACTCAACCAACTTATCTATCACACTGCCTCCCATGTGATTTGCACTTGAAACTACCATTGAGATGATTATATGTGTTGTTTTTTTTTTAATTTGACTTATAAATTAATGAATTTCCTAAGGTTAAATACAGCATTTCTTGCCTAAATTGACCTTTGGGAGTTCTTCCCTCCAGGCCATCATTTGCTTCCAGAATATGTCAGAATATCTATCTCTGGGTACAGACAGAGACATCTGCTATATTTCTAATTAAATATTTTACAGAACATGTTTAGGAATGCTTTTATTATGACTGATTTTCCCCCCACCTGGAACATGAAAATGAAAACCCTTTTTAACTTACCTATACCTTTTTTTTCTTTTGAATCAGTTATATCTTTTCCTATCAAGCTACTGACTTTTGCTTATATTTCATGTACTTTCGTCTTCAGAAGCATCAGTTATCTCCACCTTGTCTCCATTTTCTCTATTTGGTTTTATTACTTTCTTTCCATTGCCTCCCTTTGCTCATTTTTCTCTACATTTTGGAAGACCTCATCATTTGTCCTCTACCTTCTAATTTCATTTTCATTATCATATTAAAAACTCTGCTTTTTAGTATATAAATTTAACATTTAAATATTTTAATACTATCATTGCACCTTATTTTCCTTCAAAGCTCCTATTTTATTCAGCTTAAGTTTCATTTTCCTCTTGCTGTTGTTTCACCTAATTCTCCTTACTCTGCATGGATTTCTGTATGTTTTGATAGAATTCATATCTTCTTGCATCTTTTGAGCACATGACACAGTTTATTAAAACGTATTCCTTTGAGATTTCAAGGTGTTATCCTCTTTCTCTTATCCTACAGTGATTTTTCTTTCCTTTTTTCTCTCTCAAGAATAACAAGCATTTATTTGAGCAAAAGGAGTCCAGGAGACACATATCAGGTAGCAACCTAAATTGTGTTCTGCCAAGATAAAGGGGAGGCCACCTTTTATAGGAAAAGTTCCCAGCCAGATTCCCAATTAGGTCCATTTTATATAAAGAAGGGTACAATTTGTGCAGTTCTGATCGGACTTGCAGGTCTCAGTCCTTCAGTGAAAAACCAGGGCTTCCGGTATTGGTTGACTCAGACCCATAAACAAGTGGGGTATAGTTCAGGAAGCCAGAGTTGAAGGTTCACATCAAATGAACGCTTTTTCTCAGGATCCACACCATGAATCATGTGGGACATGCTTAACATGCAGGTTCTGATTTAGCTGGTCTGGGGTGGGACCTGAGCCCCTGAACATTAGATCACTCTCGGAGGAGTGAGGCTGTAAGTCCTCTCCAGAGCCCCAACTGCTGTGCACGCAACAAAACCCCTGCTTGGAAGAAGCTCCCACCTCACTGTGTACCACCATGGCTGGCTTGTGTTTTTAAAAAGACCAGGCCTGGGGCATAAATTAATTTTCACATTTGTAATATTATGATTTATAATGATATGTGCACATATATATATATGTGTGTGTGTGTGTGTGTGTATAATATTGATCTTTGTTCTGCTAACGTAAAAAACATTCAAACCTGTAAAGAATTTTTGTGAGTTTATTTGAGCCAAACTGTTGACAATTGCTGGGAAGTGCTTTTGGAAGTATCCATGGATTGGGATAGTGCTCCAGAGAAAGGTGGTTTCTTACCTATTTTTATACATTGCGATCAAAGGAAGGGATGTACAAGGGTTACTGAAATCCATTGGTGATAGATTAGAGAGGTAGGAGAAAGCAAAGCGGGGAAACCCCTGGGGCCGGGTAAAAAGTAAGATGATAGACACATACTTAGGTGGGTGCAGAAACAATTAACCTGATAACAATGAAGGAATTTGTGGTATCTGTCCTGGCGCCCAGGCATCTTAGGTTGTGCTCTAAGGGATCCGGAAAAAGGGAAGTTACAAGTTACCCAGACATTTCAAGTGTATGTTATTATTGATGTAAAAAGACACATGACCTCAATTAAGGTAAAGGTTGACCTTGTCAGTGAAGATACTGGCCTAGGACATAACTACCCACCATAACTGCTTTTAGTTAAAGTTTTATTTCAGACCATCCTTCGTGGTTACTTTAGGTCTATGAGTTCGCAAGACCGCCATGCAGGCCTTCCCTGAGCTTGTCAGGTTAGCATGTGGCCCCTTTCATCCACAGTCCCATTCCTGGCACAACTCCTAAAACTGTTGGAATTTCCTAAGTGATAAGAAGACAGTATAAAGGTGTCTTTAGTTGCAGAGGTGACTGTTGGAAAGTCCCTAGATAACCTAAGGCTGGGAGCTGATTACTGGGGAATGAACCACGTGATCAGAGGGTTGAAACTTCCAGTCCCAGACCCCACATCCGCCTATCCCCAGGAAATTGAGATCAGTCAAGAATGGCCAGAGATATAATCAATCATGCCTATGTAATAGAGCTTCCATAAAACCCCCAAAGGGGGCCCTAACCAGTTTGGCTCAGTGGATAGAGCGTCAGCCTGCAGACTGAAGGGTCCCAGGTTCAAGTCTGGTCAAATGCATATACCTTCGTTGCAGGAACATCCCCAGTGGGGAGTGTGCAGGAGGCAGCTGATCGATGTTTCTAACTCTTTATCCCTCTCCCTTCCTCTCTGTTAAAAAATTAATAAAATATATTTAAAAAAACAAAACAAAAACCATACCGGCAAGTTCTGAGAGTTTTTGGGTTGGTGAACACATAGAGATTTGGGAAAAGAGACACTCAGAGAGGGGACGGAAGCCCCTCACCCCTTCCCGCACACCTTACCCTATATCCTTTTATAATAAACTGATGATCTTGTAAATAAAAGGTTTCTCTGAGTTATGTGAGTTGCTCTAATAAATTAAACCCAAGGAGGGGTTTGTGTCAAAATCCAATCTATATACAGAGGCAGAGCTGCCTCGAACAGACTGTCAAACTACAGCAGGAAGGCCGGGGAAGGTGCGGGGGGGCAGGAGCAGGGTGGGGGGTAAGAGATCAACCGAAGGATTTGTATGCATGCATATAAGAGTAACCAATGGACATAAGACACTGGGGGGGAGGAGGGGCC
>NW_006297661.1:722239-723357 GCF_000327345.1 Myotis davidii
TTTTTTTTTTTTTTTTTTTCGTTTTATTCATTTCTAACGGGCCGGATCCGGCCCACAGGCCGTAGTTTGCACATGCCTGATCTAGGCCTATGATTGGTGTCTGAAATGGTTGGAGTACAGCTTGTAGGACTGAGCCGTTAACCTGTGGGATCTGATGCTATCTTCAGGTAGACAGTGTTCACTTTATTTTATTTTTCAACTAGAGGCCTGGTGCACGAATTCGTGCACAGGTGGGGTCCCTGGTGTGGCCTGCGGGGATTGGGCTGAACCTCGCAGTCCAATGCTGCCTGCTGCTCCTGCCTACTACTCTCACTCATGCTGGCCCTGCTGCACCTGCCGCAGGCTCACGTCCAGTCAGCCCTGATGGGGAGAGGCTCACACTGCTGCAGTGGCACTCACCAGCTGTGAACCCTGCATCTAGCGCCCATCCCGAGGGGGGTGTGTGGGGGGGTGGCATGTGATTGGCCCTCCAGGTGGGCAGTGGGACACCCTTGTTGGCCTAGGATCTGGATTCACCCTGCTGACATTCGGACCAGTTGTTGGGAGCTACCTGATGGCTGCTTTTATATAATTTCTTCCTTGTGGAGCATCTAGGGAGGGAAAGTGGCCACGGTACCCGAGGTGAACTTCCAGGAGGCCGGTGATGCTGTCAGGATTGTGCCAGTGGTGCCAGTCTGTCAGTTACTGGCCTGTTCTACGGAGATTGGACCTGCAGGACTACTAAGGGAGTGAGTGGCTGCCGCTGGGCTGGTGAGCTGCCTGGATGGGTCAGTCAGCTGAGTGGCACTCCTGGTGTGGGAGCACACTGACCACCAGGAGGCAGCTCCTACATTGAACATATGCCCCCTGGTGGTCAGTGCATATCATAGTGACTGGTCGACCAGTTGTTTGGTCATTTGGTCATTTGGTAGTTCAGTTGCTTAGGCTTTCATATATATAGACTAGAGGCCCGGTGCACAAAAATTTGTGCACTCAGGGGGAAGGGGCAGTCCCTCAGCCCGGCCTGTGCCCTCTTGAAGTCTGGGACCCCTTGGGAGATAACGACCTGTTGGCTTAGGCCTGCTCCCGGGTGGCAGGGGGCAGGCCAAATCCCTAGGGGCAGCCCCTGGTCGTGCTCA
>NW_006297661.1:724815-725113 GCF_000327345.1 Myotis davidii
GTAAGGAGGTGTCCCTCAGCCTGGCCTGTGCCCTCTCGCAGTCTGGGACCCCTCGAGAGATAACACCCTGCTGGCTTAGGCCTGCTCCCGGGTGGCAGAGGGCAGACCCAATGCCTAGGTACAGCCCCTGGTCGGACTCAGAGCAGGGCTGGTTCGGGAGTTGGGGCACCGCCCCCAGTCATGCATAGAGCAGGGCAGATCAGGAAGTTGCGATACCACCCCCAGTCACGCTCAGGGTAGGGCTGATTGGGCGGGTGGGGCACTGCCGTCACACTCAAGGCAGGGTCGATGGGGAGGT
>NW_006297661.1:726715-727737 GCF_000327345.1 Myotis davidii
CAGCATCTCCAGGCCTATCTCTGGGCCTGATCAGAGAGGCAGGGCTGATCAGCAGCTGCCCCAGGCGGCTGGTGATCGGGCTGAATTGCTGACCTCTCAGAGAGAGAGAGAGAGAGGCTCTGCTGCTGATCAGCCCTTGCCTCTCTTTCTCTCTCTCTCTGAGAGGTCAGCAGTTCAGCCTACTCACCAGTCCCCTCCCACCCAAGCTTGCTGCACAAGCAGCCTGGTGTTTGGTTGAGCCTTCAGTCGTTTGGGATGTTATGGACTCTGGGTCTTTATATATATACTAGAGGCCCAGTGCGTGAAACTCATGCATGGGGGGGAAGATGTCCCGCAGCCTGCTCCCTCTCCAATCTGGGACCCTTCGGGGGATGTCCAGTCCGACTGTCCTGAGGATTGGGCCTAAACTGGCAGTTGGACATTCCTCTCACAATCTTGGACCGCTGACTCCTAATCGCTCACCTGCCTGCCTGCCTGGTTACCCCTCACCTGCCTGCCAGCCTGATTGTCCCTCACTGCCTCTGCGTGCCGGCCTGATTGCCCCTCACTTCCCCACGCCCCTTGTCAGCCTGGTCTCCCTTAACTGCCCCCCGCTGCTGGTCAGGTCGCCCTCAACTGCCCCCTTCCTGCCAGCCTGGTCACTCCTAAATGCCCCTGCTCCCACTGGCCTGGTCACCTCCAACTGCCCTCTTTGCCAGCCTAGACATCCCTCACTGCCCCCCATGCCAGCCTAATTGCCCCCAACTGCCCCCCCTTCTGGCCTGGTTGCCTCTTACTGTGCCCCCTTCCCCCGCTGGCCTGGTCGCCCCTCATGGCCCCCCTGACAGCCTGGTCACCCCATGCAGCCTGCTTGTTCAGTTGTCTGGTCATCCCTCACTAAACCCCCTGCCGGCCTGGTTGCCCCATGCAGCCTGCTTGGTCAGTTGTTTGGTCGTCCCTCACTAACCCCTCTGCCGGCCGGGTCATAGGCAGCCATCTTGTGAGGGCATGAGGGTTAATTTGCAGATTACCTCTTTATTGTA
>NW_006297661.1:727809-729873 GCF_000327345.1 Myotis davidii
GGTCACCCCTAACTGTCCACCCTACTGGCCTGGTTGCCCCCAACTGACCCCCCCTGCTGGCCTGGTTGCCCCACGCAGCCTGCTTGTTCAGTCATTTGGTCATCCCTCACTAACCCCCCTAACGGCCTGGTCATAGGCAGCCATCTTGTGAGGGCATGAGGATCAATTTACACATCACCTCTTTATTATGTAGGATTATTAACTCTATTCCATATGCTGTACTTTACATCCCCATGACTAGTTTGTAATTACCAATGTGAACTTCTCACTTCCTTCACCCTTTTCATCCACTCCTCCCCTCTGGCATCCATTAATCTGTTCTCTGTATCTATGAGTCTGTTTCCATTTTGTTTATTCATTTATTTTTGCTCTTTAGATTCCACATATAAGTAAAACCATATGGTATTTGTCTTTCTCTGCCTGACTTATTTCACTTAGTATCATACTCTTTAGGTCTATTCATGCTGTTGCAAATGATAAGATTTCATTTTTTTATGGCTGAGTAATGTTCCATTGTATATGTACCACAACTTTTTTATCCACTAGTCTATTGATGGGCACATGGGCTGTTTTCATAGTTTGATTATTGTAAATAATGCTGCAATGAACATAGGTGTGCATATATTTTTTTCAAATCAGTGTTTTGGGTTTCTTTGGATATATACTCAGAAGTGGAATTGCTGGCTTGAAAAGCAGTTTGACTTTTAATTTTTGAGGAACCTCTATACTGTTTTCCATAGTGGCTACACTATCTGCATTCCCATCAACAGTGCACAAAGGTTCCCTTTCTCCACAGTCTCACAGACACTTGTTGTTTGTTTACTTATTGATGATAGCCAGTCTGACAGGTGTGAGGTGATATCTCATTGTGGTTTTAATTTGCAATTCTGATTATAGTGACACTGAGCATTTTTCATATGTCTATTGGCCATCTGTAGTACTCTCAACAATAAAGAATTAATTAACATGAAAACAATTTTAATGAGACTTTCGCTCAAGAGCTAAGAAGTAATCGAATCATGATTAAAAGTCATTGTTCTTTCTGCTATACCACACTATCTAAGAACTTCACTCCTGACCTCCAACTCTTAAAATCTAATTAGAAACTTAAAGTAACACACATTGCTTGCCAAAACCGGTTTGGCTCAGTGGATAGAGCGTTGTCCTGCGGACTGAAGGGTCCCAGGATCGATTCCGATCAAGGGCATGTGCCTGGCTTGCAGGCACATCCACAGTGGGAGAAGAGCAGGAGGCAGCTGATTGATGTTTCTCTCTCATCGATGTTTCTAACTCTATCTCTCTCCCTTCCTCTCTATAAAAAATCAATAAAATATATTAAAAAAAAAGAAACTTAAAGTAACACACATGGAATAAATAATAAACAATAAAAGACTATAAATTATATTGTTAAGCTGTAAAAAACATAAGGAACTAATTAAGTTCAATACAAAAACATAGGGAAAAAAGTACAACTTAGTGTTATAAAATAGTCATCTGATGTAAAATACAGCAATTGGAATATATTCAATAATCCTATCTAATAAAAGAGAAACATGGTAATTAGCATACATCCGCTGCCCTTCCCATTGGCTAATCAGCGAGATATGCAAATTAACGGCCAACCAAGACGGCGGCCGGCAGCCAGGCAGCTTGCAACTAACATGAGGCTTGCTTGCTTCAGTGATGGAGGAAACCAGCGTTCCCCGCCTGCCTTGCCGGCCTCTGAGCTTGCACTTTGAAACATTGTTACAAATATAGAAGCTAAACAAAACCCCTGAAACCTTCTTTCAGCCCCCTGGAATCTCAGAGCTGGAGTTGATACATTGTTTAGATTATAGAACCCAAACAAACCAGATACCTACTTTCAGCAGCGGAGGCCTAAGAGCTGGCCCAGAATAAAAAAGAAAAAGAAAAAAAGGAGCAGTTGGGAGCTTCAGTCACCCACCAGTCTGAAAACAGCCCTCAGCCCTTCACCCAGACTGGCCAGGCACCCCAGTAGGGACCCCCACCCTGAAGGGTGTGTGACCAGCTGCAAATAGCTATCATCCCTTCACCCAGGCTGGC
>NW_006297661.1:730319-736062 GCF_000327345.1 Myotis davidii
CTGCTCGGTGAGTGAAAGGGGGTGGCGCCGCCACCTCCCCATCGACCCTGCTTTGAGTGTGACAAGGCAGTGCCCCAACCCCCCAATCGGCCCTACCCTGAGCGTGACTGGTGGTGACGTCGCAACCTCCCGATCCGCCCTGCTCTGTGCATGATAGGGGGCAGCGCCCCAACTCCCCAATAGGCCCTGCTCTGAGCCTGACCAGGGGATGCACCCAGGGATTGGGTCTGCCCTTTGCCACCCAGGAGCAGGCCTAATCCAGCAGGTTGTTATCTCCTGAGGGGTCCCAGACTGTGAGAGGGCACAGGCTGGGCTGAGGGACCCTCCCTCCTCCCTGAGTGCACAAATTTTTGTGCACCGGGCCTCTAGTTTACAATGATAAAAGACAAAGATGCTAATTAACCCTACCTTTGCTACACCTAAGGCACACCTACCAGCCAATCAGAGCAACTATTTGTAAATTAACCCAACCAAGATGGCGGCCCACAGCCACGGAGCTGGAGCAAGCACTAGGCTTGGTTGCCCCTGTGATGGGGGAAGCCAAACTTCTTGCCAGCCCTAGCCAGCTGTGGTCGCCACAAAAGGCAACAAAGTTTCAATTATACAAGCTAAATAAATCCCAGATACCTGCTTCCTGCCAGCCTCCAATGGGAGCTTGGGTGGCTGGGGGCTGTGGCCAGTCTGCAAACAGCCATCAGCCTCTCACCCAGGCTGGCCAGGGAACACAGCAAGACCCTTCACCCTGAAGGGGGCATGGCCAGCCTGCAAATAGCTATCAGCCCCTCACCCAGGCTGGCCAGGCACCCCAGCGGGGACCCCCACCCTGAAGGGGCTGTGGCCAGCCTGCAAACAGCCATCAGCCCCTCACCCAGGCTGGCCACACCCGCATGGGGCAAGGGTCTCTGCTGGGGGTGTTGGTAAGCCTGAAAACAGCCATAAGCCCCTCACCCAGGCTGGCCAGGAACCCCAGCGGGGACCCCCACCCTGAAAGGGCTGTGCTCAGCCTGCAAACAGCCATCAGCCCCTCACCCAGAATGTCCAGACACCCCAGCGGGATCCCCACACTGATCTGGGACACCCTTCAGGGCAAACCAGCCGGCCCCCACCCGTGCACCAGGCCTTTATCCTATATAGTTAAAGGGTAATATGCAAACTAACCCTAACAGCAGAAGGACTGGGAATGACTGGTCACTATGACACACACTGACCACCAGGGGGCAGACGCTCAATGCACAAGCTGCCCTCTGGTGGTCAGGGCGCTCCGTCCCAGACTACGAGAGGGCACAGGCCATGCTGAGGGGCCCTCCTGAGTGCACAAATTTTGTGCACCAGGTCTCTAGTCTATATATAAAAAGGCTAATATGGTAAGGGTCCATCTGACCAGTCTCTGTGATGCACACTGACCACCAAGGGGCAGATGCTCAGCTCAGGAGCTGCTGTTACATGCACTGGCCATTTACAGAGAAACAGCACCGTGGACCTGGAGCCCACAAAGCAATACTCGGCTTCCCGCAAGTGGGACACAGGCCCCCCCCCCCCATCACTCCAGAGTGACACCCCACCAAATTGTAGCCGGCACTGCTGAGACCCCATGGCACAAAATGCTGCCCACAGCCTAGCCCAGCTCCAAAACAGTTGCTGTGGACCCCGAGTAATCTTGGTTGTAGGTTCTTGCCAATCTTCACTTTGAATATTTCTTGCTACTCCCTTCTGGTCTACGAATTTTCTGTTGAGAAATCAGCTGACAGTCATATGCTCCCTCATAGGTAACTAACTGCTTTTCTCTTGCTGCTTTTAAGATTCCCTCTTTGTCTTGAACCTTTGGCATTTTAATTATGACGTGTCTTGGTGTAGGTCTCTTCGAGTTCATCTCTACACTTCCTGGACTTGTAAGTCTATTTCTTTCACCAGGTAGGAAAAGTTTTCTGTCATTATATTTTCAAATAGGCTTTCAATTTCTTGTTCCCTCTCTTCTCCTTCTGGCATCCCCATGATGTGAATGTTGGCATGCTTGAAGTTGTCCCAGAGGATCCTTACACTGTCTTTATATTTTTGGATTTTTTTCTCTTTTTGCTGTTCTGATTGGGTGTTTTTTTGTTTCCTCATATTTCAAATCTCTAATTTGGTTCTCAGTGTTTTCTGTTATTGATTTCCTTTAAATTATTCTTCATTTCAGTTAGTGTAGGCTTCATTTAGGATGGCTCCTTTTTTATGTTGTTGATTCTCTCACTAAGTTATTTGAAGTTCTCATTAAATTCCTTGAGCATTCTTTTTTTAAAAAAAATATATTTTATCGATTTTTTTACAGAGAGGAAGGGAGAGAGTTAGAGAACTAGAAACATCGATGAGAGAGAAACATCAATCAGCTGCCTCCTGCACAACCCCCACTGGGGATGTGCCCACAACCCAGGTACATGCCCTTGACCAGAATCGAACCGGGGACCTTTCAGTCCACAGGCCGACGCTCTATCCACTGAGCCAAACCAGTCTCGGCCTTGAGCATTCTTATAACCATTGTTTTGTACTGTGTATCTGGTAGTTTATTTGCTTCCATTTCATTCAGTTCTTTCATTTGCAACACGTTCCTCTGTCTCTGCATTTTGGCTGCTTCACTGTTTGTTTCCCTGTATTAGGTACAGATGCTATATCTCCTGGAATTGGTAGAGTGGCCTTGTGTAGTAGGTGTCCTATAGGGCCCAGTGGCTCAGCCTCCCCACTCACCTGAGTTGGGCACTCTAGGAGTGCCCTTGTGTGGGCTGTGTGCAATGTACTATTGTAGTTGAGCCTTGATTGCTGTTGACATCAGCTGTACCTCAGTTGGTAATTCTGGGTGTATATTCCCCACTTTAGTTTTATTTCAAGTCTGGCCCTGGGAAGAGGTTCACAAAAGGTCCACCTATTCAGCTGACATTTTCTTGATCTTAGCCATCCATTCTTATTTGTTTTCATATCTCATATTTTTTATTGTAAACTGAATAATTAAAATAATATAATGTGATAGTTGTGGAAATCGGTGTCATTTTTTTTTGTCCCAGGTTTTGTTATTGTTGCTGTGTGCTTTTGATTTTATTGTTGTCATTAAAAAAAATTGTGACTTTAACTAATTTTGTAAAGTCCATATTACTTATTGTGTGTGGCCAGTAAAGTCTTTTCTTGTTATCATAATGGTCAGGTAATGATTGAATATAAATTTCCATGAGTATCTGGAATCAATGTCTCTCAGCTTTTGCTAAGTTTGCGTGTGTGTGTGTGTGTGTGTGTGTGTGTGTGTGTGTGTGTGTGTCTTAGGACACACCTTCAGTGCTCAAGCAGGCAATTTACAACTCTCTTTTAGCTCTCACTTCCAGGTTTCCTAGAGCCTCAAGGTTAGCCAAAGATGAAAAATTAGGGTTTATATGTCTTTTCTGAGCATGTGCACAGCCTTTGGCATGCACATCAATGTATTGTAAGCACCTGACAATTAGCTTTTCCTTTTTTTATTGTAATGTATGTGCTAGACATTAAGCTATGGATTGCCAGGACATTCACTTCAAAGACACCTATACTGAATAAACATATTGCTAGTTACAAACTAGATAAAAAGCAAAGTTGCCAAACCCATGAAATTCCCTTTTTGGGCATTATCTGGTTGACCTAGATAATTGACCATTTAACTGACTGCATTTTTTTTTCATCTCCACACTTATTTCCCACTCTTATTCACAACAAAGAATACATCCCTTGAATTCTGGGCACCCCAGCATCAATGGCTTGTTTTATGATTCTGGGCATGTGTGTACCATCCAGACTTGTAAGTAATAAAACTTTTCAAAGGTCCCTAATTATTGTTGAAGCACATCTTTAAATCATAACAAGAATGAAAGATCTGGTCTAGCTACAACATTGGCTCCAGTCAGGGAAATGTCTGTGGGGTTTTACCATGAATAGTATCAGTCCAGGTGAGTGCCCACAGGTATTTCTAGCAGATAGCATCACTATTAATAGGTTGAGACCAACCCTAAGTAATCAACCTATATATTCACATGGCTGCAAGTCATTAAAATATTTTATTGTTATCTTTATTTTTCAAGGCTACTGCTTAACTGAACAGCAGAGTATGGGAGTAGGGCAAGTGAAAACACTAAAAAACTCACTATTTCTTCTGAAATTTATTCTTTTTTTGAGTAAGTGCTCCCTGGGTTGTTATAAGTCTTTCAACAATAAATTATGAGACATGAAAATAAACAGTATGGTCCATACACAGAAAAAACAAACAAACAATTAATAGAAGCTGCTCTTGAAGAAGCCCAGGCATTGGACTTACTAGACAAATACTTTAAATTTTTAAATATTTTTGTTTTTATACTTATTTTATTGGGTGGTTAGGAGAGTATACTTTTGGGCATTCTGATGCCATTTTAACCTGACCTCTTCTGCTCAATGTGTTTTTGAGATGCATTCATTTTATTGCTTATATTAGTAGGTCATTAAGAATGGAATCTTAACTGGTTATTGCTGGTCTGAAATTTTATTTGTTGAGTTTATTTACTATGTTTAGTACTTTTACTTTGGTCTGATAATTTTTTAATTGATTTTCTTTTTTCAACCAAGTCTATGGTCACATAATCTATTAATAGTGACATTTTGGTTCTTTCTTTTATGTTATTTTTATCACTTATTTTGTTTTCTTGTTAGATTGGGTCTGAGATGTGTAACATTTTATTATTAATAAGTGTTTGGTGCAGGAATCTGCAAATATCTCTTGTGGTGTTAAGAAAGTTTTCTTCTATTTCTAGTTACTTTTTACTCAGAAATAGATATTGAGTTTTATTTATTTTCCACAGCAGTTATTGCAATGATCATATAAAATGTCATGCTAATCTGTTGATCTCATAAGCTAGCAATGCATTTCTGGGAAAAATTTCCTTGGTCAAGATGTATTGTTTCTATACAGCATAGGGAGTATAGTCAACAATCCTATCTAATAATAGACAAACATGGTAATTGACTGTACTTTTGCTATGTCTCCCATTGGCTAATCAGCGTGATATGCAAATCAATGGCCAACAAAGATTGTGGCTAATCTGCATATTGCAGGCAGGGTGGGACAACACAGCTGCCAGCGTGAGAGCCCCTGTGTGCGACCCCAGAAGCTGCCTGCCTGCCGCTGTGATCAGATCTGATCCCGGCCCCAGAAGCCCCAGAAGCTGGTGATCAGGGGGAGATGGGGGTCCCCTGCCGAGGTCTGACGCCTCTGGCAGAAGCGTCAGGCCTGGGCAAGGGGCTGATCTGGCAATCAGAGGGTGATGGGGGTCGACGCCTCTGGCCAAGGCATCAGGCCGGGGTGAGGGCGGAGCTGGTGATCGGGGGGAGATGGGAGTCACCTGCCCAGGCCTGAAGCCTGGGCCAGAGGCGTCAGGCCTGGGCCGGGGGGGCTAAGCCAGCGATTGGTGTGAACTATAGAGGAAACACCTTTTCTGACTGCTCATTGGCTAAGCTCCCTGTATGCCACTGGTAATGTTCTTAGTAACTTGGGTAATAAGAATCCAATAAGGTGATCTAGGGTTTTTCCACCAAACTCCTGGAAAAAAAACAAAGGTCCACTGCTGAAGGGCTAAGAAATGTCATATCCTGCCCTAGCTGGTTTTGCTCAGTGGATAATGCTTCGGCCTGCCCACCACAGGGTCTGGGTTCAATTCTGACTAAGGGCATGTACCTAGGTTGCAGGCTACTCCCTGGCCCGGGCCCAGGTCAGGGCTCACGC
>NW_006297661.1:736732-737756 GCF_000327345.1 Myotis davidii
TCTGAGGCCGCGGCTGGCTAAATGCAGGTATCTGGGTTTTTTTTAGCTTCTATAATTGAAACATAGTGGCTTAGAGTGCAGCTCAGAGACCGGCAGTGGCAGGCGGGGAAACTTGGCTTCCTCCATCACGGGAGCAAGCAAGCCTCCTGCTCGCTTCAGCTATGTGGCTGCTGGCTGCCATCTTGTTGGCGGTTAATTTGCATATCTTGCTGATTAGCTAATGGGAAGCGTAGCAGAGGTACGGTTAATTACCCTTTTTGTCTTTTATTAGATGGGATGAAAGACACATCTTGAAAATGCCTAAAGAAAGTTGTCATTTTTTCATGGTGAAGGGACTGGAGTCCGTGTTGATGAAAAAACCTTGCTGGCTGCGATGGCTGGCAGTGGCTTCAGCAGCAGGATGATGGGGCTGGTGCCTTCCCTTGATTAGCCCGATCACCTCTCACAGAGAGGCTAGCCTGTGGCTTAGGCCCGCTCCCCAAGTGGAGCAGGAAGCGGGCCTAAGCCGTCACTAGGATATCCCCTGAGGGCTCCCAGTATGTGAGAGAGAGCAGGCTGGGCTGAGGGACACCCCCCTCCAATGTACGAATTTTGTGCACCAGGCCCCTAGTATTGTAATGTATGGTGCCCAGGGGGTACTGAAAATCTTGGGGGGAACACTTTGCAAAATATATAATTGTCTAACCACTATGCAATACACCTAAATGTAATACAAAATAATATTAAACATAAACTAATTTTAAAAAGTTGTATTGTTTAAAAATATACTGATTTTTTTAATTTTAATTAAATCTTTATTGTTCAGATTATTACAGTTGTTCCTCTCTTTTCCCCCCATAGCTCCCTTCCACCCGGTTTTCACCCCACCCTCTGCCCTTACCCGCCCCCCACTGTCTTCATCCATAGGTGTACGATATTTGTCCAGTCTCTTTCCGCACTCCTCACACCCCTTTCCCCACCGAGAATAGTCAGTCCACTCCCTTTATGTGCCCCTGATTCTATTATATTCACCAGTTTATTCTGT
>NW_006297661.1:739168-743232 GCF_000327345.1 Myotis davidii
AGCCCCGCGTCTCAGTTTCCCGGTTATAGCTGCAAGCACCTCTGAGAGAAAGCCGCCCTCGAGTTCCGAGCAATACCAGACAGTCCAGTTTCTCGCTGTTTGAGTCTGGCTCCCCAGAGTCTTGCCCGGAATTGGAGTTCAGAGCAGTTGGGAGCTTGTGACTCCCTCCCGATTGAAAAAGACAACCGGGTTCTCAGCCGCCAGCCCTTTACATGCTTGGCCCTCAGTACCTCTGCACTTTAATTCTGCACATCCTCTGAGTTTCAGTGTGCTTTTCTCTTTCCAGCTAGTTGTAGAATTTCCACTCAGCCAGCTTTCCTGTGGGTCTGGATGATGTCTGTTTTGTCTTTTAGTTGTATTTTTGAAGTGGTGTGCAAGGCAGCAATTTCAGATGTTTACATATGCTGCCATCTTGGTTTCCACATAAATATACTGATTAATTTCATTTGTAAATATTTTGAGATTTTTGCATTTATGTTCATAAATGAGGTAAACTATAAGGTATTTTAAAAAGATATTTTTATTTATCTTTACATTATTATGTTACCCAATGAAAATATGTTGAGAAATTTCTTTAAAGTGTTTGTAGTATGAAATATTTCAACTGTAGAAAAAGTGTGCATCACTCAGATTCTTCAAAATTCAATATTTTTCATATAGCCCTCAGATTGTTTAAATAAATTGAAAATTGCAAGGAAAGTACAGGCCTCCTTTGTGCTTCTTTCCAATAATTTCTTCCCTCCTCAGATGTGAACTATATTCTGAATTTGGTGTTTATTATTGTTATCTTTTCATACCAGTACTTTTAATTATATATTTTTAAACCTAAAAGGTTGTAAAAAATATTTTGCAGGCTTTCCCATTTCACATTAACTGTCTGGCTAGTATATTTGTGAAGTCTCTGGAGCAGATATAGTCTTGGTTTGAAATTTCCAACTATAATAATGAAATATTCTATTTTTATTCTCAGTTCTGTTAGATTTTTGTTTTATGTCCTTTGAAGTTTTGTCATTAGTGTATACTTTTATGTTCTGAGGAACTTGACACTTTTATCATGAAGTAATCCTCTTTCTTTTGCTAATATTTCTTGTTTTGAGGTCTACCATGTCTGATATAATTATAGCCTCTCCAGTTTTTTATAATTAGTATTTGCATGTTATGTCTTCTTTCAGCCTTCTACATTAACCTATTTATGTCTTTATACTTAAAAGTATATTTTTTATAACAATCATACAGTAAGATCTTGTTTTTCTTCTGCAGTTTGACAATCTGTCTTTCAATTTAAATGTTTAGGACCATTTACATGTAATTATTGATATGATTTGGTTTATATTTATTATGTTGTTATTTGGTTTTTATTTGTCACATTTTTTTCTTTTTTTCTCTTTACTATTCTTTTATTACTTTTTTAGCATTTCATGTTATTCCATATGATTTGCTTATTTACCTCTTTGTTTTATTATTTTAGTGACTGCTATATTGTTTATAATATGCATATTTAACTTATCCCAGGAAATAATATACCATTTCACATATAGTATAAGGGCCTTATAGCAATATATTTTTTTCCTTTTTCCATCATTGTAATATTATTAGTGTACTAGAGGCCTGGTGCATGAAATTCATGCGCCGTTGCGGGGGTGGGGGGCAGTCTCTCAGCCCGGCCTGCACCCTCTCCAATCCAGGACCCCTTGGGGGATGTCCAACTGCCGGTTTAGACTGGCAGCCAGACATGCCTCTTGCATTCCGGGACTGCTGGCTCCTAACTGCCTGCCTGATCTCCCCTAACCCCTCTGCCTGCCTCCCTGATTTCCCCTAACCACCTTTGCCTACCTGATCGCCCCTAACCACCTCTGCCTGTCTGCCTGATTGCCCCTAACTGCTCCCCTGCTGGCCTGATCACCCCTAACCACCTCTGCCTCAGACCCACACCTAGGATGCAGGATTTCCTCCTCCAGCTGGCCACAGGCACTCGGGACCCGGGCCGACTTCGCCCGGGCCGGTCACAGCCACAGGGAACTGTGGGCAGGTGGCTTCACCCAGGCCATAGCTGCAGGAGCCCGGGACTGCGGGGCGGGGGGCTTTTTTCTTTCTCCCGGGCCACAGGCACTGGTGCCTGGGACTGTGGGGTGAGTGGCTTTGCCCTGGCCCGGCTTTGTCAGGAAAGACATCCGGAAGATTGTTTGGAAGACATCCAGTCTAATTAGCATATTACCCTTTTATTAGTATAGATACTTCACATGTATATATGTTACAAATCTCAATAGATTATTTTGTATTTAAACAGCTAATTACATTTTAAAGAAACAATTAAAAAACAAAAAGTGTCTTTTATTTACACACATTTTTATCATTTTACCATTTATTTCCATTGTGAACATTCTAGTTTAGTCTGATATAATTTTCTGTCTACTTAAAGAATTTCCTTGAATATTTCTTATAATGCAGGTTTGATGATGCTTAATATTTTCACCTTTTGTTTGCTGAAAAAGTAGTTCACCTTTGGTTTTGAAAGATATTTTTCTACATATAGAATTCTATGTGGACAATTGTGTTTTTTTCAGTGCAAATATTCTAGAATATGTTGCTTCCTTATCTTCTGGCTTCTATAGTTCTGACAAAAAGTCTGTAGCATTAATTTGTGGTAATTAGTCACTGGTAATTCTTTTTTATTTATACTTAATGTTTCTTTGGATATTTATAAGATTTTTTTCTTTATTGCTGGTTTTTATAATTTTGATTATAATATGCTTGGCACAGTGTTTTTTTGTGTATTTCTGCTAAGAGTTCATGGAGCTTCTTGCAGTATGAGGTTTATAGTTGTCATAAAATTTGGAATCTTTCGGCCATTTTTTGTACAAATATTTTCTCCTTTCTCCACACCCTGTTTCTGGAACTCTAATTAAAATGTATGTTAGAGTGAATATTTGTTTCAGTTTTTATATCTCTCTGTAAATCATTTTGTATAGCTTCTATTCCTATGTCTTAATGAACTGATATTTTCTTCTGCAATGTCTTCTTTGCTATTATGCCACCCAATGAAAATTTTTTAAAAAAATGTATGTTTTTTGTAGATATTCCATTTGGTTTTTATTTTATACCATACACTTAATCTTCCTTATGTTTATCTTTTGGAATATTTATAGTATTTGTATTATATGCCTTCATGATTTTTAAAATTGACATTATTTTAATTATTTCTTTTTTTTTCTTCAAGGATATTTCTTTAACAGGAAAAATGTACTGGCACGGATCATCTCACATGCAAACAGAGCAAGGGTTACAGATAAGTACTGAGGAACCTCAAATGGTAAATACTTCTTTAATAAAAATCCTCCTTGCCTATATTAAAGTAATAGTCTGCCTCCTGTTGCTTGAATGTTAGGGAGTTTTTAAAATCTCCTTTAATGTGTTTTAGAGGTGTGTTTAACTGTAAGCACACCTAATCCAGTACCATTGGGAATCTTGGATATTTTGGATCACTGTTGCTGCCTATCAAAGACCTTCTAAGCTAATGTCCCAAACATTCGTATTTTCTTGTTTCAGCATCTCTCATATCTGGGGTTTTTTTCCTACTTATTTTTCTCCTGGTTGTATCTATATATATAAAAGCCTAAGTGATCACTATGACTGTACAACCGGATAACCGGCTGGTAGCTATGAAGCGCACTGACCACTGGGGGCAGACGCTCAACACAGGAGCTGCCCATTGGTGACCTCTCACAGCCGGCCAACTTCCCACAGTCCCTCCCCTCCACCGGCTGGCCCCGATTGGGGCTGGGTGAGATGGCCCTGATCGGCCCTGATTGCCAGTCAGGCTGAGGGACCCCACCTTGTACATGAATTCATGCACTGGGCCTCTAGCATTATATATTTACTAGGGGCCCGGTGCATGAAATTCGTGCACTGGGTGGTGGTGAGTCCCCTCAGCCCGATGTGCACCCTCTATCACGTTCCGGGACCCTGGCCACTCCGGGCCTACGCGTGGGCCTACAGGCTCAGGGTGGGCTGGCTCCTGAGGACGCCTGTCCCGGGTACACAGGCCTTTTGGCTCCAGCATGATG
>NW_006297661.1:743970-747651 GCF_000327345.1 Myotis davidii
CACTGTCAGTGGCAGGGGGCTTCTTCCTGCTTTCCCTTTCACCTCCCTGCATTGTGCCTACATATGCAAATTAACCGCCATCTTTGTTGTCAGTTAACTGCCATCTGAGTTGGCAGTTAATTTGCATATAGCCCTGATTAGCCAATGAAAAGGGTAGCGTCGTACGCCAATTACCATTTTTCTCTTTTATTAGTGTAAATGATTTTTCTATAATTAATAACTTCTGATTGAATGATGAAAATTATAGTACTGGATTTGGTTGTTTTCATTTTAAAAAGTGTTAGAGTTTAATCTAATAGGCAGTTAAGCTACCCGAAGATCACCTGTATCTTTTTAAGTATTATTTAAAATGTTCAAGTTCAGAGGAGCCTTACTCTGGAGCTCATTTAGCACTGCTACTAATGTACGACCCTTCTGAGGTTTATGATGAATGTACCATGTACTCTGTCTGTCTGGTGGAAGAGCTAATGATTCCCAGCTTGTGTGAGCTCTGGGAATTGTGGCTTACAGCTTTTTGGTAATTGTCCCTCCTCTCCACCCCCATTGGCAGTTTTTCTTTGTCTGGCCTCATGGATTTCACAATTGCACATGAAAATTGGTATTCAGCCAGAGTCAAGGACTCTTTGGGGGTTTCTTCAGATTTCTGAAGCCTCTTTCTTCATGCTGTGCCTGACAAATTCTACCATCTTTGTCTTCTTATTCTAATTTCTGTCTCTTCAACTCAGTAAGTCACTGGGCACTGTATGGTTTCCCCTTCATTGTGTCATGTTCTGGAGATTGTGTAAAGCAGAAATCTGGGGTAATTTAGCTCTTAACCTTTTTTTGCATCCATATTCTTAGTCATCATAGTCTTGTATTGCCTGTTGTTCTTACATTTTGTTCAGTTTTATAGTTATTTATGACAAGAGGGTAGAGTAGAAGTCAGTGGTCTCAGATGGATTTTTTTTGTAATGTAGCAAAGAAAAGGTAGGAAAACAGAGTTTTAAAGCACAATAAAGGTCCATATATTGCTATTGACAATATTAAAAGACTAGGGGAGAAAAGTCATGTACGAAGATAAAACTGAAGTGAAGGGAAGCAAAATAACTTCTGTTGACGTTTAATCTGTGTCTTTACAGTTTGGGTAGAAGTTGGGTCTCTTTATTTCTATCCAGTGTTAGATATTGTGCTGTGCTGTCTTCTTACCATTTCAGCTGTGTAGAGAGTATAATATAGAATTTAGCATTAGTAATAACAAAAATGACACTAACAGTTATACCTTTTAAATTTTAAGTATGTTCATATTTTTTCTTGCTCTTGGTTAGATTAAATTTTAGCTTTGATTTTATCTTTCTTGTGTAAATATTTAATAGCAGTGATTTACAGTATCTGACTTAATATTGCATAATTGTCATATTCAATCTGATAATATATCTATAAAGATCAATGACTTTAAAAGCCATAACATTGGAATAATAGACATGTTTTATTGTATCTTTTTTTCTGTATTTCTCATTTCATGCATAATATTGACTTGCTTATATTTCTATTTTATATAGTCCTCATGTGCTGAACTATATTGACTAGCATTTTGCTGCATTGAATAATATACCTTGATGATTTTTAAAATTGACACTATTTTAATTATTTCTTTTTTTCCTTCAAGGATATTTCTTTAATGGGAAAAATGTACGGGCACAGATCATCTCTAGTGCAAACAGAGCAAGGATTAGAGATAAGTATTGAGGAACCTCAAATGGTAAATACCTTCTTTAATAAAAATCTTCCTTGCCTATATTAAAGTAATAGTCTGCCTCCTGTTGCTTGAATGTTTATCTAGGGGGGTTTTAAAAATCTCCTTTAATGTGTTTTAGAGGTGTGTTTAACTGTAAGCACACCTAATCCAGTACCACATTGGGAGTCTTGGATATTTTGGATCACTGTTGCTCCCTATCATAGACCTTCTGAGTGAAGGTCCCAAACATTTTTCAGAGGGAAAGATTTTAACAGTTCTTTTGAGGCATTCAGATCCAGAAGATAGTTGGAGAATTAATTAAAAGTATTAGCTTCTATCCCTCAGTGGTTTGGCTCAGTAGATAGAACATCGCCTGTGGACTAAAATGTCCCGGGTTTGATTCTAGTCAAGGGCACCAAAAAAAAAAAAGTATTAGCTATCTTAGCTTCTATGAATGTATCGCATTATTCTTAATTTAGCTAGAAGAATTGTGAAAAACATTGACAAGGGGATAACTTTGTAGAGTATTATAGACAGTTGGTGTCAGAAGTTTGGTTCAGAAATAAAGCTCTTTTTCTTCCATCATCGTCAAAATACTTATGGAATTCAAAGCAGTCTAGAACATGTTCCATGTGAATGGGAAGTGTCTCTCTGTATATAGAAATCCACATTTATGTAAAACAATGGTGGTGCGATGATCACTTCCCTTAGGAAAGATTTATAAGGTATTGAATAGAAAGCTCCTATAGCTAGTTCCTGAAAATATGATTCCACGTGCATAATAATTTAGATCTAACTTTATTTTTAGGCTAATATATTATGTTCAGAAAGTGTATGGAATATTTTCACAAAAGCCATTGATCCTGTAATTTTAGAGTTATTTTAAATGGTTGAACTACTGGAAATCGAGACGCTTCTGGGTCTAGACCATGTCTTTTCCCCCTGTAGTCACATCACCTGCCTCAGAACCCAGCATGTGTGGCATTAATATGATAAATCAATTTTGAAGCCTTACCATATGTACTATGGGCTTAATACTGTCTTTGAATGTAGTTCCTCTAGGTTTCTCTACATTCACAGGTCAACATGAAAACCTCTGACCTCTAAGTTTCTAACAGGTATAATAAACTGAAAATATAATATTAGGTTTAGAAACATAGAAATCATCACTAATAGAATAAATGACAATACCATTCACTACATATTTTTATAAAGTATAAGGAAAGAAACCATAATGAAGAAAACTATGAAAAAGGCCAATTTTCAGGTGTCTGGCTTTGACATCATCTTGATGATATAAAATAAAGATTTGAACAAAAATATTGATTTATTTGTAATTCTATGGGTATTTGTAATACCTTCAGCTTTGACATTTATGAGCAATCACTGGAACTCTTCTAGCTATTGGCTGTTTAAAATGAAGCTTACCACTTCTGTTTTTTTTTTTTTAAAATCTTTATTGTTGAGATTATCATAGATGTCCCTCTACCCCCCGCCCCACCATAGCTCCCCACCACTTGGTTTCCACCCCACTCCAGGACCTTGCCACCCTATTGTCTGTGTCCATAGGTAATGCATACATGCATATAAGATCTTTGTCTAATCTCTTCCCGCACCCCCTACACCCCTGTCCCTCTGAGAATTGTTAGTCTGTTTTATTTCAAGGCCCCTGATTCTTTCATTCACCAGTTTATTCTGTTCATCAGATTTTTTATTCATTTGATTTTTAGATTCACTTATTTTTTTTAATTAAATCTTTATTGTTCAGATTATCATAGCTGTTCCTCTTTTTCCCCACATAGCTCCCCTCCACCCAGTTCCCACCCCACCCTCTGCCCTTACACTGCCCACACTGTCCTCATCCATGGTGTGCAATTTTTGTCCAGTCTCTTCCCGCACCTCCCACACCCCTTTCTCCCCAGAATTGTCAGTCCACTCCCTTTCTATGTCCTTGATTCTATTATATT
>NW_006297661.1:747785-748397 GCF_000327345.1 Myotis davidii
ACTGTGATTCCTGGACTTGTAACTCTATTTCTTTTACCAGGTAGGGGAAGTTTTCTGTCATTATTTCTTCAAATAGGTTTTCAATATCTTGCTTTCTCTCTTCTTCTGGCACCCCTATAATTCGGATGTTGGTATGCTTGAATTTGTCCCAGAGGCTCCTTACACTATCTTCATATTTTTGGATTCTTTTTTCATTTTGCTTTTCCAGTTGGGTGTTTTTTGCTTCTTTGTATTTCAAATATTTGACTTGATTCTTGGGATCCTCTAGTCTGCTGTTGGATCTCTTTATAATATTCTTGATTTTAGTCAGTGTATGCTTAATTTCTAGTTGGTCCTTTTCATATCCTCAAGGGTCTCACTAGATTTATCACAGTTTCTAGAAAATTCTTGAAAAACCTTATAACCGTGGTTTTGAACTCTATATCCAGTAGTTTGCTTTCATCCATTTCTGTCATGTGTGACCTCTTTCTGTGTCTCTGCATTTTGACTGCTTCCCTGTGTTGCTAGAGTGGCATTCTGTCCCAGGTGTCTTATAGGGCACAGTGGCTCAGCCTCCCCAATTACCAGAGGTGGACACTCTTGGTGCACCCCTTTGTGGGCTTTGTGCCCAGT
>NW_006297661.1:748515-752797 GCF_000327345.1 Myotis davidii
ATTTAGAGGTGCCCAGATGAGGCCCAGCTGTGAAGCAGTGCAAGCTGCTGTGGGGCCTTGGGCCTTCTTTTGGAAGTTTTTGGTCTCTCTGACCCAGGTGCAGTTTGTTAGGTAATTTTAGATTGCAAAGTGCCAGGCCATTCATATGCAAAAGCCTCTGTTCACAGCTTGGGTCCGGCAGGGTCTCCGGGAATCAACAGGGTGGAGCAAAGAGCTATGGCTGCTCCTCAATCCTGCCCTAAGAGGCCCAGGGTCTCAGTATCCCATGGTAATTGCTTCAACCACTTCTGAGAGAAAGCCACCCTGGAATTCAGCCCGATGCCAGACAGTCCAGTTTCTGCCAGTATGAGTCTGGGTCCCCAGAAACTCGCCTAGAACTGGAGTTCAGAGCCTTCAGAAGCTTGTGACTCTCTCCTGAGTGAAAAAAACAAACTGTGTCCTCAGTTGCCACCCCTTTCCATGCCCTCCGTACCTCTGTGCTTTAATTCTGCACCTCCTCCAAGTCTCAGTGTGCTTTTCTCTTTCCGTCTAGTTGTAGAATTTCCACTCAGCCAGCTTTCCCGTGGTTCTGGATGATGTCCCTTTTGTCTTTTACTTGTATTTTTGAAGTGGTTGTGCAATGTAGCAATTTCAGATGTTTACCTATGCCACCATCTTGGTTTCTCTTCTAGATTCACTTGTTGATATATATGTATTTGTTGTCACTTTGTTGTTCATAATTTTTTATTTTTACCTTTTTCTTCTCCTTCCTCTTCTTAAAGACCACCTTTCAGCATTTTATATAATACTGGTTTGGTGGTGATGAACTCCTTTAGCTTTTTCTTGTCTGTGAAGCTCTTTATCTGACTTCAATTCTAAATGATAGATTTGCTAGGAAGAGTATTCTTGGTTGTAGGTTCTTGCTATTCATCACTTTGAATATTTCTTGCCACTTTTTTCTGGCCTGCCTACAGTGGGGCCTTGACTTACAAGTGTCCCAACTAATGAGTTTTTTGAGATACCAGCTGTCTCTCGGCCGATTTTTTGCATTGAGTGATAGAGTAATTTGAGTTAACAAGCTCCTTAAGGAGCTCCTTAACAAGCTTGGTCTTGGAATGAATTAAAGTTGTAAGTCAAGGCCCCACTGTAGTTTCTGTTGAGAAATTAGCTGTCAGTTATATGGGTACTCCCTTGTAGGTAACTAACTGTTTTTCTCTTGCTGCTTTTAAGATTCTCTCTCTTTGTCTTTTGCCCTTGGCATTTTAATTATGATGTGTCTTGGTGTGGTCATCTTTGGATTCCTTTTGTTTGGGGTTCTCTGCACTTCCTGGACTTGTAAGTCTATTTCTTTCACCAGTTAGGAGAAGTTTTCTGTAATTATTTCTTCAAATAGGTTTTCAATATTTTGCTCTCTCTCTTCTTCTGGCACCCCCATAATTCAGATGTTGGCACACTTAAAGTTGTCCCAGAAGCTCCTCACACTATCTTCATATTTTTGGATTCTTTTTTCTTTTTGCTCTTGTGGTTTGGTGTTTTTTGCTTCCTCAGATTTCAAATCATCGACTTGATTCTTGGAATCCTCTAGGTTACTGTTAAATCCCTGTATATTACTTTTTATATCAGTCAGTGTATACTTAATTTCTGACTGGTCCTTTTCCATTTTTTTTTTTTTTGGCATTTTTACTAAGATCCTTGAAGGTCTCATTAAGTTACTCAGTGATTTCTAGAAGATTATTGAGTAACCTTATAACTGTGGTTTTGAACTCTATATACAGTAGTCTGCTTTCTCCCATTTCTTTCATTTGTGACATATTTCTTTGTCTCTGAATTTTGACTGCTTCCCTGTATTTGTTTCTATGTACTCGGTAGCTGCTAAGTCTCCTTGAGTTGATAGAGTGGCCTTGTGTGGAAGGTGTCCTATAGAGCCCAGGGTCTCAGCCCCTCCAACCACCTGAAGTGGACACTCTTCATGCACCCCTTTGTGGGCTGTGTGCACAGTCTTATTGTAGTTGAGCTTTGATTGCTGTTAGTATCACTAGGAGGAATTGACCTCCAGGCCAATTGGCTGTGGGGACCAGTAGGAGAGCTGCTTTGCAGGAGACACCCTTGCTTCAGTGGGGCTTTGGTGCTCACTGAGTGTGTCGCTTATGGATGTGAAGAGTTGTAATCTGGTATGAACTCACACTGACCACTGGGTACACTGGCTCTTGGATCTCCAAGGAGATGCAAAGTCAGCCACTGCCTGGGGCCACCCAGCAGGAGCTACAGAGAGATCTTCAGATTTCTTTTCTTTGTATCGGGTTTGGAAGTGCCCAGATGAGGCCTAGCTCTGATGCAAGGCAGGCTGGTGCTGATTCTGGCCTTGGGCCTTTTATTGATATCTTTGGGGCTCCCTGACGCAACTGCAGCTTGTTTGACAGGTTTTGGGCTGAAAAAGGACAGGCAATTCATGTGCAAAAGCCACTGTGCACAGCTTGGGTGGGGTTTTAAACTGGGTGGGGAGAGGTCTCAGGGAATTTCCAGGGCTGAGTGAAGAGAAATGTCTGCCAGTCAGCCCTGCATCAGGAAGGTCCAAGCAGGGGAACAATGACTGCTGTGAGCACCTCTGTCTGGAAGAAAGCAGCCCCTGAGTTCTTGCCCTGATGCCAGACAGTCCAGTTTCTCTCTGTATGTGTCAGGGTCCCCCAGAGCCTCCCCTGGCACTGGAGCTCAGAGCAAGCGGGAGCTTGTAAATTCAGTTAGAAGTGCCGGCCTTTGAAGAGGAGCAGCCAGGTCTCTAGCAGCCTGTGTGTCACTCAGCCCCAATCCAGACTGGTTTTTACAGTCAGTAGTTCTTACTGCCCATAGGGACTTCTTTCCCCAGCTGTGGAACCCTGGGATGGGGGTCTGGTGAGGGGCTGGACTCCTTGCTCCTCCAGGCAGCCTCTGCAGAGGCGACCTCCCTCCCAATTAAAAAAGCAGCACACCTGGGTTCTGGACCAGCCCATTCCATGCCTTTGTACCTCCTACCAGTCTCGATGTGCTTTCTTCTTTACCTCTCTAGTTGTAGTACTTCCACTCAGCCAGCTTTCCAACAGTTCTGGATGATAGTTGTTCTGTACTTTAATTGTAATTTTGATGTGGTCGTGGGAGGCAGCAAGTACAGGCGTTTATCTATGTTGCCATCTTGGTTCCCCTTACCACTTCTTTGGAGATAAAATACCTTTTAAGTTGACCATGATACCTCTGTGGTATCTTTCATTCCAGGCACATTTTTTGGGTATATACTCTGTGCCAGACAGCAGAATTATATCTGTCCATCCTACTTATTCTTTAGACTTCTAGAAGTTTGCTGGGTAAGATTTAAGTGGAAAGCAGTGGCCAACATGCTCTCATCCCAAGAAGGCCTGCCCTTTCAATGTGGTCCTGGCACCCTGCCTGCAGAGCATGGCGGCATCAATGTGGACATCTCAGTGCTACGGGGCAGATCTCTCTCATTTCTTTGATGCAACTTATTTTCTTTTTACAAAGGAGCATTTTTAATGGAATATATATTTTTTAAGTACCCACCATTTCAAATATAGTAGATTTTTTGAATTAAAATAATACGCATTTATTTTTTATTGAATTTATTGGGGTGACATTGGTTAATAAAATTATATAGGTTTTAGGTGTACATTTCTGTAATACATCATCTGTATGTTGTGTGTTCATCACCTGAAGTCAAGTCTCCTTCCATCACAATTTATCCTCCCTTTACCTTCTTCAGCCTCTCCCCATTCCCCTTTCCTTCTGGTAATCACCAGACCATTGTCTTTATGAGTTTTTTGTTTTGTTTTATTTTTTTACTTTTTATTTACTTTTTAATTAAATCTTTATTGTTCAGATTATTACAGTTGTTCCTCTTTTTCCCCCCATAGCTCCCCTCCACCCCTTTTCCACCCCACCTGCCCTCCCCTCCCCCACTGTCCTCATCCATGGGTGCACGAATTTTGTTCAGACTCTTCCTGAATCCCCCACACCCCTTCCCCCCCAAGAATAGTCAGTCCACTCCCTTTCTATGCCCCTGATTCTATTATATTCACCAGTTTATTCTGTTCATCAGATTATTTATTCACTTAATTTTTAGATTTACTTGTTGATAGATGGGTATTTGTTGTTCATAGATTGTATCTTTACCATTTTCTTCTTCTTCCTCTTCTTAAAGGATACCTTTCAGCATTTCATATAATATTGGTTTAGTGGTGATGAACTCCTTTAGCTTTTTCTTATCTGTGAAGCTCTTTATCTGACCTTCAATTCTGAATGATAGCTTTGCTGGGTA
>NW_006297661.1:752928-779365 GCF_000327345.1 Myotis davidii
GTTTGTGTCCTGTTTCTTTGTCTCGGCATTTTTTATGCTGCGCTGCGTTGATAGAGGGCCTTTCTGTGCTAAGTGTCCCAATTACCTGAGGTAGACACTCTTGGTGCACCTCCTTGTGGGCTTTGTGCACAGTCTTGTTGTAGTTAAGCCTTGATTGTTGTAGGTATCACTGGGAGGAATTGACCTCCAGGCCAATTGGCTGTGAGAATCAGCTGTGTCTGCAGTGGGAGAACTTCTGTGCTGGAGACACCCCCCGGGGGCAAGACTTGCTTCAATGGGGCTTTGGTGCTCACTCTGTTTTGTTTTATTTTTGTTGAATTCCTGATTCACAACTTTTAAAAAGGAATTTTCAAACTTTAAAGTTTTAAAGTACTTGAACATTTTGGTCTCAAGATACCTTTAAACTCTTAAAAATATTTACATTTTACAGGTCCATAGGATTTTTAGTCTATGTGGATTATATCAACCAATTTTACCATATTAGAAATTTAAACAGATAAAAATATAAAATATTTATTTATTAAAAAATAAGCCAATTACATATTAACACAAAACATTTTTTAGGACAAATGTTATCCAAAAAAAATAATTTAATGAGAAGGGTAGGATTGTGTTACATTTTTCCAAATCTCTTTAATATCTGATTTAATATAGAGCTAGATTATCCTGCCTGCTTTTACATTCAGTCTGTTGTATATGGTTTTTTGGTTGAAGTATATTAAGTAAATCTGGTCTCAAATTAAAAAGGGTGTCATAGTTTAATAGCATTATCACATATTACAGATACTCTTATTAATATACTAAAACTCTGAAAGTGTTAGTTTCTTAAAGATTAGTTATAGTGGGGAATCTGAAGCCAGATAAATGAACTTACTGTATATCATTACATTAAAATCTATTGATCTTCCTTGTTCTTTCAACAAATCTTTAACTTCTGCATGATTTTGTAATTTCATGTGTTAATCATTTGAAAAGTATTGGTCACTGTTTTATACCCCATGCTTTTCCATCATCAGTGCAAATGTCAACACAGTGAAAAAGGCAAATAAGCCTTAGTATTATTATGAAAATGGTTTTGACCTTGCAGATCCACTGAAAGGGTCTTGAAGATTATTAGGAGTCTGTGGACCACTAATGAGAACCACTAGTTTATTGGGAGGAGGAAAAAGAGGTGAAGAGAGTACAATTTAGAATCAGGTTGTCTAGGTTCAACCACAGCTCTGCTACTTACTCTCAGTGTGACCGTGAGCAGGTTATTGAACTTCTCTAAGCCTCAGTTTCTTTATCCATAAAATGAGGCTACAAACAAGTCCTACTTCATGAAGTTGTGGTGAAGATTAAAATTAAATGAGACAGTACTCATGTATATTGATTATTATAATAATGATTACTCAGACAATTATAATATAGTATGATACATGCTAAAATAGAGGAAGGGACAGAGTGGTGATGCGAGGAGGAGAAACTTTGTAGAGGCAGTGATGCTGGGCACAGTTCAGAAGAGGGTCACTGCAGCTGGAGAGCTGTCATTGCCCTATCCTCATGCCTTTCTTTCTCCATTTTCCCTTTTAAAAAAAATATGTTTTTATTGATTTCAGAGAGAAAAAAGGAGAGTGAGAGAGGAATAGAAGCATCAATGATGAGAGCGAATCAGGCTGCCTCCTGCAGGCCCCCTACTGGGGATCAAGCCCACAACCCAGGCATGTGCTCTGACCGGGAATTGAACTGTGACCTCCTGGTTCATGAGTCTACCACTGAGCAACACCAACCATTTTCTATTTTGGAGGGTGGCACCTTCACCTATTCAGTCTCGCAAACCAGAACCCTGGGAGAGTTTGCTGAGGAAGTCAGGAATAGAGAAATTTAAAAAAAAGGGAGTGCCAAAAGCTATGGCACATAAAATGAATAAATTTGTCATAGGTAGACAGTACAGAGCCCATAACACATATTACCCCAGTGTATCTATTCTGCCATTTTTATGAAAAGGATTTTATTAAGTCCTTTTAGCCAATGAGGAAAATGAGGCTAAAAAGGGTAGGTAACTTGACCAAGATCACTCATCTATTAATTGACAGATTCAGGATTTGAATTAATTCCTGTCTGGTTATAAAGATCTTACTCTTTCCACAGTATCATCCAGTAGATTTATAAAAATATGAGCTCCATGTTCAATTTGTGTTTTACAAATATAAGTTTCTTGTTTCAGCCATCCCTTCCATATAAATAAACTTCAGCATTTTGTACTATATGCCACCTTTACCATTTATTTTACTTATTAACAATCAAGTGTATCACAGAACAAAGAGATATAATTGCATTTTCAATTCAGTCTATAGAATTTAGATTTTTATGTAATAATATTGGTTTTATCATCTGCTAACCTGAGGCAGTGAAGTTCTAATTGTCAGTGCTCCACAATCCCAAATAAGCTAGGTTCGAAATTGGGCCATACCCAAATATGGCTATAAAGATTGTTTCCTTAAGACTTGTGGAGATACAGATTAAGTTAGTGAGACATTTTTTTTGTGTGGCTGTGCCATTTGTTTTTATTATTAAATTTATTGTGATGACATTGGTTAATAAGTTCAGATAAATTTCAAGTGTACCATTCTATGATACATGATCTGTATATTGTATTTGTGCCCATCACCCAAATCAAATTATCCTCTGTCACCATATATTTGGCCCCCATTATCCTACACCCTTTGTCTCATCCCTCTAGTAGCCACCATACTGTTGTCTGTGTCTATGAGTTTCAGATTTATATCCCACATATGAGTGAAATCATATGGTTCTTAGCTTTTTCTGACTGATTTACTTAGCATAATATTTTCAAGGTCTATCCATGTTGTTGCAAATGGCAGTATTTCCTCTTTTCTTATGGTTGAATAGTATTTCATAGTATATATGTACCATATCTTCTTTATCCAGTCCTCTATCAAAGGACATTTTGGTTGTTTCTATGTCTTGGCCACTATGAATA
The DNA here is from genome assembly GCF_000327345.1 of Myotis davidii. NCBI lineage: Eukaryota > Metazoa > Chordata > Mammalia > Chiroptera > Vespertilionidae > Myotis > Myotis davidii. The sequence continues at coordinate 755,912 of NW_006297661.1, forward strand.
ATGTGGCAGTGAACATTTAATCTTTGCAAATAACTGTTTTTGATATTTTGGGATAGATACCCAAGAGGGAGATTGCTGGACCATATGGTAACTGTATGCTTAATTTTAAAAAATATATATTTTATTGATTTCAGAGAGGAAGGGAGAGGGAGAGAGAGAGAAAAACATCAATGATAAGAAAATCATTGTTTGGCTGCCTCCTGCATGTCCCCTACTGGGCATCGAGCCCACAACCCAGGCATGTGCCCTTGACTGGAATTGAACGTGGGACCCTTCAGTTCACAGGTTGATGCTTTATCCACTGAGCCAAACCAGCATGGGCTGCGTTCTTAACGTTTTTAGGAACCTCCATACTGTTTTCCAAGGTGGCTGTCCCAGTTTACATTCACACGAGCAGTGAATGAGGGTTCCTTCTACTTTACATGCTCCCCAACACTTGGTACTATCTTCTTGATAATAGCCATTGTAACAGGTTTGGGGAGGGAATCTCATTGTAGTTTTGATTTGTATTTCTCTAAAGCTAGTGATGTTGAGCATATATTTTTAAATATCTGTTGGACATTAATATATCTTGGGAGAAGTGTTCATTCAGGTCGTCTGCCCAGTTTTTAATTCGATTGTTTTTGTTTGGTGTTGAATTGAGTTCTCTATATATTTTATATATTACCCTTTGTCAGAGCTGCTGTTTGCAAATAATATCTTCCATTTCGTTGGTTGCTTTTTTGTTTTGTTGGTAGTTTCTTTTGCTGAAAAGAAGCTTTTTAATTAGATAAAGTTCCATTCATTTATTTTTGTCTTTACTTCCCTTGCCTTTGGGAAGGGAACACATTCTCTAAGACCATGGTTGGTAAGTTTAGTACCTATGTTTTTTTCTATGTGATTTATTGTTTGAGATCTTACTTTTAGGTCTTTAATCCATTTTGAATTAATTTTTGTACATGGGGACAAACTTTAATGTAGTTTCATTATTTTGCATGTGGCTTTACAATTCCCCCAGCACCATTTATTGAAGAGACTTTCTTTTCTCCATTGTGCATTTTTGGCTCCTTTGTCAAAAATTATTTGCCAATATACATGTGACTTTATTTCTGATTTCTCTTTTCTGTTCCATGAGTCTTTTTTTCTGCTAATACCATACAGTTTTGGTTAATGTTGCTCTGCCATATAATTTGGAGTCAGGTCATGTAATACCTCCAGCTTTGTTCTTTTTTTTTTTTTCAGGATTATTTTGGCTATTTGGGAATCTTTTGTGGTTCCATATAATTCTAATGATTTTTTTTGTTCTTTCTTTTAAAAAATGACATTGGGATTTTGATGATGATTGCATTTACTCTGCATATTGCTTTGGGTAATATGGACAGTTTTTTTAAAAAATTTAAATTCTTTATTGTTGAAAGAAGTTATATGTCTCCTTTTCCCCCCATTGACCTCTCCTGGCTGCTCCCACCCTCCTACTGTCTGTGTCCATTGGTTATGCTTATATGCATGCATACAAGTCCTTTGGTTGATCACTGAATTTGTAGGTTTTAACATGTGATATACTTTAACCTATCGCAGTTATTTCAGGCTCAAATTGTCCATCCCCTCTTTTCTTTAAAAATAAATCTTTATTGTTCAGATTATTACATCTTATGTTTAAAATGAGGATTTTGCTACCAAGAGTGAGGAGGATGCAACACTACAGCTGCTCTCACCCCTCTCGCCTTCGGGTAATAGTTGTGCTTGGGGCTGTGAGCTGGTTCGCGGGCCATCGATGAAGCCGTCTGGGCAGCTCATGCGGTTCCTCCGGCTTCCTAGGGGCCGTCTCAGCCTCACAGGGACCGTCTCAGCCTCACAGGGGCCGGCAATATGGACATTTTAACTATGTTCATTCTTTCAGTCCATGAACATGAATATCTTGCCATTTCATTGTGTCTTTTTTTTAAAAAAAATATATTTTATTGATTTTTTTACAGAGAGGAAGGGAGAGAGATAGAGAGTTAGAAACAACGATGAGAGAGAAACATCGACCAGCTGCCTTCTGCACATCTCCTACTGGGCATGAGCCCGCAACCCAGGTACATGCCCTTGACCGGAATCGAACCCGGGACCTTTCAGTCCGCAGGCCGACGCTCTATCCACTGAGCCAAACCGGTTTCGGCTTCATTGTGTCTTTTTAAATCTCCTTTAATACTGTTTTGTAGTTTTCAGTATATGGTTCTTTCACATTTTTGTTAAGTTTATTCCTAGGTATTCTATTCTTTTTGTTGCAGTTGCAAAAGAATTTTTTTTCATTTCTTTTTTAGAAATTTCATTGTTTGTGTATAGAAATGCAGTGGATTGGATTTTTGCACATTGATTTTGTATCCTGCAATTATACTGTATTTATGTATTGTTTCTAATATTTGTTGAAGGAGGCGTTAGGGATTCTATATACAGAATCATGTCATCTGCAAAAAGTGACACTTGTACTTCTTCATTCCCAATTTGAATGCCTTTTATTTCTTTCTCTTCCCTGATTGCTCTGGCTAGGACTTCCAGAATTGTGTGGAATAAGAATGGTGAGCGTGAGACATTTTTAAGGAACTCAAAGCAGGTGTAGAAGTGATATTTTTGTAATAATTTTTCATTTGGGCTTGGGATAGAGCTGGGGTGTCAGGGTGGTCTTCTTGAGGTCTCTGGGCCAGTTCTTCTCTGAGTACCTGAAGTCAGGGTTCTTGAAGAGCATCAAGGAACCCCATTTTTCAGGACCAAAGAACCTCAGGTTGGGCACAGGTTAGCTGTTTCAGTAAGCCTTGATTTTGTATGAGTTTGGGATACAGTCAGGGCCAGATTGGAGTCTTGTTATTTCCTTAGAGTTGGTGCATAATAACTGTGGAGTAGCTATATTTCCTGAGAAAGGACTGAAGAAATTAATTTGCCAGACTTAATATTTTTCTTAAGTCAATTTGAGTTTCTCTTTATAAATATTCAAAGGGAACTTACTACCTCTTTTTAATTTCATTCATGCATTTTCATAATTATTTTGTTGTCAGAGAGAAAACATTGTATGACTTAAAAAGGATCAATAAAAAAAAGCATTCCTATATATTTATGTTTTCCAACAGAATGAGACTGAGGAAATTTCTGATACTGTATCAAGTGTTTTCCCAATAGAACAAGAAGATATATTAGAATGGGGAACCTCAGACGGAGAAAGTATGTTATTTAAACCTCGGGAAACTTCAGAAATTCAGCAAGCTGATGACTCCAATAAACCTTTGGAAGATGAACAGTCTATAGGTGAATCAAAAACAGGCCAACGGCTATCTTTAAAGGTAAAACACAATTTATATCAAAAACAGAATTATGAGAGTTGAGAATGTACAGGTGTGAAGAAATGACCAGGCAAGGGCCAAAGAATGTGGGGGGAATTCACCCTGAAAAAAGGTTCCTGATGTGCAAATTGCCTATTTGGGAAAATGGAGCATCTATTTTGTTTGAAAGATTTTAGTCTCAAACCTAATCACAACGCTGGGGAGAAAATATTATATATATAGATTTTAATCCTCGCCTGAGGATATTTTTAATTGATTTTTAGGGAGTGGAGAGAGAGGGAAAGATGAAGAGAAACATCAATGTGAGAGAAACACATCGATTGATTGCCTCCTGCAGGAGCCAAGAGGAGCCTGAAATTGAGGTATGTGCCTTTGACCGTAATTGAACCCAAGACTCTTGGTCCACAGGCCAGTGCTCTATCCACTGCTCCATACTGGTTAGGGCAAGAGAGATTTTTAAGGAGAGAAGGAATCTCAGGGCTTTTAGACTGAGTCTTCTTACCATCTTGAGGGAATCAGGAACTATAGCCCTGCAGCCAGGACTGGTAAATGTAGCATTTATAACTTTGTCTCTTTTAGATTTATCCTAATCCCTAAGTGTTTTCCTATTGTGAGAATGTTTTCCAGATTCATTTTCTTATTAATAATTTAAATAATTTTTAAATACCATATTTGCATATTACCTTACTATTTACCTAGTACTGTTCTTTAATTTGGGCCATCCTTTGGCTTAAATAAATGAGTTTATTTTAAACTAGATACATTAATCCTAGGATTTATAAAAAAGCTACTTTTCACTGAACCAAAGCATATTATCTTGATTATCACCAGAGATCCTCTCTCTGACTGATTCCAATGAATACCACTTGGGTTAACAAACTTCCTGCTTAGTCTCTCTGTTCTTGGATCCTCCTCTTCTCACCAATGGCCATATTTCTTCTAAGATTTACCACAGTCAAGTGACCATTACCAGTTCTTCAACTTTTGCCCCAAACTCCCAACTCTGAAACCTTGACTTTCTCTGTGACCTTACCCTTCCTTTGGCTTTACATATAATCAGTCTCCAAGGCCCAGATTGCTCCTAAACATTATTGGTTATGATTTTTTTCTTTTTTCTAGTTACTCCCCTCCTAGTCTGGGTCCTGGTTTTTTATTAATTTCTCAAGTCCTACTTAGTTTCATCCTGTATGACACTAGCATATTGATCCTCTGGGAATATGAGTAATAAGGAAGATCCACAGGTAATAGTTGGCCAGAGAAAATCTACCACTGCTGTCAGGGAGACGGGACTTATCCTGTGATTGTTGCCGGCTCCTTTAAAAGTCATGCTATCTTTCTAAAGATGCGCTTCGGGTATGAAGTGAAGCCCGACAAGGCTAGCTAAACCCACAGCCTTGCTAATCCCTCCAGTTGAATCCTGTGTTAGGCTGACACCTTCTAGGTGTGGAGACCTTAGAAAGCATGTTCAAAGACTATGACATCTTGAAAAAGTGTTAGACTGGTGGGCACAGGTGGTGTCACCTATTCTTCTACCTGAACATTGGGACTTTGGAAATAAAATGTGGTCATGAGAAGAAAATGGTTAGCTACTAAATGTGTCAAAGACAAATGGATTTTCTGGACAATGGTTTAACTACAATGGTCTATCAAGAATTTAAATTCCTCATTAGAAAAGTCCCCAAATGTTTATTCTTTTGGCTTATATTGGCTGCTATTAAGAAGTTAAGTGGCAGTCCTTTCTTTAAGTAACTAGATTTATTGAGTGTTGACTATGTGTTCTACGTGATTTATCTTACTTTTTCTAGTAATAACCCTATTATTACTCTCATCTTATAGTTGAAAAAATTGAGTCATAAAGAAGGTAAATAACTTGCCCAAGTACAAACATCTGGTTAAATTGTAGAGGCAGGACTTGAACTGAGGCGGTCTAATTCTGGAACTTGCACTTATTACTGCTTATCAATGCTGCTCTTTCATAGCAACAATTAGTAGGTATCTGGTTAAGTACAAGAACACATACTCTTAGAAGCAAAAATGACTAGGGATGATGGATGTCCCTCATGAAACTAGGAAGAGTAATTTGATAAGAGAGACTTGGAGAATGAATTAAGAGAGCTCTAAACTGAGAACAGAAGTGTTTCAAGGGGAGGAGAAGAGAATGTCTGATAAAGCATGTGTTATTTTGTTTTTGTTTTTGTTTTTTTGTTGTTGTTGTTGTGGGATATTGTGGGGCACAACAGAAATGCCATAGGAAATAGCATTGGAAGTGTTCCTGTGACTCATCCCACCAAGTCTTCACCAATAATATGTATTTATTTACGTTAACATCTCAAGATCAGTTACCCTGTTTGGACATTTGAGGCCATAACGTTAGTCTCTAGCATCTCTGTCACAGGAATGAAGAACAATATACTTAAGGCCATATCAGTGGGAGAAGAAGACCACTTTTTTAAAAGATATTTTTTTGACATAGCTCATAGCTAATAGAACTAGCACAGATGTGTTGAAGTAGCAGTGCAGAACTTTTATTGCTCACATATATACCATAAGTTCTCTTTCAATTAAAAAGTAGAAAATATGGTCAATCTATTGGCCATTTCTACTCTTATAAGCTCTTTAGTATAATAGAGATTATTAAGATTCTGGTCTAAGTTATGACTATCAAAAGGAGAAATTAGATAATGGAGATTTTGTGAAGAAATGACTGACACAAGAGCACATCAGAGGATTGTTGAGCATTTTAGGAGGAAAAAAGTCAAAAGTCTATAAAAAAGATTTAAATATGACTATATATATATGAGAGAGAGATTCTAAATAGAAGGGAATTTCAGTGATGTGGGATGTGATCCTGGCTGGATAGCTCTGTTGATTAGAGCATTGTGCCAATACTCCAAGTTTGTGGGTTCAATCCCCGGTCAGGGCACATACAAGAAGCAACCAATGAAAGCATATATAGGAGGAACAGTGGGCCAATGTTTTCCTCTTTCCCCCCTATCTCTTTTTTAAAAAATCAATAAAAAATGTTTTATTTTTTAAAAAAGAGATGTGGGATGCCCCAAGACCTCCCAAACTCTCATAAAACAATTATGAACGATCTATTGCATTCAGTTTTAAAAATGTACACAAGATGAAAGAAGAAATACATATCCATAGATAGACATAAAAGTGGCATGTTGCTATAACAATTATATTAAGAAGGCTAAGATCCAGAATGGGTTGAGGCCTGTGAATAATGCTAAAAATAAAAAAAGTATTTTTTTTTTCATGTTAGTTTTGGAGCAAAGAGAGAAATATTTCGATGAATAATGTGATGACAACATATGACAGAGCTGCCTTAATTTATTTTTGGAAAAAGGGTGAGGTTTTAAATAAATAGAAAATATGACAGAGAAAAGGAAGCTGATAAACTTGCACTTTACTTCTCTTAAATCTGACGAGGAGAATGATCTTTAGTTTAGAAAGAAGAGAAAAAGAATTGATAAAAGAAACTTGAAGCCCAAGATTGGTAAAAGATTTTAAGAGTTAGCTTAAATGTCTGAGCCTGTTGGCTTAGGCAGATAGGTTTAAGCCTGTTGGGCCTCTGTCAGCAGCAGCTGTGAGGAGCTGCTACAGTGGGAGAGGGAGGTGCTAGATGCCTGGAGACTGATAATGGCAAATCTGAGTTTTATTTTTCTAAGGGTAATGGTTATGGCTTCTGTGATGTATGATTTATCTTAGACAAAATTCTGGAATGATTTAATGAATCATTAAAAGATTGGGAACAAGCCCAGCCGGGTGGCTGAGTTGGTTGAGCATTGTCCCATACACCAAAAGATTGTGGGTTTGATTCCCAGTCAGAGCACATACCTAGGTTGTAGGTTTGATTCCCGGTTCGGGTATGTACTGGTGGCAACCAATTGGTATTTCTCTCTCACATTGGTGTTCCTCTCTCTCCCTTCTTTTCTCTCTAAAAGAAAAACCAAACCAAACCAAACCAAACCAAACAAAAAACACCGATTGGGAACGGGCAGGTAAACACAGTCAGAGCCTATAGGCTTACAAGAGATTGGAAATGTAATATCAAGCCAATGACAAAGACAGTTGCACATCTGAGGAAAAACACACACAAAAGGATTGTGTTTGACCCCTTTTAAGAGGAAGCAACAATCACTTGGAACCAGCAGAGTTTCCCTGCGGGACACACCATGGAAAATCAACCTTATTTCTTTTCCTAGAATACTAGACTGAACATCAGTAAAGTGTTAGATTTGAAGTTCAAGACAATAGTATCATGGTAAAGAGCCTGGTATACAAGAAAACCCAATACACATTAGTTGTTGTTATAATCCTTTGGACTTCAGCCATCCACTTATGACAGTCTCCCAATGACAGATTGTAAACAAGACTGCAGTCAGGAGAACTGCTAGATGAATTTGTAATTACTTATGCAAAGGATGCAGAATTCAATACGAAAGCCCCTGTGGACTGCTATATGGCTGTGTCCAAGCCATTGTATATCCTAATAATTTTGATGAGAAAATGTAAGATTTACTGATTGGATTTGTAGGTAACATTTAAAATGTGACTGGTAAGATTTGGTTAGTCAGATCTCAGGTGAAATTTTTAAAAATATATATATTTTATTGATTTTTTACAGAGAGGAAGGGAGAGGGACAGAGAGCCAGAAACATCGATGAGAGAGAAACATCAATCAGCTGCCTCCTGCACGCCCCCACTGGGTATGTGCCCGCAACCAAGGTATATGCCCTTGGTTGGAATCGAACCCGGGACCCTTGAGTCTGCAGGCTGACGCTCTATCCACTGAGCCAAACTGGTCCTGGCTGAAATTTAATTGGGATAAATGTGCATAATGATTCTGTCCTTGGGGCCACAAACTAAATGCATAGGTATGGGATGATGTGATTTAGAGTAAATGTGAAAAAGACTTCAGGGTTTTAGACTATAATTTAGTGATAGGAAAGCAAATGCAATCATAGTTTGCATTGATTGACAAATACCATAAAAGAGGATCATCTTTTTTGTTGTTGCACTGATCACATCACACCTTAAATACTGTGTTCAGATATCGTTATTCAATCCCCGGAGAAATACTGACAAATTGGAGACTGGAAGAAAACATTCAAAATGTTAAAGCACAGTACTTCCAAACCATGCCATGTAAGGTAGAGCTGAAGGGCCTCAGGGGTGTTTACTGGAGTAGCGTGGGAGGGGAGGTGCAGGTCTAGGGGAATCAACTGTATTCAAATATTTGACTCTCAAATGGAAGAGAACCAGATTGTGAGGTTTGAATTGAGACTAGTGAATGAAAGTTGTTAGGCTCTATAATAAATAATCAAAAATTTTAACAACCAGAGGAGTTTCAAAGACTTCCAAATCCTCTGCTCCTGATCAGGTTCAAGCCAGAATGAATAACCATTTGGTGGAGAAACTAGAGGAAATTTAAACATTAACTGGGTGGTGAGATGGAATGATCTGTACTCTGAGCTTTCCTTATTTGTCATCACTTTCTTACTCAAGAAATTGCAATAGCTCCCTCCTTACTATTGCCCTGAACCCAAACCGGCTACCTAATTTATAACCCCTCTTCTGGCCTCCTCTCTTTTTAATCATATCTCTGCTTTCTCCAAGGAAAGCCAACCTGCTTTCTTTCTCAAATCTAGTCTCAAAAAAAAGTCAGAGTAACCCATGGAGAAAAATATTTTTAGATCAACTATTACCATGAATTCTACAAGTTTTCTAGGAAATCTAGGAAAACAGTGCTCCTAATACCTATTATGATTAAAAGGCAATTATTTCAGAGACAGACATGCATTTGATTTTTTTCCAGGCAGTGGAAGAGAATACAACTGTAAGGAAGTAAAAATTAATAAACATTGCTTAAAATAGGTATAAGAAAGCATTAAAGTTCATTTTGGCTTGTACTTGCAATCACCAGTCATGCCAAACTTTAAGAGGCTAAGGGTAAGAAAAAAAAAAGAGAGAGAGAGAGAGACTAAGGGTAAGTCCCATTAAAAAATAACAATCAAGAAGAGTAGATCTATGGAGGGGAAAAAATATTGTATTACTTCTTTACTAGTTTTAAGGCAAAAAATATTATAAATAAATATGGTACTAATATTTTTATTGCTAGGAGGTTAGTAAAATTTTAGAAAGAGATTTAGAGGAATATATCAACTCACTTTTAGAATTTATATTTTTAAATAAAATATACATACAAATTAGGAGTTTAAATATGAGATGGACCATTAAATATGAGCGAAAGATCTAATTTCATGTGGCAACTTTTTTTAACAGCACACTTTTATATTTTTCAAAGGTGATAGCATCAGAATTATTGCAAATCAGAGGAAAAGAAGCTAAACGATCACAAAAAACTCAACCAAGAATTCCACGACCAAGAAAGTGTGGAAAATCCCAGCAGGATCAAAAAGTATTAAAAGCAAAGTAACTTCAGTTTATAAATTTTACTTTCTGAAGAGAGTTATTTAGTAGCATTGATACCTGAAAATGGATTTTTAAAGGAAATTGAATGTTTTAGAAGTTTATACATGAGATTTAAGCTAGACCTTCTCACAGAACAGTTGGTGGCAGTTAGGACATGTATGCTGTACTCCACGCTTCTCTTTCTATTTTTGATCAAGGCATTTGGTTTAATGACATAACAATGCTAGAATAAAAATAGATGTTTGTGAGACTAAAGAAAATTAAATGTTAACATGTTAGATTTTATTTCTTTCAATCATTGTAATGCCTAATTTAGATGAATTGCTTATTATGTTGGTTAATTTTATTTTTATAAAATAAAAGACAACCAACTCTGAGTTACCATTGGCCAGTAGACCTGGTTATTTAGATGACTTTTTAATTCATCCCTCCTCCCCGCTCCCCTGCCACTACACTTTAAATGGAACTTCTTTTTATACCAGGATGTAGCTACAATTTTGAATAATAGTGTACAGTTTAGATTTATGGTTTTATCTTTTGCCATTCACTTTGTTGAAAAGATTTTCTCCTTATTTCACCACTGGATTTTTATGGGTTGGTTTATTCTAGACTCTTCTTCATTTAACTATTTATGGGGGCTTAAAGAAGCTTTAATTATTAGCTTTTGTTGTTGCTTAGGGCACTGAAAGGTGTGCTGGTCATGGAAGACAACTGTTTTATGGCCAGCCTAAACTCTGTAAATGGATATTAGTCACTATTTAGTAGCTGGAAATGGACTCATGGGAAAAGAATTCCAAAGTTTATGAAAGAGTCAAATTGGCATTTAAGTGACCCTGTACATGCCATTGCTTATCTGCATTGCTTTAAGCTCATTTAGTTAGCAAGATTATGTATTAAAACAAATAGTGACAGAGGACAACAGGTATTTTACCTTCAATAAATAGTTACTGTCAGATTATCAATGAAGCAGAAACTTCTTGATTTCCCCCCTAAAAAACCTTGCATTTAGTGCATTAGGCAAAGTAGCATGGCCACACACAGAGTCAGAGCCTTTTCTTTTTTTATGTCTTAGTGTTTCAAAGAATGACAAATCGTCCTGTTTAAGGAGAGTATGCTATAAAAACACACAGCCTTTCTTGAGCATGCCAAAAATATTTGTAGATCTTTTTGCTATGTATAGTGCTGAGTTAATTCATTAAAATGGAAATTAGAAATCTCCATTAGAAAAATAAGAATGAGATGCAGAGGAATAAAAATCTGATATTAAAAATTGTATAATAAAAGCATTTTGGAAACTATATTTCTGAAAATCTTTTATTCCTTGCTTCTATTTTCTTAAACATTTTTTTTTACCTGACTCACCTGTGAATAGACCCCAAATTAAATTGTCTTCTTGGGAATTGAGCCCTCTTTTGAAAATATAGCATTATTTAGCTCGATAACCAAGGGATATTCACTTACAGACCTATGTAATTAGAGTATGATGTGAACATAGGAATTCAGATTGGTTGTGTTGCTTTCTTAAGAAAAAAAAATAAAGTAATGTAATCTCTAGTACATTCCACTAGCCGGGACCTGTCCCAGACAGAATGATAATGTAGATGAGCTTGACATCAGAGCTTACCTTTTTGTCCCTTTTTTTTCTTCAGTTCTTAGGATCCCTATTTCCTGGACATCCATTTTCACTCTTCCAGTTAGGCCTCTTTGTCTGAGGCATTTCCAAATATTTTAGATTTACCTCTTTTTATCCTCCTCCACTCGAACATGTACACATTTCATGTTCTGTGCTTTTTGGTGCCTCTGCTGTTTTAGAAGTGACACAAAACCAATCTTTATTATTGATTCAGTAATGCCTAGCAATGGGTTAGGTGCTGTGCAGTGAAAGTGACTAGAGCAATGCAAATAAAACAAGCACTGTCATCAGTTGTTACAAAGGCAAAAGTTAGGGATTTTTAAAAAATATATTTTTATTGAAGGGAAAGGAGAGGGAGAGATAGAAACATCAATAATGAGAATCATTGATTGACTGCCTCCTGCACGCACCGGGGATCGAGCCCCTAATCCAGGTATGTGCCTTTGACCAGAATTGGACCCAGGACCCTTTAGTCCTCAGTCTGATGCTCTATCCACTGAGCCAAACCAGCTAGGGCAAAAGTTAGGGATTTTTATTTTCATTTTGCAAAAGATATTTAGAGAGAGCAATGATACAGCTTGCAAATGTTACAGCTGAGATTCTGATGCGGGCCTGCCAATTCTAAACACTATATTCTTTATATTACAGTATGCTGCTATCTAGACATGTACAGCAATTGGTGGGCAGACCTGCATTAACCTATTAGATAAATGGTCAGAATGGGTGGCAAAAGAATAGGACAGTGTATGAAAAGAGATATTTGTGAAAAAGGAAAATAATTAAAGTTTGCAGAGAAGTTTGTCTTGGAGGTATTGTTTGAAGGGTGCTTAGATATGGACAAAAGGACAGGCAGCATTCTATTCATAACTGAAGGAACGGACAGGCCTTGCTGGTCCTGTTAATTGTCCTGGAAACTAATAATAATAGCAAACATCTGCCATGTGAGAGACACTCTTTTAAATGCATTCCTTCCTTTCTTTCTTAAAGTAATTTATCCAGGATGTGCTAATGTTGTTACTCCCAACTTACTGATATAAAAATTGTCTAGTTTATGACCATGTGATAATTTAAGATGGGATTTGAACAGGGGCAGTTTGACTTCACTATACTCTGCACTTTTAACCACTAGGTCAGAGGTGGGGCCAGATCCTAGGAGCCCTGAAACTCAGAGAAAGGAAGTTAGGTGAATGCGGCAAGTAACGAAGAACCGTCATGCTAGGTGAAAGTATTTAAAGGTCAATGTGATAGGATTTTGCAGGCGATACTGGAGAGGAGAAAAGACAGAGGGTGCAGTGATCAATCCAACTGGCGTTAGCCTGTTGCTAATGCAGACTGAGGTGATGAGGACCTTGACTGTGTTGGAAGTGAGGAGAGAAAGGAGCATGGCTGAGCAACCTGTGCATGGGGGGAGCTCAGTTTTTCATTGGCTAGGCAGGCGAAGGAAAGGCCGTGTTTTGTATATCGAAGGTGAGGAATCTGAGTGCGACAGTGATACTGAAATGAGATTTGGGAGCTCTTAGTACAGAGGAACGAGCTGAGAAACTGAAGCTGATATTTTTCAATGTAGAAAGAAAAATTCAACCTTGGAAGCCATACCCAGTTTAGAAGACGGAGAAAGCAAAGCCAGTGACTAAGTCAAATTGTGATGAATCTGATAGGCAGACAGAGCTGAGACAGAGCAGGCTTTAACACGCTCATGGAGGAAGAGCAATTTCAAGAAAGGTCATCAGTATATCAGCTATAGCTTCATAGAGAACACGATAGAAATATCTAAAGTTTATTTGATTTGAGTACAAGGTTGCCATTTGGTTAATGGAAGAGTATGACTTCAGTAGGGAGGCGGGGATGGAGTAGTACTGGATAAGGGCCACTTCCACCTCAGGGGTCATGAAGAGGCAGTAATAGGAAAATATTATGGCTTATAGTCAGCAGCGTTGTGTTTAGATCCTAGTAGCCGCTCACTAATTTTGTGACTTATCCAAAATAAGCCTGCTGCGATGTAAGGATAATAATACCACCCATACAGGCTCATTGTTGAGAGACTGTAAATCACTTAGCATGGAGTTTGGCACGCGGTAGGTGCTCAAAAAGTATTTGTCCATTGGATGGCAAGTGATGGTGGGGATTAAGAAAGCATTCCTCATGCCCTCTTCCCTATTTTGGAAAGGCAAGTTTTAGCATAGTGGGAAGGGAGGTATCACATTAACTTAGACCAGGGCTTCCACTGATGTTAGTTAATGGGTAATGTTCTATATTTTCTACCTCTTCATGGACATTAGCAGTTGAGCAGAGTTGCAAAGAGTAATGCATGATGGCTGGATATGGTGTCACAAACTGAGTTAGAGAATTCAAGAGAGAAGAGGTTTGGGGTGGGATGAAAATAAGTTTGCTTTTAAATCTGTTGATTCTATGGTAACTATAGGACACACAGGTTGATATTTTAGCAGGTAGTTGGATATATGGCTTTGAAGATCTGGTCAATGGCCTGAGATTGTGATGTTAAATTTGTTAGAAATCACTATTATCATTTTAAATCTCATCTCCTACATGTAGGCATCCTTTTCAGACCCTGCACTAATTTGTCAGTGTAAATGTATTTTATACCAAAAGAACACACAATGAAAAAAGAAGCCCACTTTCTTTTCTTTGTTGCAGAATTCCACAAGATCACTCCACTCCTACCCTTCATGACCTGTGCACCACTGTCCCAGACCAGGTGCTGCCCATTGACTTGCACCTGGCTTCTCGAGTGTATCATACAGCCAGCAAGGAAGGCCACAATACTATACTTGAAGTATTTGGAAATTCCTTCTTCGATGATCACTCTACAGCTAATGAGCAAAGAGATCGGTAAGAGTTCCACTGGTAATTTTGTTTTAAATGATTCAAATTGGCACAGAAATTCTGCCTTTTGAGGTTTAGATTTGAAGACTTGATTTTGTTCTTGGACACTAGAGAGGAACAGTTTTTGTCTTTCCCTTCCCTTTCTATTGAACTTATTGCAATGACACTGGTTAACAAAATTATACAGGTTTCAGGTGCACAATTCCACAACACATCATCTGTATGCTGTATTGTGTGTTCATCTCCTCAAGTCAAGACTCCTTGCATCACCATTTACCCCTCTGTGCCCTCCTCTACCTCCCCTCCCCACAACCACTGTTGCCCTTATCCATGAATTCTTTTTCTTTTTTTCTCAATTTCTCCACCTGCTCCCCTCCCCCAGCAACTGCCTCTGACAGCTGTCAGCCTGCTCTCTATGAGTCTGTCTCTGTTTTGCTGAGTAATTCATTTTGTTCATTGGATTCCACATGAGAGTGAAATCATGTGGTACTTGTCTTTCTCTGACTGGCTTATTTAACTTAGCATAATGCTCTCCAGGTCCCTCCATGCTGTCTCAAAGGGTAAGAGATCCTCCTTTTTTATGGCTGAGTAGTATTCCATTGTGTAAATGAACCAAAGCTATTTTACCCACTGATCTTCTCATGGACACTTGGGCTGCTACCAAATCTTGGCTACTGTAAATAATGCTGTAATAAAATGGGGGTGCATACATTCTTTCAAATTAGTGTTTTGGGTTTCTTCGGATAAATTCCCAGAAGTGGAATCGCTGGGTAATAAGACAGTTCCATTTTTAATTGTTTTGAAGAAACTCCACACTTTTTTCCACAGTGGCTGTACCACCTGGCATTCCCAACAGTGCACAAGGGTTTCCCTTTTTTCTGCATCTTGGCCAGCACTTAATTGTTTATTGATTAATGATGATAATCAGATATCTGATTGTGGTTTTAATTTGCATTTCTCTGATGATTAGTGACATTGAGCATCTTTTCATGTGTCTATTGGCCATCTGTATGTCCTCTTTGAAGAAGTGTCTATTCTTCCTTTGCCCATTTTAAAATTAGATTGTTTTTTGGGTGTTGAGTTTTACAAGTTCTTTATAAATCTTGGATATTAACCCCTTACCAGATGCATTATTGGTGAATATGTTCTCTCATTCGGATTGTCTTTTCATTTTATTGATGGTTTCCTTTGCTGTGCAAAAGCTTTTTAACTTGATATAGTCCTGTTTTTGTTTTGTTTTGTTTCCCTTGCCTGAGGAGATACATCAGAAAAAATATTGCTATGAGAAATGTGTAAGATTTACTGCCTGTGTTTTCTTCTAGGAATTTTATGGTTTGAGTCTAGCATTTAAGTCTTTAATCCATTTGAGTTTATTCTTGTGTTTGGTGTAAGAAGGTACTCTAGTGTCATTTTTTTGCACATACCTGTATAATTGTCCCAACACCATCTTTTAAGTAGACTATCTTTATCCCATTGTATTTTTTTACCTGCTTCATCAAATATTGACTGTAAAGGCAGGGGTTTATTTCTGGGCTCTCTTGTCTGTTCCATTGATCTATATGTCTGTTTTTATGCAAGGACCATGCTGTTTTGATTTCTACTGCCTTGTAGTACAGTTTGATATCAGGTAGCATGATTCCTTTAACTTCATTCTTCTTATGATTGCTGTTACTACTCAGGGTCCATATCAAATTTTGCAATATTTGTTCTAGTTCTGACTTTTTCAATTTTTTTCCTGTACCTATACAGACTAGGTATCTTCAGTTCCTGCCACTAGCCTGAACTGTGCCCTATCATATGGTAATTTGAGTGGTTTTTGGTTCCCAAAGAATGTCATATACATTTTCTCATTTGTTCTTCATAACAACTTTGGAGTGTGGATATTAAAATTAAGGCTCATAAAAAATCAAGTAACTTTGTCAGGTTTGAACGACTAAGAAAATCACAGATATGGGACTTGGTCTTAGACTTCACTGTCATTGGGCATACTTGGGTCCAGGGATCATGTACAAAAGTCATTGCCTCCGGAGTTTCTTCCCATTTCTCCTTGTGTCATATTTTCTTTTGATTCTGAGTATTCTTTTGTAAAGAGTACAAAAGATAGGAGAAAAGAGAAGCAGCCAACATTTACTTAGCAGTAATTATACTTTTACTGCTGTGTTTTGTGTTTTATATCTCTCCTATTTAAATTCCTCACTCCCGTAAGGAGCCTTTCTAGACTTTCTTTCCCCTAATTGGCCTATTACATTTTAATACCCCAAATATACTGTACATCTGTGTATGGTCCTGTATAGCTGTGTTATATACATAAAAAGAGTAAGCTTATATCAGCCCCCTCACAAGGCACCAATTTTTACCCCTTAGGAACAATATCACCTGCCCATTTCAAATGCATGCTCTGAAGTCCTTTCAAAAGATATGCTAGAAATCCTGAAAAACTGTTCACCTACATGTTTTCAGAATATTAAAAAAATATTAACAAGTTTAAATAGAAATGTTTTTAGTATTATATTTTAGCTATTTTAGGTCTATAGAATAATATTTTAAAAGATCATTTTTAATTACAAACTGGCATACCTCGATGTGGAACTGGGGGGATAAGAAGAGATAAACCAAATAACTTATATACTTACTAGTGGCCCAGTGCATGAAATTCGTGCACATTAAAAGGGGATTAATTACAGGAAATATTTTAATATTGCTATTTGCCCTTTCTCTATAACAGATGAAAGAAAATTAGTAAAATGTATATGAAAATCTTCCTCCTGTCAGAGTCTGGGGCGCACTGCGGGACCCAGAGTCAAGTCCCCACCCACTTGCGGTGCCTCAAAATCGCATGAGACCCAGACCCAGCTGGCCCCACCTCCACTGGGCGAGATCCAGACCCAGTTGGCCCCATCCTTGTCAAGCCCTGCCGGACAGGGGGTGCAGCCTCAGGTACCCTGGCCCAGCGCCAGGTGAGGGCCACAGCCTCAGGTCCCGCAGCACACACTAGGCAGGGGGCACAACCTCAAGTACACCAGTGCACCCTCAGGTCCCCCGGCCTTGCACCGGAGTGGGGGGCACAACCTGAGGTCCCTCAACCCGGTGCCAGGGTGGGCGGCATGGCCTGAGATCCCCCGTCAAGCCCCGCCAGGTGGAGGGCACAAACTGAGATCCCCCAGCCTGGCACCAGGGTGGGGGGCATAGCCTGAGGTCCCCCTGCCCGGGCCGTCAGGAGAAGAGCACAGTCTGAGATCCCCCTTCAAGCCCCACCAGGCAGGGGGCGCAGTCTCAGGTCCCATGGCCTGGTGCCAGGAAGGGGGCACAGCCTCAGGTTTCCCGTCAAGCCCTGCTGGGTGGGGGGCGCAGCCTCAGGACCCCCATCAAGCCCCACCTGGTGGAAGGGCGCAGCCTCAGGTCCCCCAGTGCCAGGATGGGGGGCATGGCCTGGGGTGCCCCAGTCTGGGTTTGGGGGAGCAGCCTGATGTCCCCCAGCCCAGCACCGGGATGGGGGACGCACCTTGAGGTCCCCTGTCAAGCCCCGCTGGGCGGGGGTGTGGCCTGAGGTCCCCTGTCATGCCCTGCTGGGTGGGGGCCACAGCCTGAGGTACCCCAGCCTGGAACCAGGTCAGGGGCATGGTCTGAGGTCCCCTGTTAAGCCTCCACTGTGGGTGCAGCCATCTTGTGTTATGGAAACCCTGTCTCCTCTGTGGGTGTCACCATCTTTGTGATGGCATGATGGTCAATTTGCATATTCTTTCTAATAAAGATAGGCTATGCATAGTCCATGGACACAGGCAATAGGGTAGTGAAGACCTGGGGCAGGGATAGGGGCTGGGAGGAAGGGGGAATGAGGGTGTGGAGGGAATGGCAGATAGCTGTAATACTATCAACAGTCCTATATAATAATAGACAAACATGGTAATTAACTGTAGCTCCAACACACTTCCCATTGGCTAATCAGGGCGATATGCAAATTAACTGCCAACCAAGATGGCGGCCGGCAGCCAGGAGCTTCAGTCGCCCGCCAGCCTGAAAACAGCCCTCAGCCCCTCACCCAGACTGGCCAGGCACCCCAGTGGGGACCCCCACCCTGAAGCAACAAGATGGCGGCTAATTTGCATACTGAAGACAGGCGGCAGTGAGCAAGGCTGTCTGCGGTCCTGGACCGGATATGTGACACGGCAGGGCAGAGGGCAGTGCTTGAGGCTATCCACGGTCTGGGACCTGGATCCATGACCTGGTGGGCAGGGGGCAGTGCTTGAGGCTGTCTGCGGGACCAAGACACAGATCTGTGACCCTGCCGGGTGGGGCACAATGCTTGAGGCTGTCCGTGGTCCCAGGACCCGGATCTGTGACTTTGCCAGGCGGGGGGCAATGCTTGAGGCTGTCCGCAGTCCCGGGACCCGGATCCGTGACCCTTCCCGGTGGGGCGACAGCTCGGCAGCTCACACAGGGGCGGATTGGCCGGGGTTGGGCAGGGGAGGACGCCTGGCTTCCGCCCAGCCCCAGTCACTCTGGGCAGGTGAGCAGTGTAGAGAGCCTCTGGACAGGGGAGGCAGGCCGGTGGAGGGTGGCCTGTACTCCCCACATGGCGGTGGTGACAGCTGTGAGTGCGCCAAGTGGAGCCTGCAGGCTGAGCTGAAGTAGCGCCTGCAGGCTATCAGCGCCCAGGAGTGGCTGCACAAGATCCGCCTCCTGGCCCAGAAGGTGCAGGATGGCAGGGACAGCCACCATGGCGGGCCAGACTGACGTCCTCCTGGCCGCACCACGGGGGTTTGCGGGTCTGCAAAGCCAGAGGCCTCTGGTGTACACATCCCACCCTGGCGTGCGAACATCCCCCAGCACACTGTCCCCCTCCAGGGCCTGCAACAGTTGCAAACCAAGGTGTGCACAAGTTCCCCCCGCCTCTCCACCGCACTTCCATCAACCCAGCATGCCTAACACCCCCACAGGATGTGCACACATCCCCTCTGATGCGCTCACATCCTTTGGGAAGTGCCTGGGTGTTCTGGGTGCTGAGGGTGGGTGCCTGTGAGATGACAGTGAGAGGGCGGAGTGGTGATGCCCTGTTCCCACGGAGGCCAGTGCAGCTACAGATCACCCCTAGGAGGTTAATGCAGGTGCTGAACTGGGAGCAGATGCAGACAGACACACCTGGTGGGCTCGGGCGGCCCGTGCTGAGGTGCCTTTGGTCAGCATTAAAGATCAAGAACCCAGAGGCAGAGGAATTCCGTCCTCTCAGTGAAACAGTGAGATAGTCGGGGCGACTGTAGAGGAGGAATGTGCACTTTGGGTGCCAACACCCATGAGCGGGTTCCAAATCTGCTGTTGGTTTCTTTCACCGCTGACTAGAGATATACAGGGTGTCCTCCCAAAATGTATACACACTTTGAATACCTACTAATTCCAATGGTTTTAAGCATAAGAAAGAAACAACAATGGAGCTGTTATCTGTTAAAAGTGTGGGCACAAACAGGTAGTTGGACATTCCCTGAGAGGTCTCAGATTGGAGAGGGTGAAGGCCAGACTGAGCCCTCCCCCCCGCCAGTGCAAGAATTTCATGCACCGGGCTACTAGTAAAAATATATTATAAAATAATAATTACACTGTCACAAAATTATTAGTAACTTATCTAGCCTTTTCATGGAATATACTGAGCCCATTTCCTCAAACTTGATTTTAGTAGAAATTGTAACACTTTGCTTCTTTTTTTCATGGTCTAAAATTATCTAGTTTCTCTGTTTAATAATCAGATTCAGTTTGAATCCATGTTTGTTTGCTATTTAGGCAAAAAAGATATATTTTTAGGATTTGTTATTTATAAACTTATACATCTAAATATTTTAGTTTTAATTAGTTAAGTCAATATTTGCTATATCAAAAGAATCATATGCGAAGAATTTTGGAAATTTCAAAACTGCTGCTATATCTCCTGGAATTGGCCTTGTGTAGAGGTGTCCTATAGAGCCCACTGGCTCAGCCTTCCTAGTCACCTGAGCTTGGCATTCTAGGGATGCCCTAGTATGGTCTGTGTGCATAGTCTTGTTGCAGTTGAACCTTGATTGCTGTTGGCATCACAGGAGTTATTAACCTCCAGGCCAATTGGGTGTGAGGACCAGTTGCAAATACAGTGGGAGAGCTGCTGTGCAGGAGACACTTCTCTGGAGCAAGATTTGCTTCAGTGGGGCTTTGGTGCTCCCTGAATCCAACCTTTGAGTGTGTTGCTCATGGATGTGTAGAGTTGTATGTAATCTGGCATGGTCTGAAGCTGTCCTCTGGGTGCCCTGGCTCTGGGGCCTCCCAGGAGGTGCAGAGTCAGCCATTGTCTATGCCCTCTTTGGGGCCACCTGGCAAGTGCTATAGAGCAATCTGCAGATGGCTGCTACCTGTGTTGGGCTAAGAGGTGCCCAGAAAAGGCCAAGCTCTGAACCTTGGCAAGCTGCTGCTATGCTGGGCCTAGGGCCACTTGTTGAGAGGTAGGATACACACTGAGTCCAGCTGCTGCATGTTTGAGAGATTTTAGGAAAGTCTGAAGCCTGAGCCAGAACAGGCCATTCATTTGGAAACAACATTGCAAACAGCTTGGGAGGGGTCGCAAATTTGGTGGGACAGGATCTCAGGGAATCACCAGGGCATGGTGAACAATGTGGGTCCGGTTGATGGAGACTCATATAGTGCTTACCAGTCAGCTCTGTCAGGAGAAGGTCCCGGCACTTTTGTCTGGGAGAAGGCTGCCCTCAAGTTCTTTCCTTGATGCCCGACAATGTAGTTCCGCCTCGAATGTCCCTGGACCCTTTCAAGCGTCTGCCCCACTGCTGAAGCTCAGAGGGAGTGAGTCTGAGTAAGCCCATGTACCAGCCCTTTAAGGAGGACCTGCCTGGGACTCCCAACAGCCTCCCTGTCACTCAGCCATAATCCCCACTGGTTTTTACAGCCCAAAGTTACAGGGACTTCTCTTCCCGGCACTGGAGCCCTGGGCTGGGGGCCCAGGGTATGACTGCGGGAAGCTTCCTCATCAAGATACTCCTCCCAATTAAAAACACACCGCACATGGGTGTCAGACCAGCCCAATCTGTGCCTCCACCCGTCCTACCAGTCTCAATGTGCTTTCTTGTTTATTTCTCTAGTTGTAGGACTTCCATTCAGCCAGCTTTCAGGTGGTTCTGAATGATGGTGGTTCTGTATTTTAGTTGTAATTTTGATGTGGTTGTGGGAAGATGCGAGTACCAGGTTTACCTATGTTGCCATCTTGGTTCCTCCGGAATGTCTCTTAAAAGCCTAAAACTGAGTGTAGAAAATAAACATAATCTAGTAGTCATGATACTACTATTTTGATTCATTTTCATTAGCAATCTACAAGCAAAAGATATATTACAGTTTCTATTTGTCATGCAAAGTGTTAAAAATACGGATTTCTTTCTAATTCTAATTTTTTTCAAATATATCTCACTCCCTTTTTTCAAGAAAGTCAATAAATATTGTAATGGATGATGATAATTTAATTCTGGCAATTTGTTCCTAGGTACCAAATAAGTTCATTTAAGTACCAAATATTTAATTCTCTGCCCTCCATCTCTTGAGGATTACCTTGCTAAACATAGCTTAACCTTTTCAAAATATATCTGTCTGATAAGCCTGCAAATTCAGAGAAATGTATACTTTTTTCTGCACTAATAAGTGTTCTCAAGTAAGGTAATTGTAAACAGGAAACAAATGCCCTTGCACTTGTGTTAATTTCTACTAATTTTTTGGGTTTTCTGTGCAATAAACTGATAACTACAAAGCATAATAATACCTGTGTTGTATAGTTTTAATACTTTTCCTAATTCTGTATGTACTTATTGTTATTTGTGACAAACATCAAGTGACCAGCAAATATTTTTTGTGTACCTACTATGTGGCAGGCATAGAATTAGACACTAGGGAAGCATCTACAAACAAGAGAAACAATCTCTGCCCTCAGAGAACTTGGAGAGTAGCAGAGAAGGTAGATAGTGAATTAATTATTATAAATGTGGCCATTAATATGCAGATGTGCAGGGTGCTGTGGAAAAATGGAAGGAGAGTTCTTAATTATTTTGGGAAGTTTGAGGAAATGATACTCAAATTGAAACCTGAAGAATGAATAGAATATAACTAGGAGGAGGGGAAAGAATATATTTTTAGGGCCTTGCTACTAAAAGTATAGTCCACAATCTAGCAGCAAACTTGTTAGAATTGCAGATGATTATTATGCACATTGAAGTTTGAGGGTCTCTGCTGTGGATAATTAGAACTCATCTGAGAATTGGAAAGAAGTTAAGCCTTAGGGAACAGGGGGAGCAGTGATGAAATTGAAACTAGAGAGGAGTCAAGAGTCTGCTTATGAAGGATTTTATAGATGCCCTGTATGTGTTTGCTAAGGCATGTGTATGATGGCTTGGGGCTTGGGGAGAGATTTTTCTTTTCTAAAAAATTTTTTTCATTGTTGACAGTATTATAGATGTCCTCTATTCCCCCCACCCCCTTAGCCCTCCTGTCCTCCAACCAGCCCCTGCCCCACCCCTGATCTTCACCACCCTATTGTCTGTGTCCATGGTTATGTATGTATGCATACAAATCCTTTGGTTGATCTCTTCCAACCCACCATCCCCGCCTTCCCTGTGAGATTCCACAGTCTGTTCCATGCTTCTATGTCTATGAATCTATTTTGTTCATCAGTTTAGTTTGTTCTTTAGATTCCAGATATGAGTGAGATCATGTGATACTTGTCTTTCTCTGGCTGGCTTATTTTGCTTAGCATAATACTCTCCAGGTCTCTCCATGCTATCTCAAAGGGTAAGAAATCTTTGTGTTTTTACTGCTGCATAGTATTCCAGGGCATAAATATACCACAGCTTTTTGTATCCTCCTACATTTCCTAATTCATTTATTAAATCTAGTACTTTTTGGCGGAGTCTTTAGTTTTTTCTATGTACAGTATCATTTCATCTGCAAATAATGAGAGTTTTATTTTCTCCTTTCCAATTTGGATGCCTTTTATGTTTTCTTCTTGGTTGATCACTGTAGCTCAGAAGTCCCATGCTATCTACACTAATAAAAGAGAAACATGGTAATTGGTGTACGACTGCTACCCTTTTCATTGGCTAATCAGCGAGATATGCAAATTAACTGCCAGGCAAGATGGCTGCCGGCAGCCAGGCAGCTTGAAACTAACATGAGGCTTGCTTGCCTCAGTGACGGAGGACTCCAACGTTACCTGCCTGTGGCTGC
>NW_006297661.1:780319-785894 GCF_000327345.1 Myotis davidii
GAATAAGAGTGGTGGAAGTAGACATCACTGTCTTGTTCCTGTTCTTAGGAGAAATGGTTTTAGTTTTTGCCCATTAAGTATGGTGCTAACTGTAGGTTTGTGGTATATGGTTTTTATTATGTTGAGTTATGAACCCTCTATCTCTCTTTGCTGAAATTTTTTATCAAAAATGGGTGTTGGATTTTGTCAAATGCTTTTTCTGCATCTATTGGTAGGATCATGTGCTTTTTGTCTTTCAATTTGTTTCCATGATATGTCATGTTTATTGATTTGCAAATATTGTACTGGCTTTGCATCTCCAGAACAAGTCCTACTTGGTCATAGTATATGATTTTTTAAATATATTGGTGGATTGGATTTGCTAATATTTCCTTGAGGATTTTTGCATGTATGTTCATTAGGGATATTGGCCTATAATTCTCTGTCTTTGTAGTGTCTTTATCTGGTTTTTGGATTAGGATAATGCTGGTCTTACAGAAAGAACTTGGAAGTATTCCTTACTCTGAGATTTTTTGGGAATAGTTTTAGGAGTATGGGTTAGTCACTTAATGGAACTCCCCTGTGAAGCCATCTAGACCCAGGCTTTTGGATGCTGGGAGTTTTTTTTATTTTTTATTACAGCTTCAATTTCATCAGTTGTTATTGGCCTATTCAGGTTTTCTAATTCTTCCTGATTGAGTTTTGGAAGATTGTATTTTTCTAGGAATTTGTCCATTTCATCCACACTGTCCAGTTTGTTGGCATATAGTTGTTCATAGTATTTTCTTACAATCCCTTGTATTCTGTGGTATTAGTTGTGACTTCACTGCTTGCATTTCTGATTTTATTTATTTGGGTCTTCTCTCTTTGTTTCTTGATGAGTTTGGCTAGGGTTTCATCATTCTTGTTTATGTTTTTAAAGAAACAACTCTTAGTTCCATTGATCTTTTATATTTTTTTTTTGCCTCTATGTCATTTATTTCTGCTCTAATCCTTTTTTATCTCTTTCCTTCTACTTATTCTGGGATTTTCTTGTTCTCTTTTTAATTCTTTAAGTTGTAGGGTTAAATATTTTATTATTAATATTTCTTGTTTTTTGAGATGGGCCTGTAGTGCTATGAACTTCTCTCTCAGGACTGCTTTTGCTGCGTCCCAGAGATTTTGGGTTTTGTGTTCATTTTCATTTGTTTCCATGAAGTTTTTGATTTCTTTCTTGACCTTATTGGTAACCCATTCACTGTTTAATAGCTTGCTATTTAGCCTCCATATGTTAAAATGTTTTGGGGTGTTTTTACTGTAGTTGGTTTATAATTTCATTCCGTTGTGATCTGAGAAGATGCTTAATATGATTTCAATCTTCTTGAACATGTATAGACTTATTTTGTGTTCTATCATGTTGTCTATCTTTGAGAATGACTCATGTGCACTTGAGAAGAATGTATATCCTGTAGCTTTGTTATAAAATGTTCTATAAATAATTAAATCCATCTGATTCAGTATATCATTTAGAGTCACTATTTCCTTGTTAATTTTTGTCTGGAACATCTATCCAGTGAAGTCAGTGGGGTGTTAAAGTCTCCTGTTATGACTGTATTACTGTCAATCTCTCCCTTAAAATCCTCCAGAAGTTTTTGTATATATTTAGGTGCTCCTAGATTGGGTGCATATATGTTTATCAGGGTTATATCCTCTTGTTGGATCAATTGTTTTAGTATTATGTAGTGACCTTTATTGTCTCATGATTGTTTTCATTTTGAAGTCTATTTTGTCAGATATGAGTATGTATACTTAAGCTTTTTTCTCCTTCCATTTGCATGGAAAATTTCCCCCCATCCTTTCACTCTCATCCTGTGTGAGTCTTTTGTTCTGAGGTGGGTCTCTTATAGATGACATATATTTGGGTATATTTTCTTATCCATCCAGCTACCCTATGTCTTTAGATTGAAGCATTTAATCCATTGTAATTTAAGGTTTTTATTGATAGGTATTTATTTATTGCCACTTTAATTCTTTATACCCATGTTTCTCTCCCTCTCTCTCTCTCTCTCTCTCTCTCACTCTCTCTTTCTTCTTCTCATTACAACTGTCCATTTAGCATTTCTTGAAGTGCTGTATTGGTGGTGATAAACTCCTTTAGCCTTTTTGATGGTCTAGGAAGCCCTTTATCTCATCATCTATTTTGAATGATAGCCTTGCTGGGTATAGTAATCTTGGTTTCAGATCCTTGCTTTTTATTACCTTGAATGCTTCATGCCATTTCCTTATGGATTGTGGAGTTTCTGATGAGAAATCAATTGATAGCCTTATGGGAGGTGCTTTGTAGGCAACAAATTGCTTTTATTTTGTGACCTCTAAAATCTCTGTCTTTAATTTTTGACAGTTTAATTATGATGTGCCTGGGCGTGAGCCTGTTTGGTTCTTCTTATTTGGAACTCTCTGTGCCTTCTGAACTTGTGTGATTTTTTTTTTTTTGACCAGGTTAGGGAAGTTTTCTGCCATTATTTCTTCAAACAAGTTCTCTATCTCTTGCTCACTTTCTTCCCCTTCTGGTACTCCTACAACGCGAGTATTGTTCCATTTTATGTTGTCTCATAGGTCCCTTAAGCTGTTTTCCTGTTTGTTTGTTTTTGATTGTTTTTGCCTTTTGAGCCTCTGATTGAGTGATTTTTTCCTACCCTGTCTTCTAATTCACTGATCTGATCCTCAGTTTCCCCTAATCTGCTGTCTATTCATCTGTGTTCTTTATTAGTGCTATGTCATTCTTTATTTCCAACTGTTCTTTTTTTCATAGTTACCATATCTTTTCTCATGCTGTTGAGCATCTTTGCCATCATTATTCTGAACTCTATATCTGATAAATTTCTTATTTCCATTTCATTTATTTCTTCTTCTGGAGCATTCTCCCATTCTTTCGTTTGGGGCATGTTTCTTTGTCTCCCTATTTTGGCTGCCTGTTTGGATTTGTGTCTATGTATTAGGTATATCTGCTATGACTCCAAGTTTGTTGTGAAGGACTTTCAGATGCTGTTTCTGATTGGCCTTGAGTACCCTGTTTCGTGTTATCAGCAATCCACAGCTTGTGGCTTACTCTGCTGGGGCTGGATACCTTAGGAAAGGACCAAGATGTACACCAAGGTCTGCTTTTCCTAGCCCCTGGCCCAGGATTGGATCAGGCAATGACTCAGAATCTTCAGAAATCTGCCTCTGCTTGCAATCTGATTGTTATTCAGTCTTGATTAGCCTCAGGCTATCAACCACAGAGTGTGGAGAGAGGTTTTCCCATAGGTGGGGCAATTGCTTCTGCCTGCAGGCTGTTATTCTCTTCTCTTAATGGGCCTTAGAAACTCCACAGGGTGGGCAGGGGGTTTTTCAGTTGGGTGGGGCAATTGTTTTCCTCCCAGGCAAAAACTGCCTGGAAGGTAAAGGTCTGCAGGGAAAGATGTCCTCTGCAGTATGAAGGAATGACTCAGCACAATAAACTGGTGTGTCTGCCTTCTGAGCTCTAAAACCAGAGCCCCCAATGCTGGTTCACACAGCTGTAGTCCACTCTGTGCTCCCTCTGCTGGACCCAAATGTGAGTGGCTGCACAGGAAGTTTTTTGTGTTGACCCTATAAGAGGGTGCCAGCATTTTCATCCATCTCTGGCTGGCAGATAGAAACCCTGCTGATTTTTATAGCCAGATATTATGTGGGCACATTTCTCAGTTCTAGTGATCTGGGCTGGGGGCCACACTTGGGGTTTAGATCCCAGAGTCTCATTGGGAATCTCCCTCACCCTACACGCACACACACACACAACTGAGATATCCCTCTGGAACTTCAGCTGCTGTCTTTGGGAGCCAGACCAGGCCTTTCTTGCCTCCACACTTCCTACCAGTCTCCACTTCCCATCCTTGGTTATTAGGGTTCTCTCCAGGTAATCTTCAGTTGATTATCTAGGATCGTTTTTCTGTATTTTAGTTGTAATTCCTTTTGGTCCTTCTAACTTGTCAGTGTAGCTTCCATTTACTCCACCTGCCATTTTGGAACCCACAGATAACTGTTTATGGTGCATTTAATGATGGGATGGATCGCAGTCATGATGAAGAATGAAAGAAAGATCTGTGCACTCAAAGGAGGTGGAACGTAATATTATATAAATTCATTTGTGGTTATACAAAACAATTTTATGTGGAAAAAAATTCAAGGAACTGTTAATTTTGGTCCTGTTTTCATTGTAGATTGTACACTAAATTCATAAAAAATGAAATGTGCTTTGTCTTACTTTTTGTTTTATTTATATGTTCACCGTTCCTTTCATTTTTAACTTTCTTATTCGTGTCTCTTATAGATTGCATAGACTTGAATATTTTAAAAGTCAATCAGATTTTTAAAAGAATATCTTTATTGTTATGAGTTTTACAGATGTGCCCCCTCTTTACCCCTCATTGCCCTCCTCTACAAAGCCTTCAAAACCCTATTGTCTGTGTCTGTGGGCAATGCATATATGCATATTCTTTAGTTAATTTCTTCCTGGCCCCTTGCCCCCTTCCCTCTAAAATTCATCAGTCTGTCCATGTTTCCATGACTCTGGTGCTATAGTATTCATCAGTTTATTTTGTTCATTAGATTCCTTATTTGCTTATTTTGATTTTTAGATTAAATTGTTGATAGATATGTATTTATTGCCATTTTAGGTTCACATTTTTAATCTTTTATTTTCTTCTTCTTAAAGAAGACCCTTTAATATTTGTTGTATACTAGTTTGATTGTGATAAGCTTTAGCTTTCTCTTATTCATGAAGCTCTTTAATCGGACCTTCAATTCTAAATGACAGCTTTGCTGAGTAATCTTGGTTGTAGTTCCTTGCTGTTCATTACTTTGAATGTCTTGCTATTCCCTACTGGCCTCCAAAATTTCTGTTGAGAAATCAACTGACAGTTGTATGGGTGTTCCCTGGTAGGTAACTAACTGCTTTTCTCTTGCTGCTTTTAAGATTCTCTCTTTGTCTTTAAATTTCTGGAAGGCTCCAGAGACAGTGTACCCAGTAGATAGCTTTAGACCATGCCACATTACAACTCTACCACATCCACAAGCGACATACTCAAGGAGTGGACTGGGTGAGCACCAAAGCCCCACTGAAGCAAGTCCTACTCCAAAGGGATGTGTCCTGCACAGCAGTTTTTCCGCTATAGTTGCAGCTGATCCTCACAACCAATTGGCCAGGGGGTCAGTTCCTTCCAACAACCAAGGCTCAACTACAGGACTCTGCACACGCCCACACCGTGGGATACTTAGAGTGTACAGCTCAGGTGACGAGGTAGCTTCAGCCACTGGGCCCTACAAGACATCTACTACATGAGGCCATTCTACCAATTCTAGGAGACATAGCAGCTCTGCCTAATACATGGAAACAAACACAGGGAAGCAGCCAAAATGCAGAGACAAAAAAACATGTTACAAATGAAAGACCAGAAGAAATCTCCAGAAAAAGAACTAAATGAAGTGGAATCAAGGAGAAATTTTTAAAAATAACAGATTGGATCACTCCATGTTAATTTGTTGTCACATCAGATATATTTGGTATTATTTTTGCCATCTTATTTTGTATTCTCTT
>NW_006297661.1:785949-794570 GCF_000327345.1 Myotis davidii
CAATAATCTATCATGTTTGCAAACATTTGTCTAGGTGGGTTTTTTGTTGTTGTTGTTTGTATCATTATCTCTATTTCTTAATAGTTTAAAAATTGAATATATAAAGTATGCTTCCAGTTGAAAGATTTTATCTGAGCTCTACAAATAGGGTAGAACCTTATGAATAGGAAAAAAGAAAAGTATCTATTGGAAAATGCATTGAGGTACATTTATCATGTAATTTAGTTTTAACAACAACTCTATGTAGTAGATAAATCATTCTATTTCCCAAATGAAGAATATGTGGTTCAGAGGTGAGCTTAAGTGTCTAGTATACATATAGAGAGCTAGGTAAGAACTAGGATTCAGATTTCGCTGGTTCTAAATGTGGTTTCCATCACATCCCACTGTTTTGTGAGCTTGTGAAGGCCCTCACGTCTCTTTTTTTTTTCTTTCTATGCTTCATTCTGAATATTTGTTCTCAGAACCAAACCTGGTATAGCTAGGAAGAATGTGAGAGCTCTAGTTGAGTAATATGAGAAAAGCCTATTTTACCCACCATTGGTGTTTTGGATTTGATCCATTGTGACCAACTTTGGAAGCAGAGTTTCTGCTTACAATAGGGTGGGTGTTCTATCTTATATTGCTTGATCTCTCTTAGAAATGGAAATCCTGTTTCTGAGTTCTAGGCCAGGACTGGGGCATTGACAACTGTGGGAGCCTCCCCTGATGTTAATTTCCTTAAATACTGAAAACCTGCATAAATACTGCCAGGTTCTGTATTCCTGTCACTGGTTGCCCCTCACTTGAACATTGTCCCATGCTAGACCTTTCTGACGCCACCCGTGGTGCACCACCTGTGCTCTGTCATACTGCTGTTAGAGTACTGTGTTCTGTCTTCTGCTCTACATTTCCTTCCAGTGTGGGTACCTGGAACTGACTTCCCCCATCAGCCCCTGTTTCCTGCGTTGTCCTGCCATTCCTCAATGGTCAGGTCCAGTCCTATCCTGCTCCCACCATACCCCTTACTTGGCTTTGTTCCTTGCTACATAATCCAGGCAAGAACCAAGATATTATACCACAACACATAAAGCTTAATCCTTGTTTGCTCCAGCTAATGATGAGTCACAGAAATACCTATATCAGAGCCATAAGACATCTTAGCCTTTCCCTCCCTAAACTACTCATCATATTTAGGGTTGAGGAAACTGAGGCAGAATTTTGCCTCAAACACAATTAGTGGCAGATTTAGAGCTGTAATTAATAGCGACTGCAATAAGATTTCTATTATATCCATTAAAAAAAATTAGCTCCTACCTAAGTAAACCTATGCACGTTTATAAAATGCAGATTGGGATGACAAGAAGTCGTTTCATTATGCACTGTCAATGTTTGATAATAGATTAGATTACTGGATTTCTGTTTTTATATGGAAATACAAAAAAAGAGAATTATTTGGACATTGATATGATTTTAAAGCTGCCAAGATGTGAAAGCTGGGATTTTTTTAAAGCACAGCAATGTCATTCCACCAGATGTCACTGTTTGCATGTAGCAATGAAGTTATAATGATTAAAAATACCCCCTTCCTATTCATATTTTGTAAAAATATTAGTTATACACTTATTTTTCTTTAGATTTGTTATTTTATCAGGACTATATTTCCTGAATTTTTAAAAAGTATTCAAAGTATTCATTAAAGCTGATGCAGATTTTAAAGACTATACTAAAGAAAATTAGTTGTAGTTTTTAGCATCTTCAAGAAGGTGAACTCCCAAAATCTTTTCTAGATCTAGGGGTTAACTTTTCAAACAACAGCTTTTGTAAGTTACTGTTTTCTGAATTTTAGATTGTGATCCAATAAATGGGTTATGAAATCAATTTAGTGGCTTGCTACCAGCCCTTAAGAAATGGCTGGAATAGAATAATCTATTGGATGTATTACTTGGTGAAACTTTTGTACATGAGCACTCTTAAAATATCCCTGTGTACATCTTTGAGTTACATAAAAGTGACTGTGTGCTCCATCCTGTGAAACCTCCCTGACGTTTTGTACCCCAAGGAGCAAAATTAATTCACTAAGGAAGGGAGAATGAAGATGTGTTGGGGGAACTTGGTTCAACTCACACCAAAGAGGTGAGAGCCTTTTTCCATGCTTCACAGGATGGAGCTCATAATCACTTTTATGTAACTCACAGAATATGTGTGCAGAGATTTTTAACATGTGCTCACAGCTTAGTACAAATGTTTTATAAACCTTTCTGACAGCAGTCTACAATAAGAAATACATTTTATATCTCTGGCCTCGTGGGAGACCGATGTTGACAGGGAAGGAGATTTAGCTCACCTAGAGAGGCGGGTATTATTCTGTCATTCAGTCGCCTTAATCATAATAACAATGATTATCATATCAACCATTTATTGAGCATGTACTATGTGCAAACTTGCACATATATTATTTCTGAGCATTAGAGCCTAAAAAGCCTGATCACTGTTGCTGTATATAGATGAGGAAACAACTTAGGACAGAAAAGTGACCTACCCCACATAGCACACTAAATGGCCAAACTGGGGTTAAAATCATGTGTTTTAGCCTCATTCCAAAAGCTAGCTCTCCCCACTATATCAGTGATTTTTTTTTAGGCTTCTCCTGAGGATAAGGACCATGTGAAATGTTTGGTAAGTGCATCAATTATTAGACTCTATCTCAAACCCACTGAGTTAGAATCTCTAGAGGAGAAATCCGAGAAGCTATCCCAGCATATTCTAATGATTAGGCTGTTTTAGGCTAGACTGCAGTACATCAGTGGTTTTCAACCTTCAGCCTACATCAGAAGCATCTGCAGGGCTGGTTAAAACACCCATGGCTGGGCCCCACCTCCAGAGATTATGATTCATTAGGTGTGATGGGGTTCAAGATTTTGCATTTCTAGCAGGTTCCCATGTGATGCCAATAATGTTAGGTAGAGAACTCACTTTGAGAAACACTGCAGCACATCATGCTGACACATTGTTCTTAGTTCCCCAGGACGGGGTCTAAGACTAGCTTTTCTCCCTCAGCCAAAAGTCAACAGTACTTATTCAGTACCTACTACGTTTGCATTCATGGGAAACAGAAAGTGAATAAGAATTAATGTGGCCCTCCAAACCAACCTATGATCTACTCTGAAAAGATATGTGGAATAAAATGTACTTTATATTCTATAATGAAAGAGAAAATCAAATGCAACAGGAAAAGTAGGGAAGCAAAGATGAATTTTGACTTGGCAGAGGGGCATTGTAAAGGTCTCATGGAGCCCTGGCCATTGTGACTCAGCTGGTTGGTGCACTGTTCTATACATTGAAAGGTGGGTTCAATTTCCATTCAGTGCTCATAACTAGGTGCAGTTTGAATCCCAGCATAGGAGACAAATAATCAATTGTTTTTCTCTCTCTTAAAACGTATCCTCATGTGAGGATTTAAAAAAAAAAAAGGTCTCATGGAGGAGTTGAGATCTGAAAGCATTGTTTTCGCCATTTTCATAGCCACACTGTGTGGTAATTTGGTTTGCTGTCTCCCCTTTTGCCCTTGTAAAAATCTCAGCACGTAGAGCACCTTTTGCAGAGTGAATGTAGGTTGGGCCAGGTGTTAGGGGAGGGAAGTAGGACTGGCAAGGTAGATAGTGCCCAGACAGGAGGATTCAGAATGCCAGGCATAGGAGCTCAGGTGGAGTCATTAAAGTCTTTGATGACAACTCTGGCAGGGTATGTAGCATAGGTTGGGGGAGGGAGAGTTTGGAGGTAAGAGACCAGCAAACATGATGTCATTGGAATCAGGTGAGAGAAAAGGCAATGGACCTGAGAGACTGGATGGAGAAGGATCAGTGTTAGTGATTCCTATTGGGAGTGAGGGAGAGCCTGGAGTAGAAGAGACTTAGTCTGAACAACTGAAATGGGGGGTGTATTCCAAAGGGCAGAACTCTAGAAAGGATTGGTTCTTCCCTCTGGACATAAAGAAGGAAGCAGGGAACATGTGGAGAAGAATTTCAGAGTAAGTGACTTATCTTTGCCATACAAGAACAGTTGCTAACTTTGGGCAGCCTTCCCACTAAGGTTGCACCTTCATGTCTACCAGAGATGTGTATTCTAAAGTGTCTAATGACTTCCTTCACTTTCCTTCCAATCAACCAGGATTTCTATTTCTCCAGTGCACATTTGGAATGTGAAAAGACAGTAAGTTGTGAAAGACCATTACTACCTTGTTATTTGCTTTAGGAACTGATAAAAATACAGCAGGGCCTCAGGTAGCCTCTTGAGTCCCTCATCTCCTCCCTGACCTTAGAAATACTTTACTGGTCTTGGTGTATGCACTTTCTTGGCTCATTCTTCTAGCCCCTAGATCTTGCCCTGTTCTTTTTTTATTTTTTATACATTAGTCAAGACTGAGTTGCAGAAAAAAGGAAATATTTTAGCTATTTTAAGCAAAAGGGGATTTAGTAATGGGAATTCAATGCTTATGACATCAATGGAAAGATTAGAAAATGGGTTTTATGTAGGGAGGGCTTCCACAGTTAACTCACACAACATGCTTCACTGGCTTCGGGGAGCTGCTCCTCTGGCCTAGTCAGGAGGGAGGGAAAGCTAGAACCATCACTGGCAACACACCAGTCACATTATGCCTGTTGATACGCTCACTGGAAATAAAACACAAACACAAAGCATAAAAGAAGTAACTGAACACTGCTACAGAACTCAGTGTGATCATGACCGCTTGCCAACAAAAGACCAGAACCTTCTGCCTTCCAAACTGTATATGAGTGGATCTTAAATTATATCTAGGACAGTGGTTCTCAACCTTCTGGCCCTTTAAATACAGTTCCTCATGTTGTGACCCAACCATAAAATTATTTTCATTGCTACTTCATAACTGTAATGTTGCTACTGTTATGAATCATAAATATCTGATATGCAGGATGGTCTTAGGCGACCCCTGTGAAAGGGTCGTTCAACCGCCAGAGGGGTTGCAACCCACAGGTTGAGAACCGCTGATCTAGGACATTGGCTGCAGAAGAGTTTTACCTGCCTATCCTCAGCAGTTTAGAGAAGCACCTGAGAGTTAGGGTGGATTGGTTGTTGACTGGCAGTCTATCATAGTCACCATACTGGGAGTTGAACTTGATCTTCTCTCTGAATGCAAATATTTGACTACATGAAATAGGAAGGTTTTGTCCATGACTCTGTTTTGGCAAAGCCCCATCTTCTCCAGCCTAGTTTTGGGTGGGCTTGTTTTCTAACAGCTGGAATGATGGAATTTGAGGGATTCAGTCAGCTAAAGTAAGGTGGGTTTGTGTACACTTAGTCTTCACATTTGGTGGCTTGTATGTGATTGTTCATATAATAATATATAAAAAAGTTAGAGGCAACATTGGCTCTAAATACTTCAGGTGAAATTGATTTAGTTATATAGTTTGTGTAAGTTCACTTTACACTTATTTTATATTTCCTTTACAGTAAGTGCTGCAACACAAAAATTAATGCATTTTCAGGTGGTCTGGAAGTCAGTCATTAGTGACATATTAGACCTACAATTTTTACTTAGCTCATCTCTTTGGCTTAAATTAAGGCTTTTGTTGATAAGTTTGTACCCCATATATATCCTCATGTTTATGTAGTTTTCATGGTAGAAGGAAAGACCTGACGCTATAACAGTTTTCTGTTTGTGCTAAATATGAATCAGAAATAGGACATTTTAATGTCAGAAGGGAGTTCTGCTAAGGCTGAGGCTTTACCTTGGCCTAAGAAATGAAAACACTTTCTATGAGTTTGGAGTGTGGAGCGGTTAACGATCAGAGAGAACAACTTTTAATCTCTTATGTAATCAAGTTTACATAGGGTGAACTTATTATTCCAATGTAATAAAACAAAACCATCATAAAGATTATGACTTAAATGTGTTTAGAAGCAAACATTAATTATTTCCCATTTTGGATTATCTGACTTGTGAACAATCTCTATTTAATACAGTAATCAAAATGTTAATTTATTTATCTTCATATAGATATGAAATGAGAGCAAATGCCTCTGGTTTGTCAATAAGGTAAACAAGAAATTTATTGTTGTTATCTTATTGTAGAATAATGGAAGGAATCCCTCTTATGAGTGACAATCAAATGTATGTTCCCGTCCTTCCAACAACGTCAGTGATACCACCTGAATTGGCACAAGAAACTAGACAGCACGCTCAGAAACCACACCTACAACTCTTTGGAGAGGAAGTAAGAACTTCCTTTAATATTAGTTTTCTCTACCTCCAAGGTTCTCAAATTTAAATTTCAGGGCTCTTTTTGTACTCTTAAAAATATTGGAGAACTCAACAATTATTTATGTGGATTATATCTATTGATACAATGTTGGAAATTAAAACTGAGAAAATATGAAATGCTTATTTTTTGTTTATTAAAAATAACACTAGCCCTAACCAGTTTGGCTCCATGTATAGAGCATCGGCCTGCGGACTGAAGAGTCCCAGGTTCGATTCTGGTCAAGGGCAAGTGCCTTGGTTGCAGGCACATCCCCAATAGGGGGTGTGCAAGAGGCAGCTGATCGATATTTCTCTCTCATCAATATTTCTAACTCTCTATCCCTCTCCCTTCCTCTCTGTAAACAATCAATAAAATATATTTTTTAAAGGTTTTTAAAAAATAACAGTAATAAAGTCATATATGTCAACATAAATAATGTATTTTTATGAAAATAATTATATTTTTAAACAAAAAAATTGATGAGAAAACTAGGATTGTTATTTGTTTTAGAAATCTCTTCGTTTGGCTTAATAGAAGATGGTTGGATTCTCATGTCTGATTTTTTATTGTTGACACTATTATAGATGTCCCCCATTTGTCCCCCTCCATGCAGCCTTGGACCCCTCCCCCCAATCCCTAGCCTTCACCTCATTGTTGTTGTCTGTGTTCACAGGCTTTGCATATATGCATAGATGTTCATTGGCTAATCTCATCCAGTCCACCCCACTCCTCTCCCCTCTGAGATGAGACAGTTTATTCCATGTATCAATGCCTCTAGTCCTATGTTGTTCATCAGTTCATTTTGTTCATTAGTCTATGTATAAATGAGATCATATAGTATTTGTCTTTCTCTGACTGGCTTATTTCACTTAGCATAATAATCTCTAGGAGCATTAATGCAGTTGCAAAATGTAAGGTTTTCATCTTTTTTACAACTGTAGTATGATACAAACCTAAAAGACCACAAATAGCCGAAGCAATCTTGAGAAAGAAGAAAAACAGCACAGGAATTATACTCTCTGATTTTGAACTATATTACAAAGCTATAGTAATCAAAACAGTATGAGATTGGCATGAAAACACACATAGATTATTGAACAGATTAGAGAGCCAGGAAATAAATCCACACATATATGGTCAATTGACTTGGGACAAATGAGCCAAGATTATGCAATGGGGAAAGAACAGTCCCTTTAGTAAATGGTGTTTTGAAAACTGTACAATCACATGCAAAAGAATGAAACTGGCTCACTATCTTATACCATACATAAAAATGAACTCAAAATAGATGAAAGACTGAAGTAATAATAAAACTCCTAGAGAAAACATAGGCAGCAAGCTTCTTATCATCAGATAAGCAAAAAGGAAAGAGAAAGTCTTAATAAATAAACCAAAGCTATAGAAAATAAACAAAAATTTTACTTAAATATAATAATTAAAATAAAAAACTCAATGGATGGGTTTAAAAGTAGGATGGAGGAGACATGAAAGAATCAATGATCGAGAAACCAAGATGGCAGCATAGGTAAACACCGGAAGTTGCTTCCACGCACAATCACTTCAAAAATACAACTAAAAGACAAAACAGACATCATCCAGAACCACAGGAGGGCTGGCTTAGTGGAAATTCTACAACTAGAAGGACATAGAAAAGCACACTGAGACTCAGAGGAGGTGTGGAATTAAAGTGCAGAGGTACAGAGGCGAACGTGGAAAGAGCTGGCAACTGAGGATGCAGTTGTCTTTTTCAATGGGGAGGGAGTCTCAAGCTCCTGACTGCTCTGAACTCCAGTTCTGGGTGAGTCTCTCGGGACTCAGACTCATACAGAGAGAAAGTGGACTGTCTGGCATCCGGCAGAACTCGAGGGTGGTTTTCTCCGAGGCGCTTGCAGCGATTACTGCGGGATGCTGAGACCCAGGACCACTTAGGGCAGGGCTGAGAATCAGCCATAGCTGTTTGCTCTGCCCTGTTGATTCCCTGAGACCCTGCCCTACCCAAGCTGTGTGCAGAGGCTTTTGCATATGAATGGCCTGGCCCTGTGCAATCTAAAATTACCTAACAAACTGCAGCTGGGTCAGAGAGACCTACAACATCCAAAAGAAGGCCAAGGCCCCACGGAAGCTTGCATTGGTTCACAGCTGGGTCTCATCTGGGCACATCCAAACCCTAAACAAAGAAGAGGAATCTGCAGATCTCTCCATAGCTCCTGCTGGGTAGCCTTAGGAAGATGCTAAATTAATACCTCCTTAGAGATCTAAGAGCCAGTGTACTCAGCGGTCAGAGTGGGACCATTCAGTTTACAACTCCTCAGATCCATAAGGGACACACTCAGGGGGCAGACTCAGTGAGCACCAAAGCCC
>NW_006297661.1:796009-796870 GCF_000327345.1 Myotis davidii
GCATGTGCCGGGGTACGGGAGGCCGGGGGTAGGTCAATGGTGAAAAATAAAAAAAGGAGACATATATACTACTATCTGTAATACTTTAAACAATAAAATAAAATTTTAAAAAAGTTATCATGGAAAATTCCCTTTTTACAGCCTAATATATTTTGGTCTATGGAATGCTTAGTTTTTCTGGAAAAATAAATAAGTACATAGAAAAAAAAAGAAAGGGAGATGACTGAAAATGTATAGAAAGAAATAATGGCTAAGTGTTTCCCTAATTTGGAAAAATGCTTAAATATATTCAGGAAGCTAAGCAAACCCTAAGCAAGAAAAATCTTAAAACACACACACACACACAAACTGGACCAAGTCACATAGTAGTCAAATTTCTGAGAAAAACAACATGAGTGGCAGTGGCTTTATCATCAGAGCAGAATATTCAGTGGCAGAACATTTTTCAGGTGCTGAAAGAAAATAAGTGTGAGCTCAGGGTCCTGTATCTTGAGAAATATTCTTCAGGAACGAAGGGCAATCAAGACATTTCACATTAAAGAGAACTAAGAGAATTTATTGCCAGCAGACGTAAATCTACATGTGAGTCTACAATTATCTCAAAAGAAAAACTTTAATAGACCTTTCTTCTCCTTTTGTGCCTGATTTTCACCTCCAATTTTGTTTTAAATTTTTTTTTATTTTTTGCATTATTACAAGCATAACTCATTTTATTACACTTTGCAGATGTTGCAGTTTTTTCCTCCTTCCTTCCTTCCTTCCTTCCTTCCTTCCTTCCTCCCTCCCTCCCTCCCTCCCCCCCCTCTCTCTCTTTTCTACATGGGGAAAGGGGTTGTGTCTGTTTGTTCACAGCAATGCCCT
>NW_006297661.1:796964-798896 GCF_000327345.1 Myotis davidii
TTTGGAGGTATGCCTGTATTATTTTATTGATAATATACTTTATTTTTTTATAATTACTTTAGACAGAAAAATTACAAAGACAGTATGGAGATTTCCCATGTACTACACACTCTCTTTCCCCTATTACTAAAGTGATAATAGTGGGTTGGTAAGTGGACCCAAAAGTCCTAACCCACAGTTCCTATGGATGTGACTTTAATTGGAAATAGAATTTCTGTAGATTAATTAAAAATCTTTGGATGAGATCATCCTGGATTTAGGATGAGTCCTAAAGCCAATAAGACTGGACTAGTTTCCTTGTAAGAAGAGAACACCATGTTAACACAGACACATAGGGAAGAAGGCCAGGTGATGGAGGCAGAGATGGAATGATGCAGCTACAAGCCCAGGAATACCGAGGTTGCTGGCAACCACCGGAAGCTCTAGAGAGGTAGGAAGGTTCTTCCCTAGAGCCTTCAGAAGGAGCATGGAGCCTCCTACACCTTGACTTTGGATTTCTATTTTCCAGAACAGTGAGAGAATATATTTCTATTGTGTTTTACCATTACAGTAGTATGCTATATTTGTTAAAATCAATATTTAAAAATTACTATTAACATGCTTCACCCAGATTTCTTAGTTTTTACATAATGTTAGTTTTTTGTCCCAGAATCCCATCCAAGTTACCAATTATATTCAGTTGTCATGTCTCCTTAAGCTTCTCCTGGCTGTGACAGTTTCTGAGTCTTTCTTGGTTTTGATGATTTTGACAGTTTGGGGGAGTATTTGGCAAATAATTAGTACAATGCCTCCCAATTAGGATTTGCCTGAGGTGATTTTGGGGAGAAAGACCACTGAGATAAAGTGCCATTTTCATTGCGTCGTTCCAGGTTTCATAATATCAACATGAATTATCACCGTTGATGTTAATCTCGATTACCTGCCTAAGATAGCATTTGCCAGGTTTCATCATTGTGAAGTTTTTCTTTTTCCCCCTTTTCCATACTGCATTCTTAGGAGGAAGTCACTATGTGCAGCTCACACTTAAGCCATGTGGAGTTATGCTCTGCCTCCTTGAGGGCCCAGTATATACAAAAAATAAATTTGTCTGTGTAGGAGCTTTGTCTACGCTTTCCTTTTATATTCAGTTATTTATATCACCATGACTCATGGATATTTATGTTATACTTTGAATTATAATCCAATAGTATTTATTATTATTTTGCTAAAATAGTTCAAGCTCTGGTCATTGAGAGCTCCTTCACTTGCTTCTACTAGTATGTTCTGTCACCACATTCCACCATTGAGGGATTTTGAAAAACTCTTAATTTCTGGCAATACAATAAACTCTAGGCTCATCTTGTACATTTCTTGCCTCAGTTCATACATTTAGCAATTTCTACTGGAAGCCCCAGTTCCCTTTATTAAAGAATGTAATTACTGTAAAGATCTGGGCATTAGATGTGCTTGTTGGCACTGTGTCTCAATTGACAAAGCAAGGAAATACACATGTGTATACCAACACCTATAAAACACACATATTTAAAACTGTTTTTATATGTCACCATTCATGTCTAAAACATGAGTTCATACTGCTGTCTCCAACTCTAGTGCATTACCACATGGATCATTCTAGCCTCCTCCCTTGCTCATCTTTAAATTCTTACTCCAACAGTGACAAACCTGGGTCCTATCATTCTCCATCCATTTACCGTATTTGCCGGCGTATAAGACGATTTTTTGGCCCTGAAAAATATGCCTCCAAGTGGGGGGTCGTCTTATACGCCAGGTACACTTCAGATAGACTGCCCATAGTGCTTGCCCCGTGCCATAGTGGCCCACCGATGCCCGCCCAGTTCATTCCACATACCATTCAGGCATCAGCAGGGCTGCTGGGTGTATGCTCGGCTGTTATGCGATTTTGCTGGTATGCGATTTTACCACACTCGCAAA
>NW_006297661.1:799270-800246 GCF_000327345.1 Myotis davidii
ATCTTTCTTCTATCATTGACAGTCCCTCTAGGTTGTGGGCTGCTTGCCTGTGTTCCTGAGAAGCATCTACGGTACCAGTCTATAGAGTGTGTTTTCTTTAGTGAATTACCGGTATGTTTACCGGTAATAAACTTGCACTGTTTTATGTATATGTTTGGTTACATACAGCCTTGTGACAGTTTTCCTGCATGTCATAAGCATTTGAATATAAATTAAAATGTTAAAATCAAATCTGATATTGTTTTACCTTTTATTTGGTGTGTGGAAGGTGTGCGGAAGAGGGGGTAGTCTTATACGGCGAGTATATAACAAACTCTGTATTTTGAGTGGAAATGTTAGGGGGTCGTCTTATACGCCCAGTCATCTTATACGCCGGCAAATATGGTACTTAATTGCTCAACTCCAGTATAGAAGTGTACATGTATAGATGTATCAGAATTATTAACCCATATTCCTATGGAATGCACTTTATCAGCTGTGTACAGTTTCTTTGGCCTTTAGTTTTATACTAGAGGCCCAGTGCATGAAATTCGTGCACTGGTGGTGGTGGTGGGGGGGTCCCTCAGCCCCGCCTTCCCCCTCTCACAGTTCGGGAGCCCTCAGGGATGTCCTACTGATGGCTTAGGCCCGCTCCCCAGGCCTTCTATACTCCTCTGGCCGTGGAGGCTTGGAGCAGGCACCCAGTGTATGTGTGTGTGTGTGTATGTGTGTGTGTCTGCTGGGGGCCTGCCCCCAGCTGCACTGTGGAGGCTTGGAGCAGGCGCCCCTCCTTGTTGATTTCTCAGGCTCTGGGCCATGCCTGCATGTTGTTCTCTCAGGTTTGGGGCCGCGCCTGGCTCCTCCTCCTGAGCTGGTCGTGACCGTTATGGAGTCTTGGCCTTATTTGCATATTACTGCTATATATATATATACACACACACACACACACACACACATATACATACACACACACATATATATATATATATATTAACAC
>NW_006297661.1:800761-831111 GCF_000327345.1 Myotis davidii
GGCTGGGCACAACCCCAGCCACCCAAGCTCCCAGTGAGGCTGTCTGGAAGCAGGTATCTGGGATTTATTTGTTTTCTATAATTCAAACTTTGTTGCCATGAGCAGAGGCCACAGCTGGCTCAAGGCAGGTGGGAAGCTTGGCTTCCTCCATCACCTGGGGCAACCAAGCCTCCTGCTTGGTCCAGCTCCGTGGCTGCCAGCCACCATCTTGGTTGGGTTACTTTGCATATAGTCACTCTGGTTGGCTGGTGGGCGTGGCTTGGGCATAGCAAAGGTACTGTCAATTAGCATATTTGCCTCTTATTGTGTGTGTATGTGTGTGTGTATATATATATGTATATATGTATATATGTATGTATATATATGGTTATCTACTCATTTCCCAGTTACTAAGGTCAGCAACTTTCACCCTTCTTCCTTCTATGAGGTTGTTTCATACATTAATAATACAGTTAGATTGTTCTGTTGCATTCTGCATTCCATATTGGGATTGCTCTAGATCTCTGAAATGATTAAAAATAATTTTATACATTAAGGTTTACTTTTTGTGTGGTACAGTTCAATAGGCTTTGGCAAATGTGTAATGTCATATAGCCACAATTCTAGCATCATAGAGAATAATTCACCTCTGTAAAAATTTCCCTATGCCTAATTAATGTTTATTTGGAAAAGGTTTTAAAAACATAAATAAAAGCAGAAACTAAACTAAGACATACTTCTGACATATTATGAAGAATTTGTAAATATTAACATTTGGTTGTACTCCCTAGTTCCATTTCTCTTCCTCCTTGCCCAAGGGTAGTCTCTCTTACAATTGTGGTCTTTCTAGTCCCTGATTTTATACTTTAACTAGGGGCCCAGTGCACCTTGAAAGGAACTGGGCCATGAGGCTGTGGTGGGCGCAGGGGTG
Organism: Myotis davidii; assembly: GCF_000327345.1. Lineage (NCBI taxonomy): Eukaryota > Metazoa > Chordata > Mammalia > Chiroptera > Vespertilionidae > Myotis > Myotis davidii. Next base: position 801,672 of record NW_006297661.1, read on the forward strand.
GGTCTCAGCCCATCATCTAAGCCCCTGCCTGGCCCCTCCTGCTGTGGCCCCTGGTCCCCTGTTTGCCAGCAGGCCTGCTCCTGCTGCCACCACTCCCACATGCTGACCACGCTAGCCCCACTCACACCCGCTGACAGTGCCTAGCAGTTTGGGCTGGCACCAGCAGTGGGTGCAAGTGGGACCATTGCTGGAAGCAGGTGTGAGAGGCAGCTGCTGGTCCCGATTGCCCCTTAGGAGCAGGGAGAGGTGGAGAAACCCTGAAGGGCAATCGGGGCTGGCAGCTGCTGCTCGCACCTGCTGATAGTGCCAAGCGATCAGGGCCTGCACTGGGTGCTGGCAGTGGGTGCAAATGGGGCTGGTGCCAGCAACAGGTGTGAGTGCTGAGCAGGACCATGGTGCACAGTAGCAATAAATTTTTAGTAACCACCAGAGGCTCAGCTCGATGACAGCGACCAGAGTCCCACCTTGGTCTAGCACCCCAATTCACCTGCTCCACCACACTCCACGGCCAATGCCTGCCATGTTCCATGCTCTGCCACTTGCTGCTAACACTCCTCAAATTCCACATGCACCGCCTGGTGGTCAGAGCATGTAATAGCGACCGGCTGTTTGGTTGTTCAGTTGTTCAGTTATTCCACCGTTCGGTCTCTTCGCATATTAGGGATATATATATAGAGTGACCACCTCAGGTAATTGGGGAGGCTGAGCCACTGGGCCCTTTAGGACACCTAGCACACAAAGCCACTCTACCAACACAGGGAAGCATAAAAAATGCGTAGACAAAGAAACAGGTCACAAATGACAGAAATGGAGGAAAGCAAACGACTGGATATAGAGTTCAAAACCACGGTTATAAGGTTTTTCAAGAATTTTATGGAAACTGCTGATAAATTTAGTGAGACCCAGTGGTGCCGGGAGGCCTCTCGGCTCTGCTGATCCTGGTGCTGGGAGGCATATTACTCTTTTACCATATAGGATAGAGGCCTGGTGCATGGGTGGCAGATGGGTTGACCTGAAAGGTGTCCCGGATCAGGGTGGGGGTACTGCTGGGGTGCCTGGCCAGCCTGGGTGAGGGGCTGATGGCTTCTGCAGGCTGGTCAAGCCCCCCCAGTGGGGACCCTCACCCCATGGAGGTTTGGCCAGCCTGGGTGAGGGGCTGATGGCTTTTATCAGGCTGGCCATACCCCCTTTCGTGTGGGGGGGTCCCCACTGGGGTGCCTGTCCAGCCTGAGAGCCAGCCAGGGCAGGCAGGAGGGAAGCTTGGCTTCTCCATCACCAGGGGCAACCCACTCCTGCTCGCTCCAGCTCCGTGGCCATGCTGGCTGAAAGCAGGTATCTGGGGTTTATTTACCTTTTATAATTGAAACTTGGTTGCTTTGAGTGGAGCTCAGAGCTGGCGCAGCTGATGGGAAGCTTGGCTTCCTCTATAATTGGGGCAACCAAGCCTCTTGCTTGCTCCAGCTTGTGACTGCTGGCCGCCATCTTGGTTAGGTTAGTTTGCATATAGTGGCTCTGATTGGCTGGTGGGAATGGCTTAAGGTGTAGCGAAGGTATGGTCAATTTGCATGTTTGTCCTTTATTAGTGTAGATAGGTGTATTTGTGACCTGAAACAATAAATACGTAGTGCTGTGTGTTCTATATACATTTATATAAAGGCACTATTTTGTATGCCTCTTTCTAAAACTTGCTTATTTTACTATCAATACTATACTGCTAAGATCCATCTATGGTTTATACCAGTGATGGTGAACCTATGACACGTGTGTCAGAAGTGACATGAGAACTCATTTTTTTGGTTGATTTTTCTTTGTTAAATGGCATTTAAATATATAAAATAAATATCAAAAATATAAGTCTTTGTTTTACTATGGTTGCAAATATCAAAAAATTTCTATATGTGACATGGCACCAGAGTTACGTTAGGGTTTTTCAAAATGCCGACACACTGAGCTCAAAAGGTTTGCCATCATTGGTTTATACTATTTGTGCTTGAATAGCTTTATTAGTGTTTAGTTATATGAATATACCATATTTAGCCATCTGTTTCTATATTAATGGACATTGAGATTTGGCCTTGTTTTTTGCTATTTCATATGCAGTATGAACATCCTTATACATATCTCTTTATGCACATGGGTAAGAATTTCCTTATACTATGTAGGTGGAGAGAAATTTCTGGATCATGTGGCATGCACATTTCCCATTTTACTAGAAATGACCAATTTGCTTCCAGTGTAGTTATACTAATTTCCCCACACTCCGGACACCACTTGGAATTGCCAATTTTACATTTTTGTTAACTGATGGATATGAAAAGTTTTTTGTAGACTTCCAGAGGCTGTGGAACCAATCACCTCATTTTCTGGGCAACTAGATATGATTTTGATGGGAGCTTGGGTATTTTCCTTAGGGACCATTTGTTAGTTTTTAATAACCTTTTATGTTCTTTTCAAAGGTCTCTGCTTATCCAGGAATTACGAAGATGTTTTGGAAACCAGCTTCACCCAAATTCTCTGTTCCTGTATCTGTCATGAAGAAAACACTGTATCCAAAATATGAGGTAACATACTGAATAAATTTTCTCTATTTTTGTTTTTTAATAATTAAATTTAATAATTATTAGACTAAATTTTACTGGACAGTTGTTATGTAATTTGTCAGACAACTGTTGCCATAATTAAGAATGAGCAAACTATACTATAGAAATTATATATATAATACATAATATCACTATTCACCCTTTCTCTATAATAGAAGTGTCAACCAAATTCACGATTGACAATGACAGATCGAAACACATGCGTGCAATTGGCGCCAGTGAAAACTTTATGTGTGTCGCACATGTGCAAGTCAACTTAGCCTTTTTATATATAGGTTATATATAAAAAATGTTGTATTTATCTATGTACTTTAGCCAGTCAAATTTTCGTTTTGACAGGATATTTAATTTGTTGTTCCAAGATATAAGACTACTAGGACTGTTTAGAAGATCTTCATGGTATTTCATTTGCTTTTAAAAATACATTTTTGGTTTGTTTAATTTAAATTGTTTTTTACCATACTACTCAATATAATTATTAATTTTTTCTTGTAAATACTGCTTGTTTGCTCTAATTTTATGTTATATCAATTATTTTAAAAATTAGAAAAATCCAGAGAATAAAACCAAAATCATTTATTAATCTTTGCCCTCAAGACAACTACCATCTACTTTTTGGTCTATTTTCTTTCATTCTTAAATATTCTTTCTCCTTCTTCTTTTCTTTCTCCTTTACTCTTTTTTATTTCCTTATTTTTTCCTCTTAAATTATTTTAAGGATTATTTTATTTGCACAAAATTAGGCAACTTACTAAAACATATAAGAAAAGGATAAAACAAAATAGTTAAGGATATCACCAGGAAAACATAGTAAGAATAATAGCATAATAAAGTCAGAGATAAGATTAAAACAAAGAAATTCTGTTCATGTCTGTTGCTTGAAATGGGGTCATCAATTTACCTCTTAGCTTCTCTGCAACCAAGGCAGGGATGGAATCACATTCATATTTGTCCTATTGATACTATATGATTAAGATGTTAATATTGAAATGTCTTTATATTTCTTGGATTACTTGATTATAGTATATTATTCTCAAATAGTATATTGAATTATGTTAGGCAATAATTTATTTTTAATATATGTTTATGAGTGAAACCTGCAAGTAGTTTATTTTTTTCCTTAGTTAAATTCTGCTCTTGGGATTATTCTTGCTTCATAATGTTAATTGAACAGCAGTTTATTCTTTTAAATATGTTGGAATTGATAGGTAGCATAGAAATAATCTTGAAAATTTGGTAGAATTCACTGAAGTCTTTATTATTTCCTTCCTTCTACGTATTCGGGGCTTTTCTTGTTGTTCTCTTTCTAATTCTTTAAGTCATAGGGTTATATAGTTTATCTGCAGTTTTTCCTGGTTTTTTTTGTTTGTTTGTTTTTTTGTTTTTTTGAGGCAGGCCTGTAATGCTGTGAATTTCCCTCTCAGGACTGCTTTCAGAGATTTGGTGTTGTTATGTGTTCATTTTCATTTGTTTCTAGGAAGTGTTTTTTATTTCTTCCTTGGTTTCTTTGGCAACTCATTTATTATTTAATAACATGCTACTTAGCCTCCATGTGTTTGAAGATTTTTGAGTGTTTTTATTATAGTTGATTTCTAATTTCATGCCATGTGATCTGAGGAGATGCTTGACTTAATTTCAATCTTCTTGAACTTGTGGAGACTTAGTTTGTGTCTTAATATGTGGTCTATCTTTGAGAATGACCCAGGTGCACTTGAGAAGAATGAATATTTCATAGCTTTGGGGTGAAATGTTCTGTAAATATCAATTAATTCCATCTGATTTAGTATGTCATTTAGGATCATTACTTCCTTATGATTTTTTTGTCTAGAATATTTGTTCACTGATGACACTGGGGTATTAAAGTCCCCTACTATGATTGTATTGCTGTTTATCTCTCCCTTAAAATCCTCCATAAGTTTTTTTATATAGTTGGGTGCTCCTGTATTGGGTGTATGTATGTTTACCAGAGTTAAATTCTCTTATTGTATTGATCCCTTTGGTATTATGAAATGGCCCTTGATTGCCTCTTGTAATGATCTCTATTTTGAAATCTTTTTTGTTAGATATTAGTATTGCTACCCCAGCTTTTTTTTCTTTTTTCATTTCCATTTGCATGGAAAACTTTTTTCCATCCCTTCACTTCCATCCTTTTGTTCTGAGCTTGGTCTCTTATCTACAGCATGTACATGAGTCATGTTTTCTTCTCCATCCTGCTACCCTATGTCTTTTGATTGACATATTTAAACCATTTACATTTAAGGTTATTATTGACTAGAAGCCTAGCGCATGAAATTGCACAGCCCTGCCCACCCACGCCAGTCTTTGGTCATTACGGCATTAGGGCCACTGCATTTTTATAATATAGTTAGGCACTTATTTATTGCCTGTTTGGAACAGAAGGAAGTAGTGAGGTGGTGAGTACTAGCCCTCTGTTACAGGAATTACAGATCCTGTGAGGTCCAGTGACATGTAAGACCCTGTAAGGAAATAAAGCTCCCTTAGTCCATTCCGAGAGAACAAGTCAAGTAAGGGAAACCCTACTACAGGGCCCTCAGTGTGGGAATCTGGACACTTGCCAGTTACTCCCAAAGACTACCAAGGACTGTAGACCATGACCGGTCTACAGCAACTGCTGGCAGCTACAGCTACATTCAAACCTGTAAGAGAATCAAAGGTTAATACAACATATAAATACAATGAAACATAATATTGGCACCATGGCCACCTCAGGCAGCTAAATCTTCTGTTATTATACAGTTTTCTGCAGGCCACTGTCAGGGCTGTGCATTGTGGCCAGTTCTTCTTTCTAGCTATAAACACAGTCTGTCCAATTTCCTTTAAATGTATTCTGGCATAGGAGAAAGTTGTTTTTCTGTACACAGGTAGCTTAACCCCTATACTACTCGGCTTTACCTCTGCCTAGCAAACTGCAGTTTACAAGTTCAATATGCAACCTCTAGTCCTCTTAACCCAACAAGGTTTCAGCCAGTCTCTGAGTCAGACTCCTCCTCTCTTGGAGAATTTCAAAGTCCTGATGGCTCCCAGGTCCAGGGAGAGTGCCCTTTTGTTAACCCTGTTTATTAGTTACAGGGCCCTGCTATCCTTGTCTTCCCACTAGTCCCCTTTATGGCAGAGCAGCAACCAGGCCTCTTCCAAGGGAGTGCACTGGAAGGGGATATCAGCCCCTCCTGTAACAGCAGCAACAGGTATTAAACGCTTTCAGTACATTTGCAAACAGGGAGCTTTTACTAGCTCTATCTGCAGCTTTCATAGATCCCAGGCTTGCTGCTCTATTCCTGGGGCTGTAGGAAGGCTAGTACCAGTCACTGGCTTCTGGCTTAACTGCTGTAGCCTGCAAGCCAAAGGCCCAAGTCTTATATTGCTTGTTGTAAAACACTCATTATTCACTGGGCAGCAGCAGGGCGGCTCTAGTGTCAAGTGAATTTCTGCTGTCCCTCACTTTCTCGCTGCTGCTGCTGCTGCTGCTTCTTTTTTCAGGGCTACTGCAGGCAGCTCAGGCATCCAGCCCCCCTTCTTTGTCATGACTCTCGGGGGCTGAGTCTGCCTAGCAAACAGTTTTAAATCACCAGGGCAGCTACAGACTTCAGCTCCGTTTCTCCTCCGCCTTGCTCCTGGGAGTTTAGTTGTTTTTAATGTATTAGAGTTTTTTTATTCTTAGAAACCTAAATCTTTTAATGATTACCAAAAGTGAACAATCAGCATTGGTGCTCACAGAAAACTTGTGGCCTTAAAGTTAGTTGATAAGGCACCTGCTAGCCGTCTGCAGCCAGTAACATCAACAAAACCTCTCCCCCCAGCAATCCTGACACCCCCCCTTCTTTGATCATTCACTCCCCAATCTGGTCTGGAGCTGGGGAATAGTGCCTTGATCCGCCTTGAATTCCCAGAGGGCTGCCTGTCTGGCCTGAGGACCAATTTCCTTTCCTCTACCTTCACCCTCCCTCTCTCTCTCTCTGAGGTGAAGAGGGTCTGCAGTAACTGCTGGCATTCATCCCACATGGGTTGGTGGGTAAAAAAAGACTAACTCCAGCAGAGAGATAAGACCCTGAGCGTTCTGAGAAAAAGAGGGATTTGATTCTTCCAATTATACAAATCACTAGTTGAGAAAGGGACATAAATCATGAAAGGCTGGCCGTCTGGGCCCAGGTCCAGTGGCCCAGCCTGCCTCAAGGGCAGGAGAGGCACTGAGGCCACCAGCCCAAAACTCCTAAAAGCTCCATATTCCATTCCCTGTCTAGTATGGGACAGACTGAAGGGGTTGGAGGACGACAAAACCCCTCCTGCTGGTGGGTCCAGAGAGAAGACAGTTGGCGTCGGGGGAGGCAGGGCTCCAGGTCAAGAGCTGGTGGCATGGCCTGGGCCTGAGGCTGGGGTTCACCCAGATCCGGCACCGAGGGAGCATAGGGGGGTGGCCGGCTAATGGGTTCTTCCTGCTCTCCCTGAAGGACCGGGGGAGCCTTTTCCTTCTGGGGCCTGGCCAAAAGAATTGTCTGTCTCTGTCCCGATTTTCCCCTCAGGAGGCTTGCCCTCATCCACCGGGGTTTCTTAGACAATATGTCAACCCAAACCTGAATATAAAGAATTGGATCAGGGTGCCCTGGGCGGCTGTGTATGACATGATGGACCCGGTAGGCAGTGGTCAGATCAAAAGATCCTGCATCCGGCCACCCTCCTGGAAAGTGGGACACTCCCGTTCACAGAATCGCTGTAAATCAAAAGCATTAACATCATAACCTTTAAATCTACCCCAGAACTTCAATTTAATACAGTAAATTCACAACCTAGGTAAAAGCAACTGACAGACAGAAATTTTTATTAGCTAAGTGGGCTGATTCCCCTTTAATAGTGAGCAAAAGACTCTGAGAAAAATAATTCTCGCAGCTGCAAGAGACTTTTGCAGACTATCACAGGTCCAGCTCAAACGTTCAGCCAGGCGTATCAACAGAAATGCAGAATAAATCAAAGTAGCTTTCACTTCACACAGACCAGTTAATGAGCAGCCAAGGCAGACAAACACCCGTACTTACACTCTCTCAGTAGACTAGCTCAGGCTGGAGCTGCATCCAGTCCCCCTTCTCTGTAGCAAATTGGCTAGTCCCACACAAACAGCTGTTTACTCATAACTCCTCTATCGGATCCCTTTTTTTTTTCTTTCTTTTATAACATGCAATTGAGAACAGTGGGTTTACTTTGTCCCAACCCCATGATGATCAGTGGCGAGAGATAGACAAAGGTGCAAGGAAATTGACTAAAAGCCTGGAGGGTCTTCTTAAAGAAAAGATCCTTAATCAGCACAGGCAGGGGGGGGAACCGCAGGTTGGGGCCCACTCAGACTCCATAACCGAAGTCGTGGAGCCACACAAAGGAGAGGAGAGGGCAGGCCCCCTCCCTCCACACTCACACACTTTCACCAGACATTCACTCAGAGTTTAAACAATCCACCCAATTCCTAACTAACTCCCAATTCCTGAGGGAGCTCTATGGCTTCCTGGGAGGTGATCAAGCTCCCCTTCCACTCGCTCGGAGTGGGCCTGACTAATAAGGGGTTGACAAAGATGACTGACTCTAACCCATTTTGACAAAGACAAAGACAACAAAGAACAAAGACAAAACAAACCAGACAGCAAACACAAGACAAACAAACCCGGTGCAGCCTATAGCCACATGAACCAGAGACCCCGGCCACAGTCGTGGCTGCGGGTCAGGACCAGGAGTACTGCTGTGTCCAGCCCTCTGTACAGGTCCTTCCGTGGGACGTCCCAATTCCAGATTAAGGACCAGTCTCTTACCTCTCTCGAGAGTCCAGGTGGCTTGGTTTCCGAGTTGAAAGTTTTGGGTGGAGTCTCCTCCGCCTCCCTGGGACCCAGAACGGAGGCTGGAGGCCTCCTTGGTAGTTGTTCCCCACAGGTATGTGGGGTATCTCCTGCGTGCCTGGCAATAAATGGGGGGAGAGCCTCCTGCCTTAAATAGGGGGTCCCTCTCACCCCTGCCAAGAGAGAGCCTCCTGCCCTAAATAGGGGGTTCCTCTCACCCCTGCTGGGGATCTCGCTGGGGGCCTCCAAATGTTATGGGTTCACTCAGCGAGATAGACCACCGACTCAGAATTTAAATTTAAGAGCCTTTATTAAGCTGGCCAGCTGACTACAGTTACAGCACCCTGCCGAAGCAAAGGCTGAACTGCAGTGCAGACTACAGAAATTACAGTATTTTTATTTGCAAAAACCACAAAGTTACAAAACCTTAATTCCCAACACAGTATAGTATCAGTACCTTCCTATCTATGTATTTTAGGAACAGAGAGTACAGCATATTGAGAAGGGGCCATGAGACCATATCTCAAGGCCTGGCCTGATGTCAGTACCTTCCTATCTATGTGTTTTGGGAACAGACAGGACAGCGGGCCCTGTCTGGCCGAAGTGCCAGATATGCAGCCCAGTACACTGTGACCCAACCATAAAATTATTTTCGTTGCTACTTCATAACTGTAATGTTGCTACTATTATGAATCGTAATGTAAATATCTGATATGCAGGATGGTCTTAGGTGACCCCTGTGAAAGGGTCGTTCGACCGCCAAGGGGTCACGACCCACAGGTTGAGAACCGCTGAACTCAGAGCTTTCTTTCTGGAATCATTTTACCTACCGTCTTCATAAAGTATGTCCTTTAGAATTTTCTTTAAACAAATTGGGAAGTCTGCAGTTGGAACGTCTGTCCATTGGTTGCCTCCCGCACACACCCCAACTGGGGCTGGGGAATGAACTCGAAACCCAGGTGCATGCCCTGGACAGGGAATTGAACCAGTGACCCTTGGGTCTACAGGCCAATGCTCTAACCACTGGGATGCTGTCCAGGGCTACTGTAGTTTTAAAATTTGGTTTTGTGTTTTTCTTTTTAGAATTTAAATTTTTCTCTAAATCTGTTATTTTGTGGTGTTTTGTTTCTTTGTGTATCTGTCTTTAAATGTGTATCATTATATTTAAGACATTAGTTTTAGGAAATATTTGAGACATAGAATGGTGGTTACTTTCTCCAGGAAAATTTTTTTTGTCAGAACCGGGGAACTTTACCACTCAGAGACAGCCTTAATATAAGGTTGAGGCTTGTGTTTCTCTGACCACCCTCATGATAAAGCCCCAGCTGAAAATCTACACAAAGGTTAATTTTCTTTCCTTCACTCCTTTTTTTGACACATGTGATTGTTTTGTGAGCATATATATGTTTTTATTGATTTTAGAGAAAGAGGAAAGGAAAGGAGGAGAGAGAGAAACAATGATCAGTCACCCCTGCACACACCCCAACTAGGGATCAAACCCACAACTCAAGCGTGCTGACTTTTGGTGCATGGGACGATGCCCAATCAGCTGAGCCACACCAGCCAGGACATAAGCACTAAATGTTTAAACTTAATACCAACAATTAAGTACAGACTCCTAGTGGGGAGGGGGAAAGGGTCCCTCCTTTCATTCACTCTTAACCTGAATGTATATCCTTGAATACTTGTATGTTTTGAATATTTACATATATATCAGGTAAATTCTGGTCTTCAATTTCTGTCACCCTTGACCCAGGAAGTTGCATATCTGCATCTCAAATTGGCAACTATTTTAGCATACATCCTGAGAATAAAAGCATCTTTGAATTCTGGACTTACCTTTCCAGATTCTGGCCTTTTTCTTAGATTTTGACCTTCTATCTGTTCATCATCTTGTTAGCTTTTTGATGCTTTGAAGATTATGTTTTCCATATTACATGTAGCTTTCTTAGTTTTCCTCAGCAGAATATCTAGCATGCCATCATTAAAAGCAGAAGTCATACTTGTTTTCATTTTTATCTGCATCCCAGCTTTTATTGCATGCACACCAATTTCAGCAATATTCCTGGAGTGGGGCAGGAGAATGTTCCCATCAGGTATCATGTCAGCAATACTGTAATTGCCCGAAAAGCAAATTAGTTTGGGCAATATTTTGACAGATTCCAACATATGGATCATGTTCTCTTTTAAAAAGCAATAATTGATTGTTAGTAAATTCTGCTGTTTTAGTATATGTAAAGTACACTACAGTAAGTCCTCACTTAACATTGTGGATAGGTTCCATGACTTAGAGCAAAATGACATGTAATACAACTGATTTCGCCATAGGCTGATTGATATAAAAATAGTTCAGTTCCTATGGCATTGCATCAATGTTATAAAACGTTACTCGAGGACCTGCTGCATTAAGGTTTTGTCCTTGTTATTGTTAAAAGCATTCTTTTAAATACAGCTGAGACAGAAGTAGGTTTACAGTTGTAAATGAAACACGGAATGTATTCTTATATTTTCCAATTAATTATTGTGTTATTTTCTATACAAACAACTGTAAACCTACTTTAGCCCTACCCTATATGTAATTGCTGCTATTCCATCATATTTAAATATTTTGTGTAGGCATATGACAAAATTGTTCCATAGTTTGTCTTTGAAGAATAATGATAAAATAACCCAAGTCTCTTTGTTATGTCTGGTAATATTCTTACAATGTGCTCTAACTACTTTTTAAAATACAACAAAAGAGGATGTATAAAAAAAATAAATACTTTGTGATTCCTAAGTTACCCATAGTCTTCTCCATATCTGTTTCATTCTCAGTGATAATTACATGGTGCTTTTTAAAAGCTGATTTTCAACTGAGTAAGTGTTTTTTGAATGAATTGAATAAGTACTGTTTGTTTCTCCATATCTAAATTGCTGATTACAGGATAGAGAAATAGCACATTTAATAATAATTATAACCACTGCAGCAGTTTACCCATACAACAATAAATGTGCATATATAAAAATTCACTGATAGAGTTTGAAATATAAGGAGATTTTCATTTAGTTTAACATTTAGAAGGTTTACTTGTAGTTCATAGTCAATAGTAACATTGACAGTCAATCTAAATGATGTGTTTTATTCATAATCCTGCTGTTGACATGCTGCATAGATTCAATACTAACCTGTGAGATCACAGGATCATTGATTGCTCCTAAGATTAGGGTTGCCAGAAATAATGTAGGTGTATCCACTTGACTTTGATGCAACTCTAGTGAATGTTTTCTGCAATTCTATCCTTTCCATACATTTCTCTTTTGTAATAATATTGTTTTGTAGAGTGACAGTGATCATAGGTTTTTAAAAAAAATCTAGGCTTTTAAAAGTATTTCACTATATAATTTAAAACTGTTATCTTTTTACCACAGAGTGTTCAAGCAAGTAGAATTTTAATTGAGAATTTTTTATCTGAAAGCAAGGAAAGTGTCATTGCTTTAAGTCAGCGTAGCAGAAGTCTGAGGGTATGTATACTTTTAATTCTCAATTGTAGGTTGGTTGTTTTATCTGCCAATAGCTCAGATAATATTTCTAGAAATCCTGAAATTATTTCTTGGTGCTTCTCCAATCCAGAAAATGTCTCACAACAATTTCTGGTGTCTTTGTTGAGAGCACATTTTCTCTTTTGAAACATGTTGTCTTCATGACCCCCACAGATGTTATTTACTAATCAATGGCAGGGTATCTGCTATGAGTTTTCCTAAAATTTCTAAAACTTCTGGTTTTGTAGTCACCACTTCTTGCCTAGGTCCTCAATGATCAAAGGAACATGATTATAAGGGTTTTTATAATGGGGAATTGTTCATGGCCATGAAACAGAGTAAAACTGAATTCTCTAAATGGCCATTAGACTTGTGTTCATCTTTATCACTACAGTGTATCCAAGTAAGTGAATTAAATAATACACACAATCATGGAGGAAAGAGATCGTGCCTGAGACCAATTTATATAATTGGTCTAATAAGTTTCCTGAATGCTATGGGGATAAGCAAGAAACAGTTATTTTTCTCTCATTAGTGCCTTCAGCCCTCTACTCCCCTTGGATGATATCTCGGGAAGCTAAGTGTTACACAGTAGAGAGTCTTAGTCCCACGGGACAAATCAAATCCCTATTCTAGTCAGTTGCCTAGACTATATGTCCATGCCTTTTCCCATATAGTCAGGTAATACTTTTTTTTTTGAGGGGATAATATTTCTATTTAATATAGACCACTCTCTTTCTATTTTCCTTGTAGCACTTATTAAATGTTTATCCTTATATATATTTGATCGTTGTTTCCCTCACCAGCCTGGGGTCATATCATTCTTGTTCACTGTTTTATCCATAACACCTAGAGTGGTGACCATCACATACAAAATAATTGAACCAACAAATGACACTTTCTAGTTTGAAATGCCATTTGCACGTTCTAGACTACTGTAGTAGCAGTACCTATACCTACCTGTCAGATAATTCCCATTTTTAGTAGCAGCTTCTTTCAATCTATCCTCTTTCCTGCCCCTGCTATATATTCTTAAAACACAGGTATGATTATGTTACTTATGTCTTAACAAACTGAATAATTCCACCTACCGAATAAAGTTAGAGTGCTTGACTAAGTCTCATAACCTGGCCTCAGGTATATTTTCTATCCTATTTCCTAGTATACTTCTGCCTCCATGTAGCCTCTATGTACCTATACTCTGTCTGCACCAGAGTCCGTGGGGACCAAAATCCCAGCACTTGGACACTTCTAGGTTCATGTTTAGGCTATTCCATTGGCCTGGGATGTTCGCCATCCCTTCTCAGTCCATAAAAATGTCATGGCCTTTCACAACCAACCCTGATGCTACGTACCTCTTTCAGCCAGTCTGTTAAGGTTCTTTTCCATTCAGAATTGACCTCTCTCTCTCGGGTTTTTTCACATCTGATTTATGCCATCTCACTGCCACAGCCAATTTGGATTATAGTTATTTCTTTATGTCTGTTTCTACCATAATAGTGGTCGAGGTCATGGAACATACTGATATACTTCCCAACTCTTTTAATATAATAGTAAGAGGTAATAAGTGATAACATTTGTGTGCTCCTGTGGAGTAGAAGGTTGAAGTTACTCATGATTAGAGGTGAGTGTTCATGGGGCAGTAGTTGCTCCAGGTTCCACAATTACAGCTCCAGGCTAAGGGGATTAATGGCTCAGCATATCCATGGCACATTCACACGCACCTGTGCCACTTACGCCAACCGGAAAAATGCACATAGCACTTTACACAGAGCAGATACTAACTAGTTAAATTTTTAAAAAGAATTTCAAAATCAATGAATAGATTTTATGTTCTGCTCTTCTCTGTCAATTTAATGACTTCAAAATCATTAAGAGCCTCACTTAATCAGTCTTTCTGCATTTTGTTAACTTACCTAAGCAGTTACCAATAGTCAACTGTCATATATTTTAGTTTAACACATAGTATCTACAGCCAGTGTATAATTACCCTTTTAATTTTTCTTTATTGATGATTTTAGAGAGACAGAAAAAGGAAGAGAGAGAAACAGAGATTGAGAGAGAAAATATATCCATTTATTGTTCCACTTATTTATGCATTCATTGGTTGCTCCTTGTATGTACCTTGAAGGGGGATCAAACCCACAACCTTGGCACATTGAGATGACAATCTAACCAACTGAGCTACCTTGCCAGGGCCTAATTACCATTTTATTATTTCAGATATTGTCCCAAAGGAAATCTTTATCATGTGAAAATATCCCAAAAGATTTCAGCATACCATCTTCAATATTAAAGGTATGATGATTTTTCAGTTTTTATTATTCAAAAGAAATATTTATCTTACTAGTGATAATCACCACCTGTGCTTTTTTTGTTTTCCTGAAATATGGGGCTGGTTGTTTCATCCAGAGTTGACTGAAAGTTTGGATTTGAGTGTGTATCTGGTAGCCCATGTATGATTGTGGTTGGTGATTCCAAGTTAAAATTTTCAGTGGCACTTGGAAGTATCTCATAGTCATAGTTTGACTTTACCTGGTGTATTATAAATCAAGTCACTTACTATATTGACCTACACTTGCATCATGCACACAATTTTAAAACAAAGCAATGGCCAGAGTGATAAATGGAAGAGCAATAAATAAATAAATAATAAATGCTATATAATAAAAGAGAAACATGCAAATTAACTGTCCCTCTGCTATGCTCAAGCCACACCCACAAGCCACACTCACCAGCCAATCAGAAACGAGCATGCAAATTAACCCAACTAAGATGGCGGCAGCCACGGAGCTGGAGTGAGCAGGAGGCTTGGGTTGCCCTCGGCAATGGAGGAGGCCAAGCTTCCCACCTGCTCTGGCCAGCCCTGGGCTCTGCTCAAGGCTACAAAGTTTCAAATATAGAAGACAAATAAATCCCAGAGATATGCTTCCAGCTGCTGTGGCCTCCACTCAAGGAGAGTCTGGGAGTCTGGGTTTCCCGGGACCATGGCCAGCTGGCAAACAGCCTCAGCCCCTCACCCATGCTGGCCATGACCCCCAGCGGGAACCCTCACCCATAGGGGTGTGGCTGGCCTGAAAACCACGTCAGGCCCTTTGACCAGGCAGCCCCATGCCCCAAGGGAACCCCCACCCTGATCCAGGACACCCTTCAGGGCAAACCAGCCGGCCCCCACCCGTGCACCAGTCCTCTATCTATACTAATGAACCTATATAATAATCCTATATAATAAAAGGCTAATATACAAATAGACCATACGGCAGAATGACCAGTCGCTATGATGCGCACTGACCACCAGGGGGCAGATGCTCAATGCAGGAGCTACCCACTGGTAGTCTGCTCAACCACAAGCCAGGTTGATGGCTTCCAGCATAGAGGTGGTGGCAGGAGCCTCTCCCGCCTCCTCAGCAGCACTAAGTATGTCCGACTGCAGCTTAGGACTGCTCCCTGCTGGCAAGTGGACACCCCCTGAGGGCTCCTGGGCTGCCAGAGGGATGTCTGACTACCCAGCTTGGGTCCGATCCCCTGGGGAGCGAGTCTAAGCCAGCAGATGGACATCTCCCGAGGGGTCCCAGACTGCGAGAGGGCACAGGCTGGGCTGAGGGACCACCCTAAGTGCACAATTTTTTGTGCACCAGGCCTCTAGTAAATAAATAAATGGTAGAGCAAGTACTTTAAACCCACACCTCTTCTTACCAAATAAAATGGACTTCCTCTTTACCAAGAATACATAGGCATTTCTGAGCAGCTGGTTCTTACCTTCAGTGGCATTGAGCCCTAGCTCCAAGGTGTTTCCACGCTCCCCCTCCCCACAAAATCTGATAGCTTTCTTGATTCTCCACATCAGTTGCCTCTAACCTGCTTGTAATTTGCCTAACTTTATCCTGCTTCTTTTTATATTTCTGATATTCTTCTTTCTTATTGACTTGTTGATTCCTCTGTTTTGTATCCCTGGGCACTGACACTATTCTTGAAATTTATTTTATTTACATATAACATATTAGTTTTAGGTATACAATAATTATTTGATATTTGTATATACTGTGAAATAATCACCACAGAAAGTCTAGTTAACATCCGTGACCACATAGTTATACATTATTTTCTTGTGGTGAGAACTTTTAAGATCTACTTTCTTAACAACTTTGAAATATGCAAGACAGTATTTGATGCTATAATGCTGCACATTACATCCCAATTAACTTTATAAACTTTTAAAGAACATTAAGAATACATGATTTGCCCTAACCGGTTTGGCTCAGTGGATAGAGCATCAGCCTGCAGACTGAAAGGTCCCAGGTTTGATTCCCGTCAAGGGCATGTACCTTGATTGTAGGCACATCCCCAGTAGGGGGTGTGCAGGAGGCAGCTGGTCGATGTTTCTCTCTCATCTATGTTTCTAACTCTTTATCCCTCTCCCTTCCCCTCTGTAAAAAATCAATAAAATATATTTTAAAAAAGAATACATGATTTAAAATTTGTTTCAATAGTGACCAAACTACATTAATAGTAATTGTAATTAAATTAATTTTAAATGTACATCAACTAAATTGATTTTTTTTTTCTGCCTCTTTGTTTCCTCATTAAGAAGAGAACAAATTCTGCAGTTGAATTTATTAAGGAGAATACCAAAGCTCCATTAGAGGTTAAGAATGACATGGAAAGCAATATAAAAGAGGTGCTGTTTCAGAAAGCTAAGGAGTTGGAGCGTCGTCAGAAGCTTGAGCAAAATGAAACTGAGGAAACCATTACTGTGAAAGAAAATATAGATAACATCTTAGATACCATGGAGGACAGTCACAGTCTGAGAAATCTGTCTGTTTCTCTCATTGAAGCATCTAGAAAAGCTGGCATTAGTTACATTGTTTACCCCAAGAAAAAGAAGATGAAATGGAAGAAAGCATTGAAATTCTCTAAACTTTCAATTGTGTTGGCTGAGTTATCCAAGCCTCCAAAAATTCTAAGCAGGTTTTGTTTAATCAATAATTATTATATTTAAGAAATGCATTGTGGTTTTGGATTTAACTTTATAAACACACTCATTGAATGTGGGGCTGATATAAGGGCATGAAGTAAGACTAACTCAATTTGATGGCTAAGTGAAATCTTTTAGTAGAAAAAAATAAAATCTGTTATTTTTCTGACGTTAGTTAGGACCAAAACCCAACCACTGCTCCAAACAAATACCACCCATTCAAAAGTCTAAATAGATTGCTGAAGTTGAATATTTAAAAAAATTTTAAACTATTGAATTGAGTAATAAATCCAGATAGACAAATTGTTTTTTTTATGTTATGAGCCCTAATTCAGAGATCAACACAAATAATTTTTCTTCCACCTTGGAAGTAATAGTATCATGTTTAGAAATATGGAGGGACCTAAATTAACAACAACTGAAAGTCCAGGTATGTTAATACTTAAGTGTTCAGGACATAACTTTCTTATGACCCAGGCATTGTCAAAATAGTTTCCAAAACGCTGTGGGCTTTGTTCTCTTTCAGTATCCCCAAGTTGCAATAAATACTTCATTAAACTTATGCCCTTTTGAAAAGTAAAGACTTTCCTGATGATAAGAGAGTCACAAATGTGTTGTTCACTTTATAAATAGTTGCTAATTCTGAAAAGGGTTCATTATATGTTAGTGTGGTAACTTATTGTCCTTTAGAAGACTGAGGCTGGGAATAATCCTATGTAGGCGTAAGCAGATAGAGATCAACCTTAGCGGAGAATGCCATTCGAGTACCAAGTTCTCTGTGCACTACAGTTTGTTTCCCCTGCAACAAATATATCTGGAAGGTTTTTTGTTAGATCATTTTTAGTAGACTTTAGGTAGGTTTTTCTATGTTGACAAATGTTTTGGATCTGAATCAGAAGATTGCTTATACATTCTTGATACATTTTCTCTTTTCAAAGTGTTATGAATTTCACCATCCTAGAAAGGATACTACACAGCACCATTTTGGCTGTGCACCTGTACTTTGGCTGTGCACTGAAATGATTTCTATCTATTAGTATATAAAGGATAATAGCAGATTCAACACTGCTCTGGTGGGATGTTTTCCTGCTTCCTGGTCCTTTGTCATCCTATCTAATAATAGGCAAACATGGTAATTGACCATACCTTCGCTACACCTCCCATTGGCTAATCAGCGAGGTATGCAAATTAACCACCAACAAAGCAGCAGAGCAAAGACTGTAGCGGCTCCGGCGGGAGCGAAGGCCTGGGTCCCGGGTGCTGGAGGAAAACTGGTGCTGGCAACCAGGGGAAGGGAAGGCCTATTGCCTGAATCTTCTCGTGTAACAGGCCTCTAGTTTTGATTATAAAGTTTAACATGTAAAGAGATTTTTTTGCTTTTTGCCCAACTGCAGGCTTAGTAGTTGATGTCATGGTTCAATTTCCGATTAGGTCACATACTCATGTTGTGGGCTCAATCCCACATTGGGGACGATGCAGGAGAGAGCTGATTAATGATTCTCTCTCATCACTGATGTTTCTATCTCTCTCATCCTCTCCTTTCCTCTCTGAAATCAATAAAAATGTATTTTTAAAAAATAAAGAGATTTATTTGCTTTTTAATAACTAAATTTGAAATTTGTATAGTAAGAGGTAGAGACAATAAAACAAACTATGGGAATATTGATCTAAGATAATACATTGGTAGAGCTTTCTTACTTTATTTTTTTTAAAAAATCTTACATTAAATTACCACAGAATTATAGTATGAAATAATTGTTATTTTAAAACAAATTTATGAAGCAACTTCAAAAATTTTTTATTTTTATAGGTTGAGATCTTTCTTTCACTAACCTTAACTTGGTTAACACAGAAATACCTTTCTTACCATTTTATATCAGCTCTTTAAGCTTATTTAATCAGACTCATTCTTGGCTAGCTCCCAAACTTGGCTAGCAGTTCCAAACTTGACCTCGTCCAGAAAGTGAATCTGTGGTTGCAATCCTGGTTTTCTTGGCCTGTCTTGCTTCACTACACAGGACAGGCAGATTTATTTTCTACAAGGAGGAGATGACTTATATTCCTAAGTACCATTAATCTGTAATTTTCCTAATGGTCAAGTTTGCTTTTAGTATATTATGTTGGTGGACAATATGGGATGGAATGGGTTAGTTCCAGAGATTTCCATTTAGCCTTTATTATCATTATCTCCCTCAGTGTACAGCTTAAGTAGTTATTAATTGATTTATTGCCACCACACATTCTAGGTCTAGGGGAATTATCACAGGATGATTCCATGTTTCCTTAGATCCACTGTTAGGTGGTTTCAGGTCAAGGTTCTTTCCACCACTTGGTCTTCATAATTCCCTAATTTCATTGATGGATTTCAGTGGCAGTATCTGTAGATCAGCATAAGTTTTAGAGCCAGTATCTAATAATTCCCAGAAGGGTTGGGTATTTACTCTTTCCAAGATCTTTGGAAGCTTTTGGGGAATAAGTCATTAAATATAGGGTGTCCCAAAAATGTATCTGCACACTTGAATAATTAAAAAGAGTGTTTATTAAAATACATTTCATTTTCAAAATTGAGTTATTAGTTGTTAAAGTGTGTATACATTTTTTGGGACACCCTGAATAATTTGGCTACATAGCAAGATCCTTCCTCAATGGGGCCTGGCCTCCCTGTCAGGTTAAGAGTCTTTGGACTGTGAACTGGCTTAGGTCTGAAAGTTGGGTAAGAGGTTTCACCTAGAGGTGAAAACCTTCTAGATGTTCTTAGATAAATAATAAGTAAAAGAACACCTTAGTGGGCTGCCCATCTATCTCAGTTAGTTATTGCCACAGATCGTTGTGAGTTAAAATCCGGTGATTACTGTTCTGTCCCTGTGGTTTATTTTGGTAATTGTGACCACCAAATCCAGCTAATACACCAGAAATCAGTGTTTAACAAGTCTCTGGGTGACTTTGGTGAACAACAGAGAAATGGTAATTTTGTCTGTGGTTGAGTTGATTTATTGATTATAAAAGTAATTATATTTCTGTAGATTAAAAAGATTACTCTTTAAAACCTAGGTCAATGTCTCATGGAATCCTTCCAGAACAGAAGAAATATTTGCTCAAACTTCCTTTATATGATCGTCAATTCCGGTGCCCCAGCTTGCCTGCATATTTAAATTTTGACAAATTTGCCGAAAGTAAGGGAGGAATTCCAGAAAATAGTGACTTTCAAACATGGATTCTTGATATATTCTCTAAGAAAAAACCTCAGGAGACAACCAGAAAAGCGAAAGTTGTAAAAATAGTTGTTCAGAAAGATGTGCCTGTCAAAGAGAAAGGACCACCAAAACTAGAACTGAATGATTCTTTGAAATGTGATCTTCCTCCAGAAGTCATTCAACATTATGAATCTGAAGTGAAGATCTTGACTGAAGAAATAAATAACAAGACAACATATTCTGCATTTTCATATTGTAGGCGTGGCGCTCTGTATAGGAAACTGGGGAAGTTACAGAGTGCCATGGATGATCTACAGGAAGTAAGTTTTATTTAATCAAAATAACAATGTTAACAATTTAAACTTGCATATAACTATATAGTAATTTTTACTAAAATTTTAAACAATTAATTTGTAGTGTACCTTTGAGATTGTAAAATTACATTTATTGACGTTTTCAAATAATAAATATCAAAAGCACTAGATCTTATTTGTCAGATTGGGAGGTACTATTTTATATCATACACATACAAAGCCATTGGGATCAATAGTGCTTGAAATCTGATAGTATATTTTCCTTCAGTAAATCAACTTTAATTGAATTTATACATATATTTTCTAGGCTATATTCTTGGAACCATTGTTTCTCAATGCCTATTGGCACCGACATCTCATTTATCTTTTCCAAGACAAATTTAATGAAGCTTTGGATGATCTGAATTATATAACTAAATATAATAAAAATAATGCAGGTGGGTTGTCTGTGCAGTTATACTAATTATATCTTTACCAAATCTGTGGTCATTTAATGGTACTATAAAGATACATAAATCAATAGACCCAGGTCTCCGAACAGGTTGTGACACTCCTAAGTTAAATTTACCACTGACATAAATTTAAGACTCATATGATCCTACATTATTTTCAAAATAATGGTTTGAAATGTGAAGTTTTTGGTATACATTACAATAAATTGGTTGCTTACTGTTTATCCCAAGAGAAAAATATGTCTTTAAAAATTTTTTAGCTATAGAAGTGAGTCACAAGTCTTTTCTTAACCACAAATTTCTGAATTAGATTGTAGTGTTCCTAAGACTTTTTGGTTGGATGAAATCTACACATTTGACCTTCTGTAACATATTCTAACCAACTCGAACTACTGCCCGTGAAACTTTTTGGAAATGAGAAAATGTCATACTCATCTTCGTATCCCAGCATCCACCACATTTCCCTAGAATGTATCATGAGCTTAAAACTGCATAAAATTTTGTGCCATCAAAATCTAACTTTTACTACAAACACTAAAAGATTATGAAATATTTCAGACATTCAAAAAAGAAATAGTTAATTTCTGTTACTTGAAATTGAAATTGAAAATGCTTTCAACCATAAATTATTATTTATACAGAGTTTGAGAACAGATTTTTTATTGTTGGGGGTGGGGAACACCCCCACAAAATCCTTGCCATAAATGGTTAAGAAAGTATAATATTCTAAGACTGGAGTTTTGGAGAAAGAGGGATTAATCTTTAAAATTTTTCCTTTAAAAGGACTGTACCACTAAATTGTGCCTTTTATATTTTCTTTAGAGGCGTATTTGTCAAAGGCAGAAATTTTCAGGAAAAGAAAAGAAGTTACTCTGGCAATTCTAAATTATACCAAGGCAATCAAGTTGAAGCCCAGGGATGCTGACATATATTTCAGGAGGGGGGAGATGTATGAATTAACAAACAAATTCCTGGCCATGGATGACTTTTCTACAGTAAGTTCTATCACATATAATGCTGCCATTATTTATATATTTTAGTTTACGATATTCTCGTCCTAATATTATAGCAAAGTGTTGTATAGTCAAAATTAATTTATTACAGGTTAGGACCCAGGGCATTCATTATGGAATTGCTATTACTACTATGTCAACTAATATTTAAAACTATTATTATTAGTGAATGAATAGATTCAATCAAAGAGTTGGATTTTGGAGATTTGAGTCAATCCTGAGGGGGGGTTTGACTTTTCCAGGAAACCTTTGAAAATTGCTTCTTCCCTTTAAACAACAGAGGAAACCATTTTCCACTTAACTCTTGAGACACAGCTGATTCTCTTCTGTCGCAAAACCATCTGCTTCTAAAGAAGCTGTGCTTATTGCTTACTCATTCATTCATGAACAAATATTTATTGACTAAGGCATTCTATAATGTAGTGAATAAAACTTCATGAATAAAATAGACATGCTTCTTGCTTATATGGAGCCTATAGTTTAAAGGGCAGACATTAAAGAAATACATAGGTAAATATATAATTACAAATTATGATAACTTCTATTAAGGAAATAAAAAAAGATGGGGGAGTAATTTATATTTGGTATGGGATATCAGGGAATTCCCTTCCAGAAGTGAACTTTTGGCTGAATTGTACATTGAGACTCTATATAATCAGACAAAATATTCCTCTGATTGCAGAATAATTTTAACCTTGATCTCCTGACTTTTAACTCTAAATTCTTAGTTCTTAGTACAGTTGTGAATTTAGAAGTTAGTTACATAATTTATCTTTCCATTTTCCCAACTGCCATGTTTCTTAATCCTTGATGGTTAGTCATACACTTGACATTATTTTTGCTTCAAGAGATTATAAGTTTGATAACCTCTGGTCTTAAATAAAATCTTTTCAATACTATTTTCCTTTGAAGATATTGAAATCATTAGATTACCTATTTTATTCATTTCTTCCATCTGGCACCAATAATTTAAAAATTGACTAATGAAGTAACATTAGGCCAAACAAACTTCAATATCTTTAGGTTTTTTTTGTTTCCCTATTTAAAAAAAAACAATAATAATTATTAGTATTATTACTTGATAATTTTTATACTTCTCCCCACCCTCACCCCTAGTATCAATGGTGAGGAGCTTTATAACTGAGTATACAATGATTCAGTCTGTTTACTCTATTGTCTATATGTCAATATGAAATGAATAAATCATGCCAATACCAATTCATTTGCTTTTACCATTTTAGGGATTAGATTAATCCATATTTTATTTGATAGAATCAGCCTTGGTCTATTCAGTCTAATATGTAGACAGTCTAATATGTGTTATCTTTAATTGGGATAAAATGCTGAGAATATATTGGGGTAAAATTGATAGGCCAATATAACACTAAGTGAACAATTCACTTATGAAATTTTATCTGTAAAAATTTCAGTGGGCTGAAGCCTTGGTTGCTTGTACTTGCCATTTTAGTTCTCTTTCAGAAAACCTCCTCTTTCTAGAACTTGATGATAAGTGAATTTCTCAAAGACGTGGTTTTTAAATGCAAATCTAAAAATTTTTGCATCTGCAGTACTTTGCTTTTATATAATCTGAAGTTTAAAATGTGGCTGTAGCCCATTTAATTTCTATGGGGTTATATATTTTTCTTGTTTGTCCTTTCCCCATTATGTGATTTGTTCTTGTTTCTCCCCTCCAACCTGACACCCTCCCCATGCAGTGCATTTTTTATGATCCCCAAAGAATAGCTGCATTATTGAAGCGTGGAATGTTTTACTATGAAAATGAAAACTGGAATGCAGCCATACACGATTTTACAGCCTTGTTAAATGTAGATCCCCAAAATTCTCAAGCAAGGTAAGAATTATTTTACATGTAATTTTTGAAATTATAATATTTTTTGAAATACATTCTCAGGAAAGCAAATTGCTTGAAATACATCAGACAGGCTTTTAAAAATATGTGTCTATTTTGAGTGACCTCAGTGAAGAAAATCTTTACCCTAACAGTTGTGGTTAATTTAATTTAATAAGTCATAAATTTAGAGTTTCATTAGCATTTTCTAAATATTAGTTACATACATGTGCTGGGGGATGGAAATAGGCCTGGAGAAGTCAATGGGGAAAAAAGGAGACATATGTAAAACTTTCAACAATAAATAATTAAAAAAATAAAAATAAATCAAAAAAGAGAATAAAAATAAAATCTTTAAAAATTGAACTATAAAAATAAAGAAATAAATTCTAGTTACATTATTAATTTTTAATGCATTGGCTTATGTTTTTATTCTTTGAATATATTTTTATATTCTTTGTATTCAATGAGTACAGAGAACTATTCATTTAGGTTTCTATAATACAGTGGGGCCTTGACTTACGATTGTCCCGACTAACGAGTTTTTTGAGAAACCAGCTGTCTCTCGGCTGATTTTTTGCATTGAGTTGATAGAGTAATTTGAGTTAACGAGCTCCTTAATGAGCTCCGTCTTGGAACGAATTAAACTCATAAGTCAAGGCCCCACTGTATCTTTTATTTTTATCTATCTATCTATCTATCTATCTATCATCTATCTATTTATTTAGAGGAAGGTAGAAGGAGAGAGAGATAGAAACATCAATCGGCTGCCTCCTACTGGGAAGTCGAGCCCACAACCTGGACATATGCTCTGACCAGGAATTGAACTTTGACCTCTTGGTGCATGGGATGACACCCAACTAACTAAGCCACACGGGCCAGGAATAACAGAATTCTCATTTTGTTGCTTTTAATATAAGTTTTGTTATGAAGAGGTTTAAAAAATGTGTATATAGTCATAACTGCTCATCTTTTCACTCACAATTTTTGTTTAATATTAAAATTTTTATAGTAAAATAAAGCATCCATCCAGAAAAGCAGACAAGATACAAATGTACAGCTTAATGACTTACCACAATAGAAATACCTGTGTAACTATCACCAGGTTAAGGAACATTTCTAGCAACCTAACAATCCCTTGTTCCTTTGCTTCCCCCAGAAGGTTACCACTGTCCTGACTTTTATTTTAATAATTTCGTTGTAGTTCTTTATAGTTTCATTATGTAAGTATGTATCCCTAAACACACTTAGTTTAGTTTGCCTGTTTTTTTGAACTGTATATAAATAGGACTAGAGGCCTGATGCACAAAATTTGTGCAAGGGGCTTGGCCCTTGAAGCCCCGGCTGCCTCAGCCCTTGCAGCCCCAGCTTCGTCCAGAAGGTCATTCTGCTGTTAGGTCTAATAAGCATATTAGCTCTTTATTATATAGGACTAGAGGCCTGGTGCACAAAAATTTGTGCACTCGGGGGGGTCCCTCAGCCTGGCCTATGCCCTCTTGCAGTCTGGGACCCCTTGGAGGATGTTCACCTGCTGGCTTAGGCCTGCTCCCTGGGGGAATGGGCCCAAGCTGGCAGTCAGACATCCCTCTAGAAGCCCAGCAGCCCTCAGGGGATGTCCACTTACCAGCAGGGAGCAGACCTAAGATGCAGTCGGATATCATTAGTGCTTCTGAGGAGGCAGGAGAGGCTCCCGCCAGAGGGATCATCTTGACCCAATTATTCAGTCAGTTCCGAAAAAAAGAAAACAATCCCAGTGAATGAATGGTTAATAACCAGAAGAAGTCAAATGCATTTGTCTGTATAGACAGTCAACTGAGTAATTCTTACTCCGGTTACCAAATCTTGTCCCCACTGGGATCCCTGGCCAAACTGTGTGAGGGGCTGACGGCTGTTTGTAGGCTGGTCAAGCCCTCCCCCCCAGTGGGAACCCTCACCCCATGGAGGTTTAGCCAGCCTGGATGGGGGGCTGATGGCCGTTTTCAGGCTGGCCAAGTCCCTCCAGCAACGGAAGTTCCCAGACTCTCCTTTTTTCTTTTTTATTCTGGGATTTATTTACCTTCTATAATTGAAACTTTGTTGCTTTGAGTGGAGCTCAGAGCCACCGCGGCAGCTTGGCTTCCTCCATCATTGGGTCAAGCAAGCCTCCTTCTTTCTCCAGCTCCGTGGCTGCTGGCCGCTATCTTAGTTGGGTTATTTTGCATATAGTTGCTCTGATTGGCTGGTGGGCGTGGCTTAAGGCATAGTGAAGGTATGGTCAATTTGCATGTTTATCTTTTATTAGTGTAGATCATACCATAGTATTCTTTCACACTTTTTGGGCTGAATATTATGTATATTAAAGGTGACTCTGGTTTACTCCTTTTCATTTTTTACTAGAGGCCTGGTGCCCTAAATTCATGCACTTGGTGGGGGGGTCCCTCAGCTTGGATTGCAAGAGGGGCCAGGGAGAGATATGTGAGGTTGGCTAGCCAAGGAGGGACTGTGGGAGGGATCCAAGGCATGTCTGGCCCATCTTGCTCATTCCCATCGGGCGGACCCCAGCAACAAGCTAACCTACCAGTCAGAGTGTCTGCCTCCTGGTGGTCGGTGCACATCATAGTGAGCAGTTGAGTAACCTTAGCATATCATTAGCATATTAAGCTTTGATTGGTTGAATGGATGACCGAACACTTAGCATTTTAGGCTTTTAATATATAGGACTAGTAGCCCTGCGCATGAATCCATGTGCCAGTAGCTCGCCAGTAGCTTGCTGCTGCCCTCCTGTAGCTCCCCTGCTCCCCCTCATAGCTTTCTGCCCTGCCCCCTCCTGTAGCTCTCTGCTGACTGCTTGTAGCCAGTAGCTCTCTGCCGCCCTCCAGTAGCTCTCCCCCTGCCCTCCAGTAGCTCCTCCTGCCCCCCCACCTCCCCTCATAGCTTGCTGCCCTGCCCCCTCCTGTACCTCTCCACCACCCGCTTATAGCTCATTGCACCACCCTTAGTTTCAGTTACCTGTGGTTAATCGGGATGTAAAAATTGTAAATGGACAAGCCCAGAAGGAAACAATTCATAAATTTTAAATTGCATGCTTTTCTGAGTAGTGTGATGATATCTTGTGCTGTTCTGCTCCATCCTACCTGGGACGTGAATCAGCCCCCATCCTGATTGGTCATTACATGATGGCATCCTCGCCAATATGCATATTCCTCTATTATTAGTATAGATTCCTGTTTCAATTTTTTCTGTGATGTACTTATAAGAATCTCATGCTCACAGGTTAATTTTGAAATCTGATAAATGCCTTTTGATCATTATATGTTTTTAGATAGGATATTATTAAACTATACTGAGTTCTCTTTGTCTTTACTTTTTAAAAGATTTTTCATCTATATTCATAGTAAAATTGTTCACTAGGTTAGTAGTCAGACTTTGATTTCAGAATTTGACTACTTTCTGAAAATGAATTCATCTTCTTTTCTTAGAAATATGTTCTTTCTTGAAAGTTTAAAATAACTCACTTCTAAAAGTATACCATTTGAAGATATGGAAAACGTTTTTGAACCTCTTTAAAAATTATTGTCTAGTTATTGGTCTATTCTGGTTGTCTACTTCTTGATTGAAAGGGGGATTAGTTGCAGGAAGGAATCAAATTAGTTGGAGAACTAGAAGGTTGATACAAGGTATTGTAAGATGCTGTTATTTTGTGGACTGGGCTTATATCCCATTTTAAAGAATTTGGCTTATCCCATTGTCAAAAGGGAGCTGTAAAAAGTTTTTGAAAAATAGATCTGTATTATTTAATGATCAAATACTACAACTCTAGAACTAGGAATGGAGACAGAAGTAGCCCAGGTGTGAGCTGAGGGTCACTCTAGGTCAGTACTTCAGATGAGGATCTGAAGAATTGTAGTACAAATGAAAGAAGGAACAGAGGGAAAAGTCAGTACGTTTGCATAATTGACATGACTTAATGACACCCCAGAAATATTACTGGAGGCTTATTCTGTAAGATTTTAAGTTCAGGATCAAATATATTTAGTAATATTTTCTAGAAATCAGAAATAATTAACAAATAAATATAAAGCCCTTGTTGGTGTTTCTCAGTGCTTAAAGTGTTGGCCTGCATATTGAAGGTTCATAGGTGCAATTATCAGTCAAGAGTACATACCTCCTTTGCAGGTTTGTTCTGCTGCCTGGTCTGGTTGCGTGTAGGAGGCAACCAATTGATGTGCCACTCTCACATCAATTTTTCTCATTCTCTCTCCCCCCCACTCTTCTCTCCCTTCTTCCCATCTATTCTCTCTAAATATCAAGGAGGAAAAAATACCCTCAGGTGAGGATAAAAATAAACCTATCTATACTAATTAAAGGATAATAGGCTAATTAGAACAGATATCTTCCAGACATCCTTCTGGACAAAGCCATGGTGGTGGGGCCGAGGCAGAGGCAGTTAGAAGCAATCAGGCCAGCAGGGGAGAGCAGTTAGGGGATCAGGCTGGTAGGCAGGTGAGCAGTTAGGAGTCAGTGGTCCCAGAGCGAAAGGGTGCAGGCTGGGCTGAGGGACCCCCCTTCCCTGTGTGGGTGGCTGGGATCCATGGCCAGCCTGCAAACAGCCATCATACCCTCACCCAGGATGGTCAAACCCTCATGGAGTAAGGGTCCCCACTGGGGGGCTTGGCTAGCCTGTAAACAGCCATCAGCCCCTCACCCAGGCTGGCCACAACTTTCTGGGGTGAGGATCCCTGCTGGGGGGTTTGGCTAGTCTGCAAACAGCCATTAGTCCCTCACCCAGGCTGGCCAGGCACTCTGGCAGGGACCCTCACCCTGAAGGAGGTGTGGCCAGTCTGAAAACATTCCTTAGCCCCTCACCCAGGCTGGCCAGGCACCCCAGCGAGACCCCCACCCTGATCCGGGACACCCTTCAGGGCAAACCAGCTGATCCCCACCCATGCACCAGGCCTCTATCCCAGTGGTCGGCAAACTCATTAGTCAACAGAGCCAAATATCAACAGTACTTCTTCAAAATAGACTCACCCAGACCAAAAACCACCTTCTGTGCATGGGCAACGAAGTTTCAACCACACTGAACCTGCACACCTGCAAGTGGTATTTTGTGGAAGAGCCAGACCCAAGAAGCCAAAGAGCCACATGTGGCTTGCGAGCTGCAGTTTGCCGACCACTGCTCTATCTTATATAATAAAAGGGTAATATGCAACTAGACCCTAACAGCAGAATGACTGGGAATGACCGGTCACTATGAAACACACTGACCACCATGGGGCAGACGCTCAATGCAGGAGCTGTCCCCTGGTGGTCAGTGCGCTCCCACAGTGGGAGCTCTGCTGAGCCACAACCAGGCTGATGGCTGCTAGTACAGCAGTGGTGGTGGGAGCCTCTCTTGCCTCCTCAGCAGTGCTAAGAATGTCTGACTGCAGCTAGGCCTGGTCCCCGCTGGCAAGTGGACATCCTCTGCGGGCTCCTGGGCTTCCAGAGGGATGCCTGACTGCCAGCTTGGGTCCATTCCCCCAGGGAGGGGGCCTAAGCCAGCAGGTGGACATCCCCCGAGGGGTCCCAGACTGCAAGAGAACACAGGCTGGGCTGAGGGACTCCCCCCACCCACCAAGTGCACAAATTTTTGTGCACTGGACCTCTAGTCCTATCTAATAAAAGAGAAACATGGTAATTAGCATACGATTGCTACCCTTCCCATA
>NW_006297661.1:832705-837614 GCF_000327345.1 Myotis davidii
ATATATAATAAAGTATAATTTATTTATTTATAAAAAGTTTATATCCTTTTTGCTATTGACATTATGATCAATCTTTCTTAGAAATCAAGGAGAAATAATCACTAATTATTAATTTATTTTAATGAGAGAGAAAAAGGAAGAGTGAGAGGTTTGTTGTTCTACTTATTCATGCATTCATTAGTTGATTCTTGCATATACCCTGACCAGGGATCAAACCTGCAACCTTGGCCAATCAGAATGATGCTCTAATCTTTGAGATACCTGGCCTGGGCCAATTACTAATTTTTAAATATGAAATTAATTGTATAGATTTGCCAAAAAGAGAAAATATCTGTTCTGCAATACATGTTAAAATGAAGTTCTTTTCTCTTTCTAGGACATACCGAGGGAGAGCATATTTTAAACGGCAGTTTTATAAGCAAGCAACTCAAGACTTTTCTGTTGCAATTCACTTGGATCCTAATAACTGGCTAGCGTTTTATTATAGAGGCTGCTTATTTAGAAAGAGTAACCCTTTTAGAGCACTACAAGATTATAGTGTTTCAGGTACTTTGTTTTCAACTGCACATATAAAGGATGATTAATATAATATGTATATTACTAGAGGCTCGGTGCATGAAATTTGTGCATGGGGGCAGGTCGGGGCGGGCAGCCCGCCCTGTGCCCTCTTGCAGTCCAGGAGCCCTCCAGGGGATGTCCTACGGCGTAGGCCCAGTCAGACATCATTAGCACCACCCTGGCTGCAACTGCTTGCTCCCCCTCATCAACCTGATCTCACCCCTAACTGCTTGCTCCCCTGCCGGTCTAATTACCCCTAACCACCTCTGCCTCGGCCCCCGCCACCGTGGCTTTGTCTGGAAGGAAGTCAGATGTTGAGGAGATGTCCAGTCAACCCAGTCTAATTAGCATATTACTCTTTTATTAGTATAGATTATATAGTTACATATATACTTACATATTAATTTATGTAATACATATTCATATATACTTAAAAGATACAATAGTTTAGCTAAAAATGTTTCTGATATGCCCTTTTAATGTCTGTGAGTATATATGTATTTACCCAGGTGTGTAATTGTGGCAAAATGAGAATATCATACCAAAAAAATACCTTTCTACATCTTGAGTCCTGAGGATACTTCTGGAAATTAAGATCTATTTCCTAGTCAGCTTCCTAAATGGTAGAGGATTATCCTGGTGGGCTATGTCCTACTGCATAAGCCAAGTCCATGGATTAGTCAAATTCAGAATTTTTTAATCCTTAAACTAAAAATGGGCTTTGAGAATCTTCAGAAAGAAGATGGGAACAGCCATTTCCTCCTTACCTTATTATCAGTGCATTCTTGGTGTATGAATATGCCCAGCACAATTCTGGGCATAGAGTAAGTGCTCAAGAAACAATCCCCATCTGAATAAATTAGCCCATTCTAACTGGCAAACTCCACCCAACACTCCAAACATGATTATGGTCACCTGGGTACAAAGTGCTAGAATCCTACATGAGGCTATATGCAGAGATTAAGAAAAGACTATACTCACAAAGCCAAACAGAGTTCCTCAAGGTAGGCAATCTAAGGTGATTGCTACTTGATGTCTCTAACTCCATTTGCTTTCTGACGTCACCCTTTCCATGAATATTAAAATAAAATAACTCAAATCTCACTCTACATGTTGAGAGGAGTCTAGTGTCCTTCCTTCTATTTCCAAGATTTCTTGGAAGAGAGGGCTGCGGATTCCTGTTTAATTCTCTTGTAATCTTTGTAGCTAATGTTTGCCCTCCGATTCTGCATTTTTGTTGTTGTTGTTGTGTTGCTTACCCACTTATTTCTTGTCTGTTACTGAACATTTTAGCGTTCAGAGGATAAAGTTAGCCTAGACAATTTAATTTTGAAGGTCAAACACCCCTATTTCTGTAAGTTTATGTAACTCTGTTAGCTCCGTCCATCTGCCATCTGGCTGGACCTCTTCCACCCTGGCCTCTGAAGGTCTCTTTCTCATATTCCCCTCTTCTCCATATTTTGGGCTTCTCACCCCCTCTTTTCTAAGCTATCACAATAACATAAAATCCTTGACATTTAATTATTCAGGAAAGACCAGCTTGATTTGGGCCGCAGTTCTTTCCTAAGGAGGTTTCTCTTCCACAATCAAAAAGGATCTCCAGGGTATTTTTTTCTAAGCTACTAATAATATCTAACATTTATTGGACATTTTTCATTTGTAAAGCATTATTCTAAGTGCTATATCTGGAGTGTCTCAATTAATATTCAAAATAATGCTGTAATGGGGGTATCAGTATAATTCCCATTTTACTGATGAGAAAACCAAGGCACAGAGAAGTTAAGTGATTCTACTAATAGTTTCATTAGGAAGAATTTTTCCATGTTTCTAGAGCAACCACCAAAACTGCAACCCACTTTCTCAGTGCTAGCCAGTCATACTGTGAACTGGACAGTCATATTTCCTTCAAGTCATTATTTACTTAATCTATATGAGCTTTTTTTTTTCCTTTTTTTTTTTTTTTGTAGTAGGCACACTTTCCAAAATCTAGTACTGTGCATATTTGTGTCCCAGACTGTGAGCACGATGCACCTTTTTTTGGTAAAACTTTCCCTTCTTAGCTGAAACAAGCTTGAGAAGCTTAGAAGACATAGATCAAATAGTGTGGGAAACCCATCTAATTCAGTAGCATGTGTTTGAAAGTGGAAGGGGAATCAGTAATCGGAAAGACATGAGGTAACCCTTAGACTGGTCACTAATGAGAGCCACAGACCTGGAGTGTTGAGAGGAGACTCTTCTGCCTGATGTTTCTGCTACTTGGGACCTGCAGAGTCATCATCTGCCTTAACTCCAAGTTCTGCTTCCACCGGAGAAGCCTCATTGAGCGCCAGCCCTTTATGTGTGTCAGCTGGAACTCCGCTGTGTGCCCCGGTCTGCACTTGTGCTAGAGCCTGTTCTTTGGTGATAAGAGTAATGGCACCCTTCTGACTGCAATCCGCTGAAATGAATCAGAAGTTAGATTTTAGATTCTAGGCCCATCTTTGCCCTTGATTTACATCACAAACATGGCCAGTGTACCCAGCCCCACCCCACTGGACCCTAATCTCTTCCTCTATAAAGTGAGTGGCCTATCGTAGATTTCCACTAGGATTTCTTCCAGCTCTAATGAGTTTGTGAACCCTGAGAGACACATTGTTACTCATAAACAAATACATTTTATATGAATACTTTATACTCTTCAAAGAAGTACACTCATTGTATACATGTTTTTCTTTATATAATGTTTTAAAAGAAGTAGAAAGGGTATAGACTAAAATATAACTCAGATATGTTTGTTCAGAACCTGAATAAGAGATATATTTTTATTTTTAAGCTCTCATAAATGATGGCTATGAGAATCTTAGTTGTTTCCTACATCGGGGCCTACTCTATGCACATCTAAAAATGTGGTTGCTGGCAATTTGTGACTTTGAAACTGTTATTTCTCTAGAAAGGTAGGTTTTCCTTTCCATTTTTACTAATATCCTTTTTGTGTAAAATTTTTAATAAACAGTGAAAGAAAAAGCTTTCCCCCCTCATCATTAATAACTTGGTAAAAATGTTATAATTATGAAGTTATGCTAGAAGCAATTAGGATATTACTTCTGAAAATAAGATTACTTCTAAAATAAGACCTGTTGTTAACATCTGTTTTGCCTCAGATGGTTTTGAAAACTTTAGAGACTGAATGGGGTTATGAGGAATTAAATCCATGAATGATAAAATAAATGCCACAAGTTTTTAAAAAACAGGTTGAAGGTGCCCAGGTTAGAGCTTTTTGAAGTTAACTTTATATAACACTGTCATCAAGTTTTAAAATAATGAGAAAATATTCTGCTTGATATATCATTGCTATGCACAACACACAACTCAAAGAAGGAAACCTCTATTTAGAACCTCTGACTTCATTTAACGTAGTAAAGCAAAAGGAAAAGAAGCCAATAACATTTAGAACTAGTGGGTATAAGGAAGGAACAGAAAGTTAAGCTATAAAACAAAATTTAATTAAATATTCCCCCCTTTCCCCAATGAAGCATTTATTCAAATGGAAGATGTCAGAAAGAGAAATAAAGCAGGGGGATTCCATGCCAACCCCCGGACTGTTTGCTTAGCTTATCAATAAGGCACATTTTGCACTTGTCCGGGAAAGCCATGGTGTATGGCTCCATAACAGCCACGGTGATTTTCTTTGGGATATTTTTGAGCCAGAAATGGAAAGACAAGAGTTTCAGTTGCAAAAAGCCGAAAGATAGGCAATAAGAACTTGGGCATCTTGTAGGTAAGGGGTCAGGGCTCCCATGAAGTTAGGCTGTAGGATGTGTAGTTTCCTCATTTTGAAATAGGAGCATTGAATAGGTAATTTCTAAGGTCATTTACATATTGAAAATTGTTTTACTTTAAGAGAGAAAACATTTATTTGCTCTAGAAAAGAAGCTGGGTTAATACCTATGTGAAGAGGACTTTTAACCACAAGCCTTGAGACTATCATTATTTCTCATTGTTACTCATGGTGAATATAATAGAACCTGAGGCAAAATCTTTTTTTAAATCCTCCCCCAAGGATGGATGGATATGGTTGTGTGTATGTTTTAAAAGAAACATTGATGTGAAAAAGAAGCATCAATTGTTTGCACCCCAACTGGGGATCAAACCTGCAACCTAAGTATATGAGTTAACTAGAGGCCCGGTGCACAAAAATTTGTGCACTCGCGGGGAGGGGGTGTCCCTCAGCCTGGCCTGTGCCCTCTCGCAGTCTGGGACCCCTCGGGAGATAACGACCTGCTGGCTTAGGTCTGCTCCCGGGTGGCAGAGGGCAGGCCCAATCCCTAGGTGCAGCCCCTGGTCGGGCTCAGAGCAGGGCCGATTGGGGAGT
>NW_006297661.1:838191-840985 GCF_000327345.1 Myotis davidii
AACCTCCCAAGCCCTCCTTTTTTTCTTTTTTCTGTTTTAATTCTGGGCCAGCTTTAGCTCTGAGGCTCCATCTCTTAGGCCTCCGCTGCTGAAAGTAGGTAATCAAAACAATGTCTGACTCCAGCTCTGAGATCCCAGCTCCCTGAAAGCTGGTGTCTGGGGTTTTGTTTAGCTTCTATTTGTTACTATGTTTCTTAAACTGTAGTCTCAGAGACCAGAAAGGCAGGCAGGGACATTGGAGTCCTCTGTCACTGAAGCAAGCAAGCCTCGTGTTCAGTTTAAGCTACCTGGCTGCCGGCCGCCATCTTCGCTGACAGTTAATTTGCATATCGCCCCTGATTAGCCAATGAAAAGGGTAGCGGTCTTACGCCAATTACCATGTTTCTCTTTTATTAGTGTAGATTGGGAATCAAACCTGCAACCTTTTGGTATATGGGAGGACACTCCAACCCACTGAGCCACCTGTGGAGGGCCCAGAAATTTTTGAGTTTTGGAAAACCAAGCTTGTAATTCAAGATAAATCAAGATTAAGTCAAGGAAGAGTAAAGTACTGCTAAGAGTCAGACCTCAGGAATTCTGTTCCTAGCCCAAACTCTACAAATGTTAATTCCCTGCTAAGGATTTTATAAAGGTGTTTATATGATTTTTAACAGAGTGTTTAGTTAATTTACTTTGCTTTAATAAAGCATTAAAAGGAACCTGCTATAAAAAGATGTATTTCATTAGGTTCATTCATAATTGAAGAACGTTTGGAGTGGAGTAATTAAAATGTCTAACAAGATTTTGCTTTCTCATTTTTTTTAGAACTATTACTTTGGCTTATATAAATATCGGCATCATAGATCTGCTACACTTAAACAACTACACGGATGCCACTTGGTATTTTTCTGAGGCTCTCAAAATTGATCCGTCATCTATTCAAAGCTATATGTGCCTAGCAGAAACTTACAATAAGGTATTTAAGGTTTGAGAACCTTGATTTTAAAAAAAGTTTTAAATTTCTGGATATTTGTTCAATATAATTTAAAATTTGTTAATGTATTTTTTTCAGACAATTACAGTAGCTAATGCATTTGTAAGCAATACATATTAAGTAGATATAGTTAACTATAATTGCCCAGTTATAAAGACTGTACTGATGAGGTATGACTTTTTGCCTTTCACTTTCTTTTAAAAAATACATTTTTTCCTAATTACAAAAGCAACATATATTTGTTGCATATAATACCTTTACTTGTATACAGTCACAGATAAATTTAAAACTACCAATGATTTTATTCTTTAGGGATAACTGCTATTAACATTGGGAGCCT
Organism: Myotis davidii; assembly: GCF_000327345.1. NCBI lineage: Eukaryota > Metazoa > Chordata > Mammalia > Chiroptera > Vespertilionidae > Myotis > Myotis davidii. The sequence continues at coordinate 839,505 of NW_006297661.1, forward strand.
ATCAGTTGTGTGTGTGTGTGTGTGTGTGTGTGTGTGTGTGTTCATGATAGGTGGGTTTTGAATGGAATTTGTGCATAAAATGGGATCCTACTCACTCATGCTTTCCTTTAGATTTTGTTTAGATTTACGTGTTATTTGAATTAAAAATGTAGCATAACCTTTATGTAACAAATTTAAACAATACAATAAACAGGAAGTCTCAGCTGACTCCAACCATATCTGACTTTCCAGAGAGAAACACTGTTAACTGTTGTCTCTGCCTTTCAAAATAGATAGCCCTTTCCTCTACTCCACCGCTAACCAAGACCCTGTCGTTCTCATTAGGACTATTGCAGTAGCCTTCTGGTCTTCTTGCTTCTGTTCTTTACTCCTTTATGATGGATTTCAACACAGCAACCATAGTAATCCTTTTAAAACATGCCAGATTATTTCACTTCTTTGCCCAGAAACCTTCAATAGCTTCCCTTTGCACTCAGAATAAAAGCCAAATCCTGCAAAAGTCAAAGAAAGGCCTGCAAGAGTCCATGTGAATTGGCTCAATACTTTTTTGCTCTCATCTCCTACAAGTCCTCTGGTCACATTGGTTTCCATCAGATTAGGCAGGTTATGATGCGGGGGGGGAGCGGGGGGCGGTGCGTGGTGGAGCCACAGAAACAAAACACCAACCCCACAAAAACAAACATAAAACTCCACTTCAAAATCACTATTAAAATAACAAAATGGTTTTATTTTCTTCCTCACAATACATCTCCTAGGAGATTTGACTAGAGGCTCTGGTCTCCCCCCTTTACATCTCAGGACCCAGTGTGACTAGACTCCCATTGAGAGCTCTTACCTTCCTGATGATGGAGGTGGAATACCCAGGGCAGGTTAGGGTTAGGATGTTCCCCAAGGAAAGTTTGCTCTTGACCCCTGCTGGGAAAGGGATGGGCATACTTGTGGTGTGTGGTCCTTTTGATTCTACATGTTGTTGGAGCTGAAGGCTTCTGAAATTTCCTTTGAGCGCATTTAGAAACCCAAAACCCCAGCACCATGTCAGGGTATAAGGACATGCATTCAAAAACTCATTGTTCTGAGGAGGCAAAAATTTCTGCACAGTAGTGAATAAATTATGTTGTATTCACACACAGAATGTTATCCTATCGAATAAAAGAGAAACATGGTAATTAGTCATACGTCCCCTACCCTTCCCATTGGGTAATCAGGGCGATATGCAAATTAACTGCCAGCCAAGATGGCGACCGGCAGCCAGGCAGCTGGAAGCGAACATGAGGCTTGCTTGCTTCAGTGACGGAGGACTCCAGTGTTCCCCGGCTGACGCTGCCGGCCTCTGAACTTGCAGTTTGAAACATTGTTACGAATATAGAAGGTGAACAAAACCCCAGAAACCTGCTTTCAGCCAGCCGGGATCTCAGAGCTGGAGTTGAAACAGTGTTTTGATTATAGAACCCAAACAAACCAGATACCTGCTTTCAGCAGCA
>NW_006297661.1:841313-859813 GCF_000327345.1 Myotis davidii
CCCTGCTCGGAGTCTGACCAGGGGCTGCACCTAGGGATTGGGCCTGCCTTCTGCCACCCGGGAGCAGGCCTAAGCCAGCAGGTCGTTATCTCCCGAGGAGTCCCAGACTGCGAGAGGGCACAGGCCGGGCTGAGGGACCCCTCTCCCCGCCCTGAGTGCACAAATTTTTGTGCACTGGGCCTCTAGTATAGTCAATAAAAAAACAACTAGAACTATATCATATGGTATCAGAAGACAACTAGGTTTGGGTAGTAAGCAAGTGATGTAATATATAGATAATGTACTATAGAATTGTACACATGAAACCTCTATAATGCTATGAACCAATGTTACACCAATAAATTTTAATTTTAAAAAGCAAGATCAGCTGACTGGTATAAGAAAAGCAAGATTCAGAAAGGAGTATAAAGTATGTACAATATAATTCAATGTAAATAAAACAATCACAAATCAAACCACGGCATACAGTATAGAAGAATACATATGCCTACTCTGTGGGCTCAGCCTCCAGGGTGAATCTAATCTAAGACTGTCTGGAGAAGTCCATCCCCAGGTCAGCTCATAAAGATCAGAGAGTGAGCCTCCAAGTTTCCCAACCTAGGTTCCAATGTATAAATATTTACGGGTGGAACAGACATATGAATAGGTGATTTAATACTTACCCCAACCTGAGCAGGGTCAGCTTGAGAAGCAGCAGGCTGAAGTCCCACAGAAATTCTCCAATTAATTTAAATACATCTCAAACTCTCTCCTTTTGGGTTCCCCTTTTTGACCCCACTCATTCTTTCCTCCAAACAGTTGTACAATTTCTGCTTCCATGTCTGTTTCCATGCACAAATTACTGCATTCTCCTTTTTGTTTCACCATGTCAGTGCAGTAGATGAGCTGTTGCTTATCCATATTCATTCTGCTGGGGTTTCTGTAGAACTCCTTCTATAATATTCTCAGTGATAATAGGCTTTTGTCCCTAAATTTGTACAAATCCAGATTATGCTGCTGTGACCAGTATTAAGGAAATAATGTTTAGAACATTCATATTGATTTTGAGCAGTCATCTTTTTTCTTATTCTTTTCTTTTGTTTCATTTATTAATTTACTTATTAATTTCAGTGCAAGCTTCTTTGTTCCCCCTAATTTTTAAGTGGAATTGATTTTTACTTTAAATTTTACCCTTCTTTGCATGAATAAAAATTTGGTGGGAAAGGTGTTATAGATGAGGGAGAAACACTGAAAAACTAAACAAAAAAGGAAAACAGCCCAAAATGTTGGGTATAATTACATTTATATAAAACTAGAGGCCCAGTGCACAAAAATTTGTGCACTCAGGAGGGTCCTTCAGCCTGGCCTGTGCCCTCTCGCAGTCTGAGACCCCAAAAGGAATGACCACTTGCTGGCTTAGGCCTGCTCCCTGGGGGATTGGGCCTAAGCTGGCAGTCAGACATCTCTCTGGCAGCCCGAGAGCCCTCAGGGGATGTCCACTTGCCAGCAGGGAGCAGGCCTAGCTGCAGTCAGACAGCCTTAGCACTGCTGAGGAGGCGAGAGAGGCTCCTACCACCATTGCTGTACTGGCAGCCATCAGCCTGGCTTGTGGCTGAGCAGACCTCCCCCTGTGGGAGCACACTGACCACCAGGGAGCAGCTCCTGCATTGAGTGTCTGCCCCCTGGTGGCCAGTGTGTGTCATAGTGACCAGTGATTCCCAGTCGCTCTGCTGTTAGGGTCAATTTGCATATTACCCTTTTATTATATAGGATAAAGTCCTGGTGCATGGGTGGGGGCCAGCTGGTTTGCCCTGAAGGGTGTCCCATATCAGAGTGGGGGTCCTGCTGGGTGCTTGGGCAGCCTGGGTGAAGGGCTGAGGGCTGTTTGCAGGCTGGCCACAGCCCCCAGCCACCCAAGCTCCCAGTGGAGGCTGGCTGGAAGCAGGTATCTGGCATTTATTTAGCTTCTAGAATTGAAACTTTGTTGCCTTTTGAGGAGGCCACAACCGGCCAGAGCAGGTGGGAAGCTTGGCTTCCTCCATTGCCAGGGCAACCAAGCCTCCTGCTTGCTCCAGCTCCATGGCTGCCGGCTGCCATATTGGTTGGGTTAATTTGCATATATTCACTCTGATTGCCTGGTGGGCGTGGCTTGGGCGTAGCGAAGGTATGCTCAATTGGCATCTTTGTCTTTTATTAGTGTAGATTATATATATGGGTATGTGTGAAAATTCTTCAACATTAAAGATAACTGTTTTTTAAAAAACAAAAGACTGCCTCACAAGCTTTTCTTTTTACTTCTTTGTATTCCACTTGCTGTGGTAACTATTTTTTAAACAAATATGCTTTCATTGATTTCAGAAGGAGGAAGGGAGAAGGAGAGAGAGAAAGAAACATCAATGATGAGAGAGAATAATTGATCAGCTGCCTACTGCATATGCCCTTCCAAATGCAATATACTTATATATTTTGGTCATGTGCAACCTGGCATGTGCCCTGAACAGGAATCAAACCATGACCTCCTGGTTCATGGGTTGATGCTCAACCACTGAACCACACTGGGCTGGGCTGCTATGATAATTCTTAAGAAAAACATGTATTAGGAAATATTTCTGCAAAATTTCTGTATTGAAGAATGGCAGGGGATAAACACCAGAAAGGAGTGTTATTATGAGCTAAGTTTCTGTTTATTAATCAACAGGTGAAAAAATTGCAAAAGGCAGTAAGAGAGATAACTCGTGCTATCCACCTTCAGCCCGATCAAATCGAGTTATATATAATAAGGTATTGGCATAGAAATCAAATTCTTCAAGTCCTCTCTTGATCCTACCAGTGTCCTTTTACATTTAATCTTTCTGCGGTGGCCAAAACCCAGCTACCAAGTCAGATATAGTTATTGGTTTTGTTAAGCTTGAACTAATTTATAATATAAGATAACCAGATCTTTCCCTTTGCTCTATCCTTACATCAAAACACAACTGTTTCATGTTTTAAATTATGTCAAGCTTCTCCACATTACTGGTTATGTAATTATTACAGGGCTCATGAAAGTAGGATAATATTTTGAACAATTATTTGATTGTGTCCACAGAGGTACCAAATGTGAACCTCAGCTAATTCAGTGGGGGGAGGGGGGGGAGTGACACATTGAATTGTATTTCAAATGCCATAGAGTTTTCTATAAAGAGAGTCATTGAACATTATGATTTATCCCCCCCCCCCCCCAATGTTATTGTCTCTAACTCAGGAAATGGACATATAGATACAGGAAAATTGACTAGAACAGTGCTTTCTGATAAGGGCTTGCTTTGTTTCTAAACCCTTGAACCACATTTTAACAATTTATGTAATGCCTTTCCACTTTTCTGTACCTTGAGCTGTGTTTATTTATTTTATTAATTTTTTAGCAACATAGTTTAACATTTTAAATACAGTAATTGCAAAAAGATTTGAGGTTTTTCTTCTTTCACCTTCATATTTCCTAAATTGCTTTCTCATCACATCTCCAAACTAATTGGTTCATTTAGACAACATAAAATGTTTATAATTTTCACAATGTTTTTTATCATACATATTTAAGTATACACAAATGTGTTATAATTAATATAATTACAAGTAACTTGTTATAAGAAACTTTGTTGTGGAAAAATTCTTTTTAACTTCATAGAATTAAAAAGGCATTATTTCTTCCAGAGGACAATATCTTCTTAGGATGAAATGTTATGATCTTGCAAAGTTCACTATTTACCAAGTAGCAGAAATGAACAAAGGTAAATATAATTAATGCAAAATTATAATTGCCTTAACTTAAAAGTAAATGCTTCTTTAAAATTTTTATGGTATTTTCAAAAGCTATGCATAGATAGCTTGAAGGGTTCACTTGAAAATCCAAGTTAGATTTTTGAAACTTTAAAAGTTCCATTTCATTTGTACATAATCAATTAGTAAAATGCTTCAAAACAGTGAATTTTGTGAGAGAAGTTATTATAGGAAATACCAGGCTTACACTTTTATTTTTTTTTTGTTTGTGTTGGAATGTCTTATTGTTTGTTGATAGTAAATAGATTTTAGTATCATATTGATTTGTTAACTCATATTAAAATATAGATCATTGATTAAAATATTACATGTATTCTAAATCCCAGATACTTGGCAAAGTATTGATAAGCTTTCCTTTTATTTTAGGTCTCATTGAGATGAGTCCTATACAGCAAGCACTCATTTATTCATTTTGTGAAAACCATGACAAGGCCATTCAGGTGTTGGATGGGGCCACTTTGAATAAGCCTGAGATCAACATAATTATTCTATTAGCAAAAACCCAAATGAAGGCCAAGAGAACCAAGGTACAAAATCTTGAGTAAGCTTACTAAGTCTATTAATGGAATTTTAATATTTTGCTTAGAATGACTGCTTGCATATCTTTTTATAAAACTAAATTATATCATTTATTTATTGATTCTTTTGTTAATTAACATTTAGGTTGTTTCTTTTTATTATTTTTCCCCATCTTCAGAGTAGGGCTCCCCTAGCCAGTTTGGCTCAGTAGATAGAGCACAGGTCCTAGGACTGAAAGGTTCCAGGTTTGATTCCAGTCAAGGGCACGCGTATGTGGTTCCTGGCTCTTACAGGGCCCTGGTTGGGGCACCTGCAGGAGGCAACCAATAGCTGTGTCTCATATCAATGTTTGTCTCTCCTCCTCCCTTCCACTCTCTCTAAAAATCAATAGAAAAAATCTTTGGTTAGGATTAACAACAACAATAAAAAAGTAGGGTTACTAAAAATATTCTTTTCCTGTCTTCTGTTAACACGTGGAATAGTTTCCTAGGACTTCCCAGGAGTGGAGTTGTTGGTGTGTAGAGAATGTGAATGCCTACCTTTCAAGCTAATGATACATTGTTCCGTAGGATTGTATCAACTTATTCTCCCACCTGCAGTATGAACGTCCTGCTAATCTATATCTTCTATAATAATTGGTGTTGTCATGTTTTATTTTTTGTCAGTTTGGAGGAGAAAGACCACTCCTTGTGGTCTTAATTCACATTCCTTAGTTTGAGCACAGATTTAACTTCTTTATATATGTTTATTAGGCACTCATATTTCCTAGTCTATCAATTTCCTATACACAATTTTTATCTTTTTCCTATCAATTTTAAGCATTTTAAAACTAAATTCTTTTATTAATTCTTGGTTGGCTATATGTTTGATACATATCTTCTTGCAATTTGTGGCTGTCTTATTTATTTATTTATTTATTTATTTATTTATTTATTTATTTATTTCATAGAGGAAGGCAGAGGGAGAGAGAGATAGAAACATCAATAATGAGAGAGAATCATCGATCGACTGGCTGCTTCCTGCACACCTATTGGGAATCGTGCCCACAACCTGGGCATGTGCCCTGACGGGGACTCCAACAGTGAGCTCCTTATTTATTTATTTATTTATTTCATCATGCCTTTTGGCAAAAAGTTCTTAATTTTAATGTGGTTGAATATATCTATGTTTTATTTTGTTGTCATGACTTTTAAAAATATTGTTTAGAAATTTCTTCCCTACTTCAAGGTCATAAAGATAGTCCTATATTTCCTTCTAAAAGTTTATAAGTTTTACTTTTTCCATTTAAGACTTTACCTTAAATATGTATTTTGAGTATGAGACAGGATAAAATTTCATTTTTACCATATAGATATTTGTATATCATTATCATTTATTGAAATGTTCTCTTTAACCCAAAGATCCAAAGTACAACATCTATCATATTACGTTTTTATATTTGCATGGATCTGATTTTGATATCTCTATCTCTATTTTGTTCCTTGGGTCAATTTTTCAATTACTGTCCCAAGAGTATGATGTCTTAATCACTATAGCTTTATTGTAATTCTTGATATCTGGTAGAACAGGTGCCTACACAGTGTTCTCCAGGCAATTTCTGGTTGTTATTGGGCCTTTACTTCTTCATATACATTTTAAATTGAGCTTGTCAAGATCCATTAAAAATTCCTTTGGAATTCTGATTTAATTTTATTGAATCTCTAGAATATTTCAGGGAGAGGTGACACCTTTATGATATTGATTCCTTTCAGAAATGCTACTATATTAACTTTAATCTCCACTCATGCCCTCATTGCTCTGCTAGAAAACTGGGGTAACCTTTGATTGCTTCAGTGGATAGAGCATATGCTATCAATAGTGATGTTCTCTTGGTTCTATATTCTAAGTATCTCTCAACTCTACTTCCTCTCTTGATTTTTATGGTCATCACTCTAGTCAGAACATATTTATTTTATTTTATTTACTTTTATTTTATTTATTAAATTGATTGGGATAATATTGGTCAACATGAACATATAGGTTTCCTGTGTGGGTTTCTATGTTAGAAAATTGGTATACTGCACCTTGTGCCCACCACCCAAAGTCAGATCTTTTGTCACCTTGTATTAGGACCCCCTTCACTCCCCACCCCTACCCTCTGACAACCACGACACTGCTGTTTGTGTTCATCAGTTTCAGGTTTATATCCCACATATGAATGAAATCATATGGTTCTTATTTCACTTAGCATAATGTTCTCAAGGTCCATCCATGTTGTTGCAAATGGTGCAATTTAATCCTTTCTTATGGCTGAGGAGTATTCCTTGTGGATATGAACCACATCTTCTTTATCCAGCCCTCTATCATGGGACACTTTGGTTGTTTCCATGTCTCGGCCACCATGAATAGTGCTGTGATGAACATGGGGGTGGATATATCTTTGTGAATACATGATTTTGACTTTTCCAATATATACCCAAGAGTGGGATTGCTGGGTCATATGGAAGCTCTGTTCTTAATTTTTTGAGGAATTGCCAGACCCCTTTCCATAGTGGTTGTACCAATCTGCATTCCCACCAGCAGCGAATGAGGGTTCCCTTTTCCCCACAACCTCTCCAACACTGTTATTGCTTGTCTTGTTGAACCTTTGTCGGAGGTACTATTTGCAGATATCAACTCCCATTTGGTTGGCTGCCTCTTTGTTTTGCCAGTTTCTCTTGCTGTGCAGAATCTTTTAGTTTGATATAATCCCATTCATTAATTTTTTCCTTTACTTCCCTTGCCTTTGGGGTCAAGTTCATAAAATGTTCCCTATGACCCAAGTCCATAAATTTGGTACCTATATTTTCTTCTATGTAACTTATTGTTTTGAGTCTTACATATAGGTCTCTGATCCATTTTGAATTGATTTTTGTAAATGGGGACAAGTGTCATCCAGTTTCATTTGTTTGCATGTGGCTTTCCAGTTTTTAAAGCACCATTTATTGAAGAGACTATCTTTACTCCATTAAGTGTTTCTGGGTCCTTTGTCAATTATCTGTCCATATACGTGTGATTTTATAGCTGGGCTCTCTATTTTACTTCAATGATCTGTGTATCTTTTTTTCTGACAATACCATGATGTTTTGATTATAATAACTCTGTAGTATAATTTGAAGTCAGGTAGCATGATACCTCCAACTTTGTTCTTTTTTTCTCAGGTTTACTTTGGCTATTTGAGGTCTTCTGTGGTTCCATACAAATCTGATGATTTCTTGTTCTATTTCTTTAAAAATGGCTTTGGGATTTTGATGGGGATTGCATTAAATCTGTTTGGTACTATGACCATTTTAACTATGTTGATGCTCACAATTCATGAATACAGGATATTTTTTCCATTTTGTTGTATCTTTTTCAATCTCTATTAATAATCCTTTGTAATTTTTAGTATATAGGTCTTTCACATTCTTTGTTAAGTTTATTTTTATGTGTTTTATTCTTTTGGTTGCAATTGCAAAAGAATTTTTTTTTAAATTTCTTTGTTCTGAAGTTTTGTCGTTAGTATGCAGGAAGGCAATGGATTTTTGTACATTGATTTTGTATCCTGCTACTTGACTGTATTTGTTTATTGTTTCTATTCGTTTTTCCTGAAGTCTTTAGGGTCTTCTATATACAGAATCACCCACAAAAAGTGACAGTTTGACTTCTTCCTTCCCTATTTGAATGCCTTTATTTCTTTCTCTTGCCTTATTGCTCTGGCTAAAACTACCAGCACTATGTTGAATAAGCGTGGTGAGAATAGACATTCTTGTCTTGTTCCTGATCTTAGGGGAAAAGCTTTCAGTTTTCGCCATTGAGTATATTAGCTGAGGTTTTATCATATATGACCTTTATTATACTGAGGTACTTCTATTCCTATTTTATTGAGTGTTTTAATCATAAATGGATGTTGTATCTTATCAATGTTTTTTCTGCACCTATCCTATCTAATAATAGACAGACATGGTAATTGACCGTACCTTTGCTACACCTCCCATTGGCTAATCAGCATGATATGCAAATTAATTGCCAACAAAGATGGCGGCTAATTTGCAAACTGCAGGCGGGGCCAGCAGCGCGCAACGCTGCCCACGGGACCCAGGACCCGGATCCCTGACCCAATGAGGTGGAGCTGGCAGCGTGCGATGCTGCCCACGGGACCCGGGATCCAGATCCCCGACCCGGCAAGGCGGGGCCGGTAGCGCCCGTTGCTGCCCGGGGGATCCGGGCCCCGGATCCCTGACCCAGCGAGGCAGGGCCAGTAGCACCTGACACTGTCAGGGGGATCTGGGCGAGGGAGCAAAGCGGTGGAGAAGGGAGAGAGCCCAGGTGGCAGAGAAGGGAGGGAGCCGAGAGCTACACGGTGAAAGGAGGGAGCGAGGCAGTGGAGAAGGGAGCAAAGCCTGCCTTGATGGGCTTTGTTCCCTTCTCTGCTTCACTGTGGTCTCAGGAAGCCCTATTCTTGCAGGAATCTTCCTGCAAAGGGCCTCTAGTTGATAAGATAATATGATTTTTATCCTTTCTTTGATTAGTGTGTATTATGTTGATTGATGTGCAAATATTAAACCATCTTTGTGCCCCTACAATGAATCCCACTTGCTTGTGATATATTATTTTTTGGATGTACTGTTGTATTTGATTTGCTAGTATTTTGTTTAGGATTTTTGCATCTGTAGTCAAAAGAGATATTGGTATGTAGTTTTATTTTTTTGTGTTATCTTTGCCAGGTGTTGGTATCAGGGTTATATTGGCCTCATAGAATGTGTTAAGAAGTATTGCATCTTCCTCAATTTTTGGAAGAGTTTGAAAAGTATAGGTTTTAATTTTTCTTTGAATGTTTTGTATAATTCACTGGTAAAGCCATCTTGTCCTGGATTTTTGTGTTTTGGGGAGGTTTTTGATGGTTGTTTCAATTTTCTCACTGCTGATTGGTCTATTTAGATTTTCCAGTTCTTCATGATTTAGTCTAGGAAGGTCATATATTTTTAGGTGCACCCATTTCTTTTAGGTTATTGAACGTGATGGCATAAAGTCTTTCATAATATTCTAGTATGATCCTTTTTATATCTGTGATGTCTGTGGTGACTTCTCTCTCATTTCTGGTTTTGTTTACATGGATCTTTTCCCTTTTTTCCTTAGTGAATCTGGCCAGGATTTTGTCAATTTTATTAATCTTTTCAAGAACCAGCTCTTCGTTATATTGTTTTTTTTGGTATAGTCTTTTTGTTCTCTATTTCATTTAATTCTGCTCTAATTTTTATTATTTCCTTTCTTCTGCTGACTTTGGGTTGCTTTTGTTCTCCTTTTTCTAGTACTTTAAGATGTAATGTTAGGTTGTTTACTTGGGATTTCTCTTGCATCTTAAGCTAAGCCTGTAATGATATAAATTTCCCTCTTATTACTTCTTTAGCTGCATCCCAGGGGTTTTGATATGTTGTGTTATCATTCTCATTTGTCTCTATGTATCTCTTGATGTCATCTTTTATGTATTCTTTGATGCAGTCATTTTTTAGTAGTATGTTGTTCAATCTCCACATATTTGTGGGTTTCTTTACTTCCTTTTTGTAGTGGATTTGTAATGTCAATGCATTGTGGACAGAAAATATGCTTGGTATAATTTCAATCTTTGAATTTGTTGATGTTAGTTCTGTGACCCAACAGATGGTCTATTCTTGAGATGTTCCATGTGCACTGGAGAAGAATGTGTAATCTGATGTTCTGGGATGTAATGTTCTGTAAATGTCAATTTTGTTCATTTGGTCTAGTGTGTCATTTAAGGCCAATATTTCTTTATAGATTTTTTGTTTGGTTGATCTGTCTAGACCTGTCAATGGAGTATGAATGTCCCCAACTATGATTGTGTTTTGATCTGTTTCTCCCTGTATTTCTGTGAGTAGTCATTTTATATATTTCGGTGCTCCCTGGTTAAGAAGTGTTATGTATTCTTGATGTAGTGTCCCCTTTGTCATTATAAAGTGTCCGTATTTGTCTCTTGTTATCCTGAGATCTATTTTGTCAGATATAAATATGGCTACACCTGCTTTTTTTGTGGATGTTATTTGCTTGGAGAATTATTTTCCAGCCTTTTACTTTGAATCTATCTTTTTCTTTGCTGCTTAAATGTTTCCCTTATAGGCAGCATATGGTTGGGTTTTGTTTTTTAAATCCACTCTGCTACTCTGTGTCTCTTTATTGGTGCATTCAGACCACTTACAGTTAGGGTACTTATTGATGTATGAGGATTTCCTATCTCCATTTTATCTTTTGTTTTCTGGTAGCTCTGTGCTTCCGTTGTTTCTTTTCTTTTATGTTTACGTCTGCTGTTTCTGTTGGGTGGTATTCCATACATCTCTCTTCTGTTTTCTCTTTTTTTAAGCACTATGTCCTGGACTAGGGACTTTTGTGTGTGGTTGACATTAGGTTTATAAGAAATAAAGTTGCATATACTGTAGTTTTTTTTCCCTTTTGAGTGCATCTTGTATGTTTTTGTTGTCATAAATTATCTCTGTTTATGCCGTAAGTTTTTTTTTTTTGTGATCTCCCTCGTAGTGTTGTGACCTTATATTCTTAGTTTCAGATAGAATAACTCTCTTGAATATTTCCTGCAGTGGAGGTTTTTTAGTGATAAAATCCCTCAGCTTCTATATGTGTGGGGACATCTTTATTTCTCCTTCATATTTAAAGGATAATTTTGCTGGATGTAGTATTTATAGCTGGTAATTTCTGTCTTTTAGACGTTTGAATATTTGTTTCTACTGTCTTCTGGCTTGTAGAGTTTCCACTAGGAAATCAGATGAAATTCTGATGGGGTTTCCTTTGTAAGTCACTTCCTTTTTTACCCTGGCTGCTTTGTGAATTTTTTTCTTTGTCATTAATTTTTGAGAGCTTCATTATCAAGTGCCTTGGAGGGGGTCTCTTTGGATTGAGGTAACTAGGTGTTCTGTTTTCTTCTTGGATTCAAGGATCTAGTTCTTTTCATAGAGTTGGGAAGTTCTCATCCACTATTTGTTTTATTAGACTCTCCATTCCATGCTGCCTCTCTTCCTCCTCCACATGCCTGTGATTCTGACATTACTTTTGCTGATGGAGTCAGAGAGGTCTCATAGAGCTTTCATTTTTCTTTATTCTCAGGTCTCTCTCTTTTTCCCTCTGCATCATTTCTTGATTCATAGCTCTGATATCACTAGCTCTTTCCTCTGTTTGGTTCTGTTTTCTATGCTCAACAGTTTACTCTTAACCTCTTTAGTTGCATGTTTCATTTCCAGGATTTCTGAATGATTCTTTTTTAAAGTTTCATTTTCCTTGGTGAAATACTCGTTTTGTTTATTGATTTGTTTTCTGAGTGTACTGAATTGCCTGTCAGTATTTTCTTGCACCTCTTAGAGTATTTTCAGAACTGCAGTCTTGAAGTCTGGACGTATGGAATTATATCAAGTCTGCTTTCTGAGGATTTTTTTATTTTCTTTATGTCACATAATTCCATGTGTTCAGTTGTGCTTTCTGGGGATTTTTTATTTTCTTTCTGGTCATCGTCATTACTGTGGTTCTTCATTTATTTGCTGTCCTCCTTTGTTTTTGCATTTATCTCTAAAGAGGTCTTTCTACTATTCAAGTAGATGGCACTGAATTGCAAGATTTTTTATCTCTGTGCTCTCCCAGATTTGAGCCTTGGAGGCTTCCATAGGACAGTATCCACAGCTGCTTGGGAGTGAGGTTTGTTTTGCCCACCCCTGACCTCCATGGGTTCTGCCCCAACACCCCCTCCTCCCCCCAGGGACCAGTCACAGAGGGAAACAGCAATTCTACTGCAACAGTTCTCAGGTTACAGATAATATGCTCCTGGAGCCAATTCCAAGGACAATGGGAGGTGAGTTTTGGGAGTCTGTTCACTCTGTGAACACTGTTCACTCTCACTGCTCATGGGCATGACTTGGATACTATTCTCTGGCCTCTTGAAGTTTGAATTTCACCCTGCAGGGGTGCCCTTCTGCAGCTCTCTGTTCCTCCTGCTGACGGAAGTGCCTGCTACCACCAGCTTTCTCCCCTGAGCTTCTGGCTGCAGGGCCGCATCTGCGGACAGTCTATGCTTTCTTCCCTTCTAGGTTCCCCATTTATCCCCCAATGCCCAGCTTTAGGTGTTACTTTGCTTGAGTTATAACAACAGTGTTGCACCCTTCCAAGTGTTCATCTACACAGCAGCTGTAGTGCTGTTTTCAGAATGTAAATAAATATGCCTTACCTGCAAGCACCTAAGAGGTATTGAAAAGACTTTTCAGAGCAATGAGAGAGTGATGGACATCAGCTAGAGGAGAAAGCAGGAGGAAGTGAATATGTATTGTTTTACATTTAAATGAGAGGAAAGACTTTATGGACTCACAGAGACAGTGAAGGGGCAGAGATCCAAAAGAGGAACGACATTACAGGTTGTACTCAGGTCAGGCAATGGGGTGTAGGGCACAGCTTGAGTTAGCTCTGAAAAGATAAAGAAAGGAAACCATTTGAAGACAGGAGAGAAAGAGATGGAAACGGAGGAAGGAATAGATATGAAAAGTTAAAAGGAGGGAAATTGAGGTGATGATTTTTCTTATGTCCAGGTCAAATGTTGAGAGTGGGGATGGAAAGATGGATGCTGCGGTGGGATATAAACATGTGGAGAAAATGCTAAATTTTTTAAATCGACACTTAGCCTACCCAAGTTAAATCTCACTGTTTCTTTTGCAATGTAATAGAATTAAGAAAATGGGCTAAAGGGTCACAGGATTTTTGGTTTCTAAGATGTACTTCAGTTCGCTCATTTTGAAAAGGCATTTCTATCTGAAAATGTGAATTTTTTTCATTAATGCCTTTCAAGTATTTTGATTAAATAGTTTAAATGGGTGATTTTTGATGTGGGTTTATTTTCTGGTGTCAGGGGAACTCTATTAACAGCACAGCAGGACAAAACAAAGGCTGAGTAAAACCACATCAGATATTATCATTGGAGATTTTCTACTACCTAAAAGCTGCCCAGTATTCCTTTCAGGAAAATTATAGGAAATTGGTCATAAACCAGTCTACAAGTTTAAATATGATTTAAGACTACAAGAAAATAATCTTTAGAATTTAGAAAGCGTAGTTCCAAAAGTCCTCATGGATAGCCTGCTTAAGCACTGGCTCTAGGATCGGCACCTCGTGGGATGTGCTGCGATCAGGTAGGCAATGGTCTTCTCACTGTGTACGGACAAGATCTGTACGTGAGTAGGGCTATGTGTTCAGGATTCCTTTTAACATTAAGGTTGTCTTGGTAAGTAAACAGCAGAAAGAAAGGTTCTCAGCCCCTCTCTCTTTACCCTGTAGGAAGCTGTGAAGCTGTTTAAAAAGGCGTTGGATATCTGTTCTCATTCTGAGAGAGGACCACATGCCGTAGAGGCGACAGTGGACTGTCTGTATAACTTGGGTCTTTGTTACATGGATGAAGGCAACTTCCAAATGGTATTTTGTATATTTAGCAACTTAGGTTACTTGTGATTTTAGAAAATGCTTGCATTTAGTTCTATTTCAGAAGGTTACTTCTATAGGAAGTGACCAGTACAGAGTAGACCAATGCTTCTTATAAGGTGTGGCTTGTTACAGACAATATGTATCCTACAATACTACTGCATTGTTTTATTTACCCAACATGTTTTATTTGATGCTTATTTGTCAATAGTATTGTAAAGACTAAGGTATGTTTTTCACCAAAACAACCTAACTGTAAGAAATTATTATAGCAAAATAATTTCATTACATTAATATAAATTTACCTATTAAATTTAAGTACTTTAAATTGAGTGATTCATTCTAATGTAGACTAAGTGGAAATGATTAGCACACTGATTTCTCTTAATGATGACTAAAAATTCAAAGATTGAAACTGGTTATTTAAATAGCCAGATTATTTTTGAAAACCAGTTGAGTCAGTATTTACATACTTATTCAATATTTGGCTATTTTACAGAAGCCTCCATTTCACAATTGTCCAATATGTAAAATTATTGTTATTTTCTAAAGGCTAATGTTGAATATTTCACAACTGTATCTTTATATACACACACCATTCCTATCCTTTTATTCTGAGGAGTGGACAGTGTCTAAAACTTGCATCTCAAACTTTGAAACAGAGTTGCACTTGATTAGTTGTTCTTAAGAAATTCTAATAAGTATAAGATTGATTACAAATCTTTTCCATGTTTTTAACCCTTTTGTTCAGCCAGCATTAAAACTAACTTTGCTCTACAATGTTGGGGAAAATTTTGGGGTTCTATCATTCTGAAATTTCATAGCTATGCATCTGCTATGAAATGTTTGGGCCCCTTGGAAGACAAATGTGCTGGTTGTGATTTCTTTGAAGGAACACAATGTGAAGAATAATGATTAAAATTACACACAAAATTACTGAAATCTAACAACTTGGACTGTACAGACATTAATCTGGGAATAAGGGGCTAATAAGTTATAATACTAAACCTGACTTATTAATAAATATTACTTTTGTTTGCTCCACAAATTTCACTGGGGAAAATGTATTTAAAATGATCAGAAAAGATGGAAAACTTTCAACAACAGCTATATACTGTAATTATTAGCATTATAAATTAATAAATTGTGCTCATTAAACCATTTGCTTTATAACAATATACTCTTCTAGGCTTTTGAGTCTTTTACCAAAGCTGTGAAAATAAATCCCAGTTTTGCAGAAGGCTTCCATCAACGAGGGCTTTGTAAAGTAAAACTTCACAAGGATAGCTCAATCCTGGATTTTAATCGTGCAATTACCCTCAATCCAAAACATTATGAGGTATTTAAATGAACACTTCTGGTGATTTAGAGATTATGTTATAGATTTGCTAAAACTATTAAATCCTTCATATGTCATTGTTATTAGCAACAATTGATTACTTATACCTACTTTTCATATAATTATTTTAATAATGCATATATCTGTATTTCTCTTTGAACTAAAAATATTACCTCCAACAGGAATATTATATATGTGTCTTATAAATTGTGATGTATATAAATATTGTTAATATTTTAATGTATCTATTTATATTTTTATATACTATGTTATTAATTTTATTTACTTCTTGTTTTGCTGTCACATTTATTTCTTACTTTTAAGAGACTAAAGAGATAACACAAATTCAATAGGTGAAGTTTTATTGAATCCTGATTTTAAAAGTCTATAAATGTTAAATATGGATCAAATATTAGATGTTTCTAGGGAAATACTATGTTCTTAGATATATTATGGTAGTGTGATTGTACAAAAAGAATGTCTTCTTCATAGGAGATGCATACTGGAGACCTGCGGTGAATTGTTATAATGTCTACAACATATTTTTTTACAGTTCAGGGAAAAGTAGGTACAATAAATATTGCAAATATATTAATAATTATCTAATCTAGGTGGCAGATATATGGATGTTCGTTGTACTATTTCAATTATTCTGTATGTTTGGAAAAAATACTACATTTTATTACATCTTTGGGTGACATAGATTTGTCCAAACTATCATATCCTTTGGTATAATTAATGCTTTGACTATAACACACATTCCTGTTTTCCTCTTATCTTTCTCTGAAAAGGCATATTTAAACCGAGTGGCCTTCTATGGTTTGAAAGGCAGATACTCCAAAGCAATCTTGAATTGTAACGAGGCCATCAACATTTACCCTCAGAGTGTGCGGGCTTACATCTACAGAGGCGTTCTGAAGTACCACAACAGGGTCGGTGATTTCCTGTCTTGTTTACAGAAAATTTAGAGTGGGTGATGCTTGGATGCCAGTAGGGACACACCTCCTGCTTTAATCTGTGAGAGAAGAATCGCCATAGTGTTAAGGGCAGAGCTGCATGGAACACCTTACACTTTCAGGGTACTTCAAAAGGCTTACAAAATAGTGGGGTTTTTTTTTGGACATTTACATTTTAAGTGGCACATTATTTAGAAAGTCATATATTATTCATTGTAAAGAATTTGGAAAATACAAAGGGAATAAAGAAGACTAAAGTCACCTATTATCTCACCATCAACTGAAAATTTCTGAGAGCATTTGTTGTATTTGCATTGTCTTTTTTTTTATATTTAACAATATATATTTATATATATTTTCTAAATCAGTACATTCAGTTCTAACTTGTTTTTTCTTCACAAAAAGAACTCTTACAATAGTAGACTTTCTAAAATAAATACTATTAAAATAGAACTTCAAAATAAATATTCTATACAAAGGGGACCTTCTGTGGTAACTTTGTTGTGGGGTGAGAAGGGGCTACAGTGAGGGTGGGGAGTAAGTCAGAGGTGAAGTGGGATGGGAACCTCGGGCAGCTTTCCTGTTTGTAACAGGAAACCAAACTGCAGCAGTTGCATTGTCTTTTTTTTTCTAATAATATATGGTATATATTTTCCACAGTGGGATTATGCTACTTATTTAATTTGTGTTGTGCCTTTTTTCTCACACTTAACCTTTAAAGATACCATATTTAATGACTGAATAATATTCTATCATAGTTTATTTTTTACCGCTTGATTGTTGGAAATTTGAGTTTTTAATTTTTTCACTATTTTACACAATACAGTTACTAGTATACACACTGAGAACACAGTCATTGCTTGAATATATAGTTGATTCCTAAAGAGAAGTTAGTAGATCAAAAGGTGTGAACAGCAGCACTGATATCTGATACTTCATGGAATACTTTATTTTTCCAACTTTTCTGTTCTGAACCTTTTTTGTAGCTATTTCATATGAAATATTTTGCAAATAATACCTTAAAGCAGTGGTTCTCAACCTTCTGGCCCTTTAAATACGGTTCCTCATGTTGTGACCCAACCATAAAATTATTTTTGTTGCTACTTCATAACGGTAATGTTGCTACTGTTATGAATTATAATGTAAATATCTGAGATGCAGGATGGTCTTAGGCGACCCCTGTGAAAGGGTCATTCGGCCTCCAAAGGGGTCGCTACCCACAGGTTGAGAACCGCTGCTAAAGCAAAGCTAAGACCTTGTATTTTGTATTAATCCATGAAAATTACTATCTATAGAAATGGATGACACAAGGTATCAGAGAAGCATCAAAGAGGAAGCAAAAGAGACTGTAGGTAGAAAACATGACGGTTATGGGATCTGACAGTATGAATGACAGAAGCAGGCAAGCTCTGGTGAATGTTTGCTGGAGGAATATGGCTTGCTTGTCTTTTACCAATAAGAAGTGTAATTTTCTCAACATTGGCAATAAGATAATCATCTAAATTAAAATTCTTTATATATTTAATTTTATTTGCAAGTAACAGAAACTATAATAATAATTCCTACCAAGAGATTTTCTTAATTAACTTGGTGAAAGATGAGCTTGATTGTCTTAATATCACAGATGCTGCACAGAGTGTTCCAAAAACTCTGATAGAATCAATAATTTCTTTTACAATTAAATGTCAGTCCATTATGACTAACCCTTCTCACCTAATTATTTTTTCCTTTGCAGACTTATAAGCTAGCGATTGCAGATTTAACTACCGCTATCAACATGGACAAAAACAGTTATGTAGCATTTTATAACAGAGCATTGTGTTACACCAAGATAGGTGAACTTCAGATGGTAAGATGACCATTTTAGTCAACAAAATGTTAAAGCATTTGTAAACATATGTAAAGCACGTGTAAAATACTTTTTATTATCTCTGTGTAATTTTGAAAAATAATTCTTGTGGAAATATGCACCCCCCCCCCACCACACACACACAACTTGAGAACCCAAAGAACCATTTCAAAGGACATTATTATTTTTATTAGTGCTCACAAAATTGTCTTATACAATCTCAACAATGTCACATGAAAAATTGATTTTATAATGCTTACATAAGCATTTAAAGACATATATAAATTAAAATGCATTACATAATTCTCATTAGGGTAAATGTTTCTACTGATATACCATTTGCAGTACTTTTTTTAAAATTAAATCTTTATTGTTCAGATTATTACAGTTGTTCCTCTTCCCCTCCCCCCCATAGCTTCCCTCCACCCAGTTCCCACCCCACCCTCCACCTTTACCCCCCCACCATTGTCCTCATGCATAGGTGCATGATTTTTGTCCAGTCTCTTCCTGCATCCCCCACACCCCTTCCCCCCACAAGAATAGTCAGCCCAATCCCTTTCTATGCCCC